>NC_053389.1:16146948-16458106 GCF_905171765.1 Bufo bufo
CATCCACCAGAAAAAAGCTGTAAAGTCATGGCTACCAACATATAGCAGTACAAATAGCAGAGGTAAAAATGTTCCAAAGAAACTAAAAGTTCAAGATAAAAAGTTTAAAAAAAAATTGTACAGGGTACAAAAGAAACAGAATAACACTCAAAACAAACTAAAACCAAACAGAAGAGCTGATGCAATGGACTGTCACTAGCACAGAACCATCCCCCCCAGAGAGCGATCCCTTTAAGGAGAGCTGTGATATAACTGGTTGTAGAATAACAATAATTGAGCAGAGTTTCACTTCAGAGATGTCATATGTGAACAGGACAAACATGAAAGTGTGATCACACTCACATGATTACATAACTTGACCCATAGTTTGTACCTGTCTACCTTTCCTAGACCAGGAAGGCTCTTGAGCTATATGCGGTTTAGCTTTATTTAGAATTTGGAGGCTTTCAAAACATTTTAAAGTGGATAACAGTCATTACGACCAAGAATACACAAGGAGAGGTCCAGCAGAGATAATTCAATGATGCCAAGAACAAGTGCAGATATATTTTATGAACTCTACAAAAGTGTAAAAAGACCATTTCAATATTATCACAGATTTTCTTCTTATTTTAAAAATGTATTCAGTTTGAGGTTTTCATATTCATGAGCTGCACCCACATCAGGTCCTAGAACATTGGCGGCTGCAGGGATCTCGGGCTGTAAGATAAAACAAGAGACAGTCAATTATATCATCTGAATATGGAGAAATTACAAAAAATACACAGAGAAGACATCAGAAGAATTATAATTCCCATAATCAGCATAAAAAACAACATCTGAATCCAACAATAAAAAAAATTCACAGAACTATCCATACAGGGAAAATTAACCCCTTAGGGACCGGGCTCATTTTCACCTTAAGGACCAGGCCATTTTTTGCAAATCTGACCAGTGTCGCTTTATGTGGTGATAACTTTAAAACGTTTTGACTTATCCAGGCCATTCTGAGACTGTTTTTTCCTCACATACTGTACTTCATGACACTGGTAAAATGGAGTAAAAAAAAATTATAAAAAAAATACCAAATTTGCCAAAAATTGGGAAAAATTAGCAAATTTCCAAGTTTCAATTTCTCTACTTCTATAATACATAGTAATACCTACAAAAACAGTTATTACTTTACATTCTCCATATGTCTACTTCATGTTAGGATCATTTTGGGAATGACATTTTATTATTGGGGGACGTTACAAGGCTTAAAAGTTTAGAAGCAAATCTTGAAATTTCTCTGAAACTTTCAAAAACCAACTTTTTAAGGACCAGTTCAGGTCTGAAGTCACTTTGCTAGGCTTACATAATATAAACCACCCAAAAATTACCCCATTCTAGAAACTACACCCCTCAAGGTATTCAAAACTGATTTTACAAACTTTGTTAACCCTTTAGGTGTTCCACAAGAATTCATGGAAAATAGAGACACAATTTAAAAATTTCACATTTTTGGCAGATTTTCCATTTTAATATTTTTTTTTCCAGGTACAAAGCAAGGGTTAACAGCCAAACAAAACTCAATATTTATGGCTCTGATTCGGTAGTTTACAGAAACACCTCATATGTGGTCGTAAACCGCTATACGGGCACATAGAAGGGCAAAGAATGAAAGGAATGCCATACGGTTTTTGGAAGGCAGATTTTGCTGGTCTGGTTTTTTGACACCATGTCCCATTTGAAGCCCCCCTGATGCACCCCTAGAGTCGCCCTAACCGCCGCCAATAAGTTCTCCAAGGACTCCATGCTGCCCACAATTCTCAGGTACGACTGCCCTGACCAAACATGCCCCCTACCTTAGCTTATATATAGCCCGCCAAACCTTTCACTGACCCACCCCCCTAACCACCAAGCAGACCTCTAACCTTGGCCTAAGCCCTTTAACCCATTCCTGCCTTCTAACTTCCCCCTAAGTCAAGCCTCACTTCGCTATGGCTGCGCCCCGCTCCATTGGTGCTACAGGGCGAGCATTATACACCCGATAAGCCTCCCCAATTGCGTCCATATGAAAAAATAAAGCCAAACAATGCTCTGACCCTTTCTCCCCTACCACACTAGCTAAAATAGCGAACGCCTGTAACCAGTTCATGAACGTGCGCGGAATAAGCCGATACCGCCGTTTCTCGTCTTCCTCCTTTTTGCTCTCATCCGGCTAAACCCTATCCAAATGGACCTTTTCTAACAGAAGCAATGAAAATATCTCAACATATTCGTCCCTCCAAATATTCTCCCTAACCTCAGGCTTCAAGTGAACCCCTAAAGGACCCTCAAAGCAAACATACACTTCTCTCCTTGCCGCATCGGCAAGCCTAACCTCTTCTCCAGCTAATCCTTTTCTACCACAGCTAGCTGGCACTCCCACGCCAGATTTGCCCGCAACCTCGTAGTAGTCATGCCAGGTTACTGCAGTTAAGCTCCTAGTCTAGATTTGACTAGAATAGGGGCTGATGAGCAGTCACAGCTACTACACAGGGTACAGAGATGTCTACACCGGCTCTGTATGCTGTCAGTTCTCGTGGACACAGCTCCTGCTAGCTGCTGATTGGTTGGGTGATGGGCATCAGACCCCCACTAATTTGATATTGATAACCTATCCTAATTATAGGTCGCCAATATCGAAGCACTGAAAAAACCCTTCAACCATTTTTAGCAGTACAGCAGATACCTATCAGATCCCAGCAGCGGAGAGGACCCTGTTATCTGCCTGAGCTGCTCTTACATTCAGTCCCCCTCCCTCTCCTGTCAGTTCTGACAGAGCTGCTGCCTGCATCCAGTTACAAAAGCCAGTAAGAACTCTCGCTTCCAGAGAGCCATTTAAATGGCAGATTGTTTTAGTGTTTCCATAGTCTGATAGCTATAGTTTTTTTCTGTTTTTGGGCGATTATCTTAGGTAGGGTATGATTTTTGCGAGATGAGATGACGGTTTGATTGGCACTATTTTGGGGTGGATATGACATTTTAATTGCTTGCTATTACACTTTTTGTGATGTAAGGTGACAAAAAAATAGCTTTTTTTTTACGGTGTTCACCAGAGGGGTTAGATCATGTGATATTCCTATAGAGCAGGTTATTACGGACCTAATATGTATACTTTTTTTTTTATTTATGTAAGTTTTACACAATAACAGCTTTTTTTAAAACAAAAAAAAATGATGTTTTAGTGATTCCATATTCTGAGCCATAGTTTTTTTTATTTTTTTGTCTTACTGTAGGTAGGGCCTTATTTTTTGCAGGATGAGGTGACGGTTAGATTGGTACTATTTTGGTGGGCATACGCCTTTTTGATCGCTTGCTGTTGTACTTTTTGTGATGTAAGGTGACAAAAAAATTGTTTATTTAGCACAGTTTTTATTTTTTATTTTTTACGGTGTTCATCTGAGGGGTTAGTTCATGTGATATATTTATAGAGCCGGTCGATACGGACGCGGTGATACCTAATTTTTACAATTTTTTTTAAATTTTATTTGGGGAAAATGACGTTTTTGTTTAGTTTTACTTGAAACTTTAAATTTTTTGGGGGGAAAACTTTATTTTTTCAACTTTTTTTTCACTTTATTTTTTGTTCCACTTTGGGATTTTAACTTTTGGGGGTTTAATCCCTTTTACAATGCATTCCAATACTTCTGTATACTTCTGTATTGGAATGCATTGGCTGTATGAGTAATACAATGTGTATTACTCATACAGCTTCCTGCCTGTGAGATCCAGGGGGCTGGATCTCACAGGCTCATAACCGGAAGGCATCGCCACTGCCTTCCATGCCATCGGGTACCCCCTACAGCTGCATGGGGACCCGATGGCACCGCCGCCCGCCGCCCGCAACATGTAAAAGCCGCAAACAGCAGGTCTGAATTGACCTGCGGTTTGCGCCGATTGCCGACACTGGGGGACCCCCCCCCCCCCCGCATATTGATCCAAGGTGCCTGCTCAATGATTTGAGCAGGCACCTTGTTCCAATCACCGCCCGCCGTGCGGCGATGATCGGAAATGCATAGGACGTACCGGTACGCTCTATGTACTAAACAGGTTAAAGGCAACCTGTCACATTGAACATGTTCTTTGAGCTGCGGGCAGCATGATATAGAGCAGGAGACACGGAGCAGATTGAGCTATTGTTTTATTGCAGTATTATTTCTGCTCATTCTGGGCTTTGACATCCAGGAGGCGTCCTATCCATGATTGATAGCTATCTCTGTCATAGAGGGAGGACTGTCAATCACTGATAGGACCACCTCCTTGGCTTCAAAGCTCAGCAGGAATTCAAAGAAATTAAATACAACCTTTACTGAATCTTTTCCCATAAAACTATGCCTCAATCTGCTCAGCTCCTCCTGCTCTATAACCTGCTGCCTGCAGCTCAGACACAAGTTTCAGTCTGACATGTTCCCTTTAACATACACTCCACCCCAATTGAAATCCAGTGCACATAAGATTCCCATAAAAATCAGGACTGTTGGCAAATATTATTTTAATAATTTTTTATTTATATATTTTTGTAAACATTTTTCTGAACATGCATCCCCGGCGCCCTACATGTTCAGTGTTTGATGTCCGATTCTTCTATGGTTATTTGATTCTTTAAAAAGCAAATATAAAAAGGACAATATACTAGTTTGCGGTGTGAGATGATCAGCTTTGAAAAAAAAAAAAAGATTTGGTGATATTGGGTCGTGAGTAGGGATGAGCGAACCCGAACTGTATAGTTCGGGTTCGTACCTAATTTTGGGGTGTCCGTGACACGGACCCGAACCCGAACATTTTCGTAAAAGTCCGGGTTCGGGTTCGGTTTTCGGCGCTTTCTTGGCGCTTTTTGAAAGGCTGCAAAGCAGCCAATCAACAAGCGTCATACTACTTGCCCCAAGAGGCCATCACAGCCATGACTACTATTGGCATGGCTGTGATTGGCCAGTGCAGCATGTGACCCAGCCTCTATTTAAGCTGGAGTCATGTAGCGCCGCACGTCACTCTGCTCTGATCAGTGTAGGGATAGGATGCAGCTGCTGCTGTTAGGGCGAGATTAGGCAGGGATTTATTTACTGAAGTGATCGATATACAGCTGTGTATCATACAACCTCTGCTATTCAATTGCTCACTGTTTTAAGGCTGCCCAGAGCGTTTTTCAGTCACTTTTTTCTGGGGTGATCGGCGGCCATTTTGTGTCTTGTGGTGCGCCAGCACAAGCTGCCACCAAGTCCATTTTTAACCATCAATAGAGTGTTTTTTTTTTTTTTTTTGCTATATCCTACATCAGGGGCTTGGCTGTGCTTGCTATTTTATTGAGGGGTAAAATACAATTGCCAAAATAGCAGTACCCTAAATCTGGTGTTTCAGCTGTGGCTAGCCAATTGTAATACTGTCTGCTGTCTGCCGAAGCACAGTATTTGTTCTGGGTTGAATACAATTCCCAACTTAGCAATTCCCTAAATTAGTGGTTTCTGCTCTATCAGGACAAGGTTAAATCTATCCATAAAAGGGTATATTAGATTGAAGGTACGGATAGGGTCATCCTCAATAACTTCAGACGATACCGTGCATTTCAAAGTCTAATTCTGTCCGTAAAAGGGATACCTGTCATCCAGTGCCTAAATACTAGGCCTACAATTTATATTCAGCTAAATCTGTTGTTACTGCTGTGGCTGGTCAATCTATTTAGTGTCTGCCAAAGCACAGTTTTTGTTCTGAGTTAAAATACAATTCCCAACTTAGCAATTCCCTAAATTTGTGGTTTCTGCTCTATCAGGCCAAGGTTAAATCTATCCATAAAAGGGTATATTAGATTGAAGGTGTGGATAGGGTCATCCTCAATAACTTCAGACGCTACCGTGCATTTCCAAGTCTAATTTTGTCCGTAAAAGGGATACCTGTCATCCAGCGCCTAAATACTAGGTAGCCAGATAGTGTTAGGTGCCTGTAAAAAAAGGCCTGAATTTTAATTCAATACATTGGGCCAAATAATTTTTTTCTTATTGTGGTGAACGGTAACAATGAGGAAAACATCTAGTAAGGGACGCGGACATGGTCGTGGTGGTGTTAGTGGACTTTCTGGTGCTGGGAGAGGACGTGGCCGTTCTGCCACAGCCACACGTCCTAGTGAACCAACTACCTCAGGTCCCAGTAGCCGCCAGAATTTACAGCGATATTTGGTGGGGCCCAATGCCGTTCTAAGGATGGTAAGGCCTGAGCAGGTACAAGCATTAGTCAATTGGGTGGCCAACAGTGGATCCAGCACGTTCACATTATCTCCCACCCAGTCTTCTGCAGAAAGCGCACAGATGACGCATGAAAACCAAGCCCATCAGTCTGTCACATCACCCCCATGCATATCAGGGAAACTGTCTGAGCCTCAAGTTATGCAGCAGTCTCTTATGCTGTTTGAAGACTCTGCTGGCAGGGTTTCCCAAGGGCATCCACCTAGCCTTTCCCCAGGGGTGGAAGAGATAGAATGCACTAACGCACAACCACTTATGTTTCCTAATGATGAGGACATGGGAATACCAACTCAGCACGTCTCTGATGATGACGAAACACAGGTGCCAACTGCTGCGTCTTTCTGCAGTGTGCAGACTGAACAGGAGGTCAGGGAGAAAGACTAGGTGGAAGACGATGCAGGGGACGATGAGGTCCTAGACCCCACATGGAATGAAAGTGGTGCCACTGACTTTCAGAATTCGGAGGAAGAGGCAGCGGTGAGACCGAGCCAACAGCGTAGCAAAAGAGGGAGCAGTGGGCAAAAGCAGAACACCCGCCGCCAAGAGGGACCGAGCACCTCAAAGGCAGCTTCAAGGAGTTCCCTGGCATGGCACTTCTTCAAACAATGTGCTGACGACAAGACCCAAGTGGTTTGCACGCTGTGCCATCAGAGCCTGAAGCGAGGCATTAACGTTCTGAACCTTAGCACAACCTGCATGACCAGGCACCTGCATGCAAAGCATGAAGGTGCCGTGGAGTAAACACCTTAAAAACAAGGAAGTCACTCAGGCTCCCGCTGCTACCTCTTCTGCTGCTGCCGCCTCGGCCTCTTCTGCTGCTGCTGCCGCCGCCTCGGCCTCTTCCTCCGCCTCTGGAGTAACGTTGGCACCTGCCGCCCAGCAAACATGGGATGTACCACCAACACCACCACCTGCGTCACCAAGCATCTCAACCATGTCACACGGCAGCGTTCAGCTCTACATCTCACAAACATTTGAGAGAAAGCGTAAATTCCCACCTAGCCACCCTCGATCCCTGGCCCTGAATGCCAGCATTTCTAAACTACTTGCCTATGAAATGCTGTCATTCAGTCTGGTGGACACAGACACCTTCAAACAGCTCATGTCGCTTGCTGTCCCACAGTATGTTGTTCCCAGCCGCCACTACTTCTCCAAGAGAGCCGTGCCTTCCCTGCACAACCAAGTATCCGATAAAATCAAGTGTGCACTGCGCAACGCCATCTGTGGCAAGGTCCACCTAACCACAGATACGTGGACCAGAAAGCAAGGACAGGGATGCTATAGCTCCCTAACTGCACACTGGGTAAATGTAGTGGCGGCTGGGCCCCAGGCGAAGAGCTGTTTGGCGCACGTCCTTCTGCCGCCAAGGATCGCAGGGCAACATTCTTTGCCTCCTGTTGCCTCCTCCTCCTACTCGGCTTCCTCCTCCTCTTCTTCCACCTGCTCATCCAGTCAGCCACACACCTTCACCACCAACTTCAGCACAGCCCGTGGTAAACTTCAGCAGGTCATTCTGAAACTCATATGTTTGGGGGACAGGCCCCACACCGCACAGGAGTTGTGGCGGGGTATAGAACATACCGACGAGTGGTTTCTGCTGGTGAGCCTCAAGCCTGGCCTGGTGGTGTGCGATAATACGCGAAATCTCGTTGCAGCTCTGGGACTAGCCGATTTGACGCACATCCCTTGCCTGGCGCATGTGCTGAATTTGGTGGTGCAGAAGTTCATTCACAACTACCCCGACATGTCAGAGGTGCTGCATAAAGTGCGGGCCGTCTGTTCGCGCTTTCGGCGTTCACATCCTGCCGCTGCTCGCCTGTCTGCGCTACAGTGTAACTTCGGCCTTCCCGCTCACCGCCTCATATGCGACGTGCCCACCAGGTGGAACTCTACCTTGCACATGCTGGACAGACTGTGCGAGCAGCAGCACGCCATAGTGAAGTTTCAGCTGCAGCACGCACGGGTCAGTCGCACTGCGGAACAGCACCACTTCACCACCAATGACTGGGCCTCCATGCGAGACCTGTGTGCCCTGTTGAGCTGTTTCGAGTACTCCACCAACATGGCCAGTGGCGATGACGCCGTTATCAGCGTTACAATACCACTTCTATGTCTCCTTGAGAAAACACTTAGGGCGATGATCGAAGAGGAGGTGGCCCAGGAGGAGGAGGAAGAGGGGTCATTTTTAGCACTTTCAGGCCAGTCTCTTCAAAGTGACTCAGAGGGAGGTTTTTTGCAACAGCAGAGGCCAGGTACAAATGTGGCCAGCCAGGGCCCACTACTGGAGGACGAGGAGGACGAGGATGAGGAGGAGGAGGAGGTGGAGGAGAATGAGGATGAAGCATGTTCACAGCGGGGTGGCACCCAACGCAGCTCAGGCCCATCACTGGTGCGTGGCTGGGGGGAAACACAGGACGATGACGATACGCCTCCCACAGAGGACAGCCTGGCACACATGAGCGACTACATGCTGCAGTGCCTTCGCAACGACAGCAGAGTTGCCCACATTTTAACGTGTGCGGACTACTGGGTTGCCACCCTGCTGGATCCCCGGTACAAAGACAATGTGCCCACCTTACTTCCTACACTGGAGCGTGATAGGAAGATGCGCGAGTACAAGCGCACATTGGTAGACGCGCTACTGAGAGCATTCCCAAATGTCACAGGGGAACAAGTGGAAGCCCAAGGCGAAGGCAGAGGAGGAGCAAGAGGTCGCCAACGCAGCTGTGTCACGGCCAGCTCCTCTGAGGGCAGGGTTAGCATGGCAGAGATGTGGAAAAGTTTTGTCAACACGCCACAGCTAACTGCACCACCACCTGATACGGAACGTGTTAGCAGGAGGCAACATTTCACTAACATGGTGGAACAGTACGTGTGCACACCCCTCCACGTACTGACTGATGGTTCGGCCCCATTCAACTTCTGGGTCTCCAAATTGTCCACGTGAACTGTGGGTTTGGTGGACCAAGAAAGTCCAAGAAAAACGGACAGAGTAACAGGCGCAAATCCACAACCGATGGTAGAAAACAAATTGGTTTATTCAGGACAACGCGTTTCGGGGTGATGTTCTGGATCTTCAAATTGCAGACTCTAGAACCTTATGGTCTCAACGAGAGTCTAGAGAACAGGTGCTTCTGACTCTAAACACTTTTTCCTCCCCCTCTTCGTCAGGCACTGTTGTCTTTAATTCCCTTTCCCTTTTCCTTCTTCCCCCCCCCCCTTGACTTCCCATCTCCTCCCCCTCCCTCCTTTCGCCTTGGCATCCCACTTCAGCGAATCACCCCCATCCCACCGCCATTTAACCCTTCCCCCCACACCATCACCCCGAATTTACTACACCTTTTCCCAATCCATTAAATAATCGCCCCATCCCACACCATATCACCACACACACACATCCATTCTCCACTCCACCACGCCTACACTTCGCCCCACACCACACTAACACATACATGACATTAAAATCCCCCCCCCCCTGGATCTTCCAGAGATATATACACATGTACATATATATACTTTTTTATATATACACATATCCCTCCACCTACGCCCCTTGGCTAGTAACCTTTTCCCCATACACTTATACTTACATGACCTTAATATTTAATCCACTCCAGCAGGACACTAAATGACGGAATTTATTGAATCAACGCCAGCAGGACACTTGTCCATCACTTTACACCCAACTAGTATAATTCACAGCATACAACCATCCCCCAGTGGTCCTTCCCGTCACCCACTTTCCCCTCTCCCTCCTCCACTCTCCCCACGACGCACCATCATAGCAGAGATAGCGGCAGCGCCTCGCCCCGCCCCCGTAGCTAGCGTCACATACAAAGCCCCCGCCCACCGCCAGTGCCTCTCGCCGTTCCTGCTCCCCGCCCGCCCTCCAGCCTGCATCAATTTTTCTGCTCCGCCACCCTATGCGACGAGCGCTCCCACTCCGGCAGCACCATGCCCCGCCCCCACCCGCCCTCTGGCCAGCGTCACCAACACCGCACCCGCCCACCTCCAGCACCTCTCGCAAGTTAAACAAGCAAAATTCACAGCACACAATTATCCCCCATTGGTCCCTCCCGCACATACCTCCACTCCTCCCCCCTCCACTCTCCCCACGACGCTCCATTAGAGCCGAGATACCGGCAGCTTCAAGCCCCGCCCCCGCAGCCAGCGTCACCATTATAGCATCCGCCCACCGCCAGTGCCCTTTCGCCATCCCTGCTCCCCGCCCGCCCTCCAGCCTGCATCACTCTCGCAACTCCGCCCACCCCATGCGATGAGCGCTCCAACCCCGGCAGCACCATGCCCCGCCTCCACCCGCCCTCTGGCCTGCGTCACCAATACCGCACCCGCCCACCCCCGGCATCTCTCGCCAACCCCGCCCTCCCCCCGCCCCCCGACCAGCATCACCACCACAGCCCCGCCCACCCCACGTGTCCAGCTATCCAAACGCCGGCCTCTTCAAAAAGACTGACAGTGCGCGCCTTTTTTTGAATTGATCGCTCCGGACACCCCACGTGCTGGGATACGAACGGCTCCACTGTGATCCACCAGGTCAGTTACCTCCATGCAAGCCAGCACCTTTTCTTCAATAAGCTAACTCATCTCACTCATCCTGGACACACATTCTACCCTATCCCCCACCACTTGGGATCCAGGTATCACTTATTCACCCAAACTTTATCATCACACCTCCCCATTACCTGTTGCTATTTCCATACATACGTATAGACATATACATCCATATCCTCAGCCACACTCTCCCCCAATTCCATCTTTATACCTTATATTTTACCAAGGGCTGCCCTCTCTCCCACATTCTACTTGCGCCCTCCCCAAGGACCAAAATGCACCTTATACACGGCCTAAATTATGCCACCATGGCCACAAAATCTTGACATCAAAACATAACGTTTTCAGTAGACAGCCAGTGATAGGCGCACATTCCAATGCCTACGTCCAAGATGCCTCAAATGAATCCCCTTGATACCACTGTACTTTTATTATTATTATCATATTATTATCATATTACTTTATCTCTCACCATTTCTCTATATATATATATATATTTTTTATCAGTAAGTACTCTCAGGATATATGTATATATTTATATATTTTTAATATCTTCTATTCAATTTCATTTTATTCATTATTCGTATGCCGATTTTACGCATCTACTCTTTTATACACGTATATGTATATTTATTCTCGCTACGGTTTATTATCCACACTTATTTATTTTCACTGAAGTTCATGTATATGATCAATACATTTCTTTCTGTAGACTTGATAAAGGGGTTATGCACCCCGAAACGCGTTGTCCTGAATAAACCAATTTGTTTTCTACCATCGGTTGTGGATTTGCGCCTGTTACTCTGTCCGTTTTTCTTGGACTTTCTTGGTCCACCAAACCCACAGTTCCTATACTCACCCATTCGGCGGTTCGGCACCGACCAAAGGGTGTTTGGACAAAGCCGGCGGCACCAACCTACCCTCAAGATCACTCAGCTCTCATTGTAGTTGCACCCAATTGGTGCAACTCTAACAGGTGAGCATATTACCTCCCGTCTAAAAGGGGAAATAATCCTTTACATATTCACCCTATGAGCGCCTTCTCTTTCCTTTTTGTCTACAACCGCCAAATTGTCCACGTGGCCAGAGCTAGCCTTTTATGCCTTGGAGGTGCTGGCCTGCCCGGCGGCCAGCGTTTTGTCTGAACGTGTATTCAGCACGGCAGGGGGCGTCATTACAGACAAACGCAGCCGCCTGTCTACAGCCAATGTGGACAAGCTGACGTTCATAAAAATGAACCAGGCATGGATCCCACAGGATCTGTCCATCCCTTGTGCAGATTAGACATTTATAACTACCTCCCCTTAACCATATATTATTGTACTCCAGGGCACTTCCTCATTCAATCCTATTTTTATTTTCATTTTCCCATTATATTGCGGGGCAACCCAAAGTTGAATGAACCTCTCCTCTGTCTGGGTGCCGGGGCCTAAAAATATCTGACATTGGCCTGTTCCAGTGTTGGGTGACATGAAGCCTGATTCTGTGCTGACATGAAGCCTGAATCTCTGCTATGGAAACTCTCTCCTCTGTCTGGGTGCCGGGGCCTAAAAATATCTGACAGTGGCCTGTTCCAGTGTTGGGTGACATGAAGCCTGATTCTCTGCTATGACATGAAGCTTGAATCTCTGCTATGGGACCTCTCTTCTCTGTCTGGGTGCTGGGGCCTAAAAATATCTGACAGTGGCCTGTTCCAGTGTTGGGTGACATGAAGCATGATTCTCTGCTATGACATGAAGCCTGATTCTCTGCTATGACATGAAGCCTGATTCTCTGCTATGGGACCTCTCTCCTCTGTCTGGGTGCCGGGGCCTAAAAATATCTGACAGTGGCCTGTTCCAGTGTTGGGTGACATGAAGCATGATTCTCTACTATGACATGAAGCCTGAATCTCTGCTATGGGACCTCTCTCCTCTGTCTGGGTGCCGGGGCCTAAATATCTGACAATGGACTGTTCCAGTTTTGGCTGACATGAAGCCTGATTCTCTTCTATGACATGAAGCCTGATTCTCTGCTGACATGAAGCCTGAATCTCTGCTATGGGACCTTTCTCCTCTGTCTGGGTGCCGGGGCCTAAATATCTGACAATGGACTGTTCCAGTTTTGGCTGACGTGAAGCCTGATTCTCTGCTATGACATGAAGCCTGATTCTCTGCTGACATGAAGCCTGAATCTCTGCTATGGGACCTCTCTCCTCTGTCTGGGTGCCGGGGCCTAAATATCTGACAATGGACTGTTCCAGTTTTGGCTGACGTGAAGCCTGATTCTCTGCTATGACATGAAGCCTGATTCTCTGCTATGGGACCTCTCTCCTCTGTCTGGGTGCCGGGGCCTAAATATCTGACAATGGACTGTTCCAGTTTTGGGTGACGTGAAGCCTGATTCTCTGCTATGACATGAAGCCTGATTCTCTGTTGACATGAAGCCTGAATCTCTACTATGGGACCTCTCTCCTCTGTCTGGGTGCCGGGGCCTAAAAATATCTGACAATGGCCTGTTCCAGTGGTGGGTGACATGAAGCCTGATTCTCTGCTATGGGACCTCTCTCCTCTGAGTGCCGGGGCCTAAAAATATCTGACAGTGGCCTGTTCCAGTGTTGGGTGACATGAAGCCTGATTCTCTGCTATGACATGAAGCCTGATTCTCTGCTATGACATGAAGCCTGATTCTCTGCTATGACATGAAGCCTGATTCTCTGCTATGGGACCTCTCTCCTCTGTCTGGGTGCCGGGGTCTAAATATCTGACAGTGGCCTGTTCCAGTGGTGGGTGACATGAAGCCTGATTCTCTGCTATGGGTCCTCTCTCCAATTGATATTGGTTAATTTTTATTTATATTATTTTTATTTTTATTCATTTCCCTATCCACATTTGTTTGCAGGGGATTTATCTACATTTTGCTGCCTTTTGCAGCCCTCTAGCCCTTTCCTGGGCTGTTTTACAGCCTTTTTAGTGCCCAAAAGTTCGGGTCCGCATTGACTTCAATGGGGTTCGGGTTCGGGACGAAGTTCGGATCGGGTTCGGATCCCGTACCCGAACATTTCCGGGAAGTTCGGCCGAACTTCTCGAACCCGAACATCCAGGTGTTCGCTCAACTCTACTGGTAACGCTTCTCCGAGACCTGGACAGGTCATGGGGGTGATGTGTGTACATGGGGATGTTAAAAACGATCCCATTGCTCAAGTCACCATAACCACTGAATGTGGATATTTCAGAGGTTCTATTGGCTGGGGTGTTAAAAGGAAATAGAAGACTACTGTAAACCCTGCCCTACATGCCAGTTTAAGGCCTAGTGTCTTATTTCAAAAGTCCTTTGGTGCCCCTTCCCATTACTGCGGTGCCATTTGAACCGATCACCATGGACTTAGTGGGACCAATAGACAAATCGGCTAGGGGACACCAGTATATTTTAGTGCTACTGGATTATGCTATCCCATACCCAGAGGCAGTGCCTTTAAGAAACTCATCCGCTAAGTCTATTGCTATGTAGTTGTTTCATATATGCACTAGAGTGGGACTCCCCAAAGAAATCTTGACTGACCAGGGGACCTCATTTATGTCTATGGTTTATGAACGAGCTATGCAAAATACTGAAGATTAAACAGATAAAAACTTCAGTACACCATCCACAAACCCATGGCCTTGTAGAGAGATTTCAATAAAACCTTGAAGGCAATACTGAAAAAGGCCATTGAAAAAGATGGTAAGGATTGGTATTGTTTGTTGCCATATTTATTGTTCTCAGTCCAGGAAGTTCCTCAAGCCTCTACAGGGTTCGCACATTTTGAGTTTCTCTATGGTAGACACCCCCGGGGTTTGCTTGATGTAGCTAAGGAGACATGGGAGACTGTAGCCACACCATATAGAAGTGTAATTGATCACTGTTTACAAACGCTCTGCCCGAATTAGAGAGTTCAAGCTGGGGGATCGGGTATTAATTTTGGTTCCTACGGTTCAGAGCAAGTTCTTGGCTAAATGGCATGGACTTTTTGAGTCCATTAGCCAGGTAAAAGGAAACCAGTGCAGATATATTATGTAAATCTGATGAAGGCTTCATGAGAACATGAGTCATTGTCAAAAGTGCACTTCTATCCTACTGTTTCTGATCCTGAGTTTGAGAAGGTGACAATTGCTAATTCCTTATCTTGTTCCCAAAAACAGGAAACTAAGGAGCTGTTGCAACATAACAAGGACATATTCTCCAGCTTACCAGGTTGCATTAAAGTTGTGGAACATGATATAATTACTGAGCCCCAGGTAAGAGTTAAAGTAAAACCTTACCGCATCCCAGAAGACCGTAGACAGGCGGTCTCAGAAGAGGTTCAGAGGATGTTAAAATTGGAAGTAATTGAAAGGTCCAAAAGTGATTGGTCCAGGCCAGTTGTATTAGTCCCAAAACCTAATGGAATCTGGCGCTTCTGAAATGATTTTTGGAAACTTAATGAGGTTTCCAGGATGGATGAACTGGTTGAAAGGTTGGGTCCAGCCAGGTACATAACCACATTAGACCTCACCAAAGTGTATTCGCAAATACCGTTGTCAAAAGAGGCCCGACAGAAAACAGCATTTTCTACTTCAGAAGCGTGTTTTTAATTCAGTATATTAGAATGCCATTTGGGTTGAAAGTAGCCCCTGCTACATTTCAAAGAGCGATGGATGACATTTTGGTTCCCCACAGGGAATATGCAGCCACCTACTTGGATGACATTATCATCTATAGCGTGTATTGGGAAAGCCATTTAAGTAAAGTCCAGGCCGTCCTAGAGTCAAAACAAGGGAAATAATGCTAGGGTAACAAGGTGGTTCCTGGCATTACAGGAATTGTATTATATGGTAGAACACAGGCCAGGTAAATTGCATATTAATACAGATGCCCTGTCACGAGTACACTGTTTTGTTGTGGAAGGTGCCAAGCCCCCCGGCTTTAGGGAAAGGGTGGGGGTAAGATATGTAAGCATTCAATGGGTGAGGTCATAGATGGCAGGGATGTATCACTGAGGCTGCTACTCTCAGTGATATAAGTCCCGGAGGTACAGTCGTGGCCAAAAGTTTTGAGAATGACAAAATTATTGGAAATTGGAAAAGTTGCTGCTTAAGTTTTTATAATAGCAATTTGCATATACTCCAGAATGTTATGAAGAGTGATCAGATGAATTGCGTAGTCCTTCTTTGCCATGAAAATGAAATTAATCCCAAAAAACCTTTCCACTGCATTTCATTGCTGTCATTAAAGGACCTGCTGAGATCATTTCAGTAATCGTCTTGTTAACGCAGGTGAGAATGTTGACGAGCACAAGGCTGGAGATCATTATGTCAGGCTGATTGGGTTAAAAATGGCAGACTTGACATGTTAAAAGGAGGGTGATGCTTGAAATCATTGTTCTTCCATTGTTAACCATGGTGACCTGCAAAGAAACGCGTGCAGCTATCATTGCGTTGCATAAAAATGGCTTCACAGGCAAGGATATTGTGGCTACTAAGATTGCACCTCAATCAACAATTTATAGGATCATCAAGAACTTCAAGGAAAGAGGTTCAATTCTTGTTAAGAAGGCTTCAGGGCGTCCAAGAAAGTCCAGCAAGCACCAGAATCGTCTCCTAAAGAGGATTCAGCTGCGGGATCGGAGTGCCACTAGTGCAGGGCTTGCTCAGAAATGGCAGCAGGCAGGTGTGAGCGCATCTGCACGCACAGTGAGGCGAAGACTTTTGGAAGATGGCCTGGTGTGAAGAAGGGCAGCAAAGAAGCCACTTCTCTCCAAAAAAAACATCAGGGACAGATTGATCTTCTGCAGAAAGTATGGTGAATGGATTGCTGAGGACTGGGGCAAAGTCATATTCTCCGATGAAGCCTCTTTCCAATTGTTTGGGGCATCTGGAAAAAGGCTTGTCCAGAGAAGAAAAGGTGAGCGCTACCATTAGTCCTGTGTCATGCCAACAGTAAAGCATCCTGAGACCATTCATGTGGGGGGTTGCTTCTCATCCAAGGGAGTGGGCTCACTCACAATTTTGCCTAAAAACACAGCCATGAATAAAGAATGGTACCAAAAGACCCTCCAACAGCAACTTCTTCCAACAATCCAACAACAGTTTGGTGAAGAACAATGCATTTTCCAGCACAGTGGAGCACCGTGCCATAGGGCAAAAGTGATAACTAAGTGGCTCGGGGACCAAAACGTTGACATTTTGGGTCCATGGCCTGGAAACTCCCCAGATCTTAATCCCATTGAGAACTTGTCGTCAATACTCAAGAGGCGGGTGGACAAACAAAAACCCACTAATTCTGACAAACTCCAAGAAGTGATTATGAAAGAATGGGTTGCTATCAGTCAGGAATTGGCCCAGAAGTTGATTGAGAGCATGCCCAGTCGGATTGCAGAGGTCCTGAAAAAGAAGGGCCAACACTGCAAATACTGACTCTTTGCATAAATGTCATGTAATTGTCGATAAAAGCCTTTGAATCGTATCAAGTGCGTGTAATTATATTTCACTACATCACAGAAACAACTGAAACAAAGATCTAAAAGCAGTTTAGCAGCAAACTTTGTGAAAACTAATATTTGTGTCATTCTCAAAACTTTTGGCCACGACTTGTAGGTTGTGACCAGTGATGCTAGATGACTGAGTTTGTGGTAGCTGGAGTTTGGGTCCAGGATTTAGGAGAGACTGAAGAGCTTGGGTGGGAAGGTCACTCTGATACTCCACCCCGGGTGTTCCTACCTCAACCAGGTGGAAAACTAATTAAATGGCTGCCAGAGAGCACTGTGTGTGTGCTTGTCTGAGAGGAAGACCCATGGACATGGCCACTATGCAAAGTGGATTCTCTAGGTGAAAACCTACAAGCTGGTGAGAAGTCTGTTTCACCCCATTTTTTGGTTGTTATTTCCATGAACTGTTATTTTGTTTGCTGAAGCAAGTCTGTATCTTTTTACTGTGTATGCCCAATAAACCCTGGGAAAACAGACTGTCTAAATGGTCCCGTCTCACAACACACTTAAAAATATGCTGTACAACACTCTGGTTAGAGACTCCTGAGGAAGTTGGTGATTCCATCGATACTTGTGGGGTGTTTTCCTGATACACCATGTCTGCCAGGACTTTTCTTTGATGGGTATTGTTATTTGACTATTTTATGTCATATGTATCACATGTAATGTATTTTGTGTCTTTTGGCAGCACATATTTGTCAATATTCAGGACTTGGTGTGCATAGGATTGTGCATTGGATTTACCACTTTGTCCTGCACAAGGTTCTTATTGTTTACAATGTTTTTGACCCTATTTTTGTGTTGTCTAATAAAATAAAAATGACTTTTATGTGGTAATGTGCAGCCTTTTGTGCGTTTTTTCTAGAGATGGGACGACGAATCCATCGAACCTTGCTGGATTCGAAGGATTTGTGGACTCGAATCCGACGAATCCCTGGCATAGTCATCTCTATTGCCGTACTCAGGACAGCAATACAGATGCCTTGCCTGTGCTGCAGCAAGAGAGAGAGATGGGTGTCTGCTGGGACTCAAACCCACACACTTCTGTATCAGAGGCAATGCACTTACCCACACAGCTATTAGAGCTGTATACCTACTGACTGAAAAAATATGAGACTTAGACTCTGTTAGCTGTTCTAGCCAGTGTACATCTATACACATAACAGCTGCCCCAACACACCCAGCTCTGCTATATCTCTATATGACAGCTGCCCCAACACACCCAGCACTGCTATATCTCTATATGACAGCTGCCCCAGCACACTCAGCTCTGCTATATCTATCTCTCTCTCTCTCTCTATATATATATATATATATATATATATAATATATATATATGACAGCTGCCCCAGCACACTCAGCTCTGCTACATCTATATATCTGTAAGTATTACTATACAGTAGATAGATATATAGAGATATAGCAGAGCTGAGTGTGCTGGGGAAGCTGTCATGTGTATAGATGTAGCAGGGCTGGGTGTGCTGGGGTAGCTGTGTATAGATGTAGCAGAGCTGGGTGTGCTGGGGCAGCTGTTATGTGTATAGATGTAGCAGAGCTGGGTGTGCTGGGGTAGCTGTTATGTGTATAGATGTAGCAGAGCTGGGTGTGCTGGGGCAGCTGTTATGTGTATTGATGTAGCAGAGCTGGGTGTGGTGGGGCAGCTATCACATATTGCGATATAGCAGTGCTGAGTGTGCTGGGCCAGCAATCATGTGTATAGATGTAGCAGAGCTGGGTGTGCTGGGATAGCTGTTATGTGTATAGATGTAGCAGAGCTGGGTGTGCTGGGGCAGCTGTTATGTGTATTGATGTAGCAGAGCTGGGTGTGCTGGGGCAGCTATCATATATAGCGATATAGCAGAGCTGAGTGTGCTGGGGCAGCTGTCATGTGTATAGATGTAGCAGAGCTGGGTGTGCTGGGGCAGGTGTCATGTGTATGGATGTACACTGGCTATTAAAGCTATAACAGAGTCTACAGTAGAAGTCTCATATTTTTTCAGGAAGAGACTATGCAGCTCTTGTAGCTGTGTGGGTAAGTGCCTTGCCTCTAATGCGGAAGGTCGTGGGTTCGAGTTCCAGCAGAAACTTTTCTGAAATACACAAGCACTGACTCCATATATGGACATACAGCGTGGAAGAGGCTGACATGGAGGTAAGTATAAGTGTTTTTTTTTTTTTAATACTGGACTGTTACTGCCACATGGGGGGAGTGGGAGGCACTTGATACTGGCACATGGGGGGGGATTGGCACCTGATACTGGTACATGGGGGGTGGGGGAATGTGAAGGAGAGAGGCACTTGATACTGGCACATTGGGGGGGAGATGGCACTATGATACTGGAACATGGGGAGGTGGGGGGGAAGGAGAGAGGCACTTGATACTGGCACATTGGGGGATGGCACTATGATACTGGCACATGGGGGGAAGGAGAGAGGCACTTAATACTGGCACATTGGGGGGGGCGTTGGCACTATGATACTGGGACATGGGGGGGAAGGAGAGAGGCACTTAATACTGGCACATTGGGGGGGGAGATGGCACTATGATACTGGGACATGGGGGGGAGGAGAGAGGCAGTTGGTACTGGCACATGGGGGGGTTGGCACTATGATACTGACACATGGGGGGTGGGAAGGAGAGAGGCACTTGATACTGGCACATTGGGGGTGGCACTATGATACTGGCACATAAGGGGGGAAGGAGAGAGGCACTTAATACTGGCACATTGGGGGGAGATGGCACTATGATACTGGGACATGGGGGGGAGGAGAGAGGCAGTTGGTACTGGCACATGGGGGGGTTGGCACTTGATACTGGCATATGATAGGGGGCATCTATGGGGACACTTACTGGCACATTATTGGGGGCATTATGGGGGTCCATTTTTACTGGCACATTATTGGGGGGCACTATGGGGCATCTACTGAGGCCACAAAGAAGGGGTATTTTATATGGGGGGCTCTGTGTGGTACTACTATTATCAGGGGGTTTATATTGGGGGTGGTAGGATGATTTGTCCAAAAGATGTGAGAATGATGGAAAAGTAGTAAACTAAGATTTTTATTTTTTTGTCAAACTGCAGATACAAAAAATGGCTGAAAACTGGAGGTCTTATCTGAAGGTCTGAAAGGAGAAGATGAGGAAAGAGAACATCTACGTCAAAGAGACATCACTGGATGTAAGAGGTATGTGCGCTGTATTACCCTGTATTTCCAATTTTTTTCGAATCCAAATCCGAATACTTTGTTAAAAAAGTAAGGACTCTTTATTTTTTCATATTAAAAGAATATTGAGTTTGGATCACTTTGTTTCTTACACCGTTCACACAATTCTTATGTACAGGATTCGTAGGATTCGAAAGATTCGAGAGAACCTTTTCGGATTCGGAAAAAATTGGATTCTTCCCACCTCTAGTTTTTTCTTTGATTAGTTGTTTATTAGTGTTGATTGAGCACCAAAGTGCTCAGGTAGAACACTTTGTGATGCTCAGGTGCTCTACAGAACAACCAAGCACAAAGGAAGTCAATGGGAGAACCCAAGTACTAAACCAGGCACCCCCTGCTCTGAAGAGGGGAGGGTGATGGGTCCCACTGAGATCTATGCAGAAGATCGCTGTACAGTGAGGGAATCCCCCAGTGTGAGTCCATGGCTTAGGAGTCCCTGCTCTGACTCCATATATAGTCCAAGCTTGGGAACACCCAGTGTATTTAAATCTAATTTAGCCTCTATTTCTGTATAGTTTCTGCTGGGATTTGAACTCACAACCTTCTACATTAGAGGCAAAGACCTTAACCACTAGGCTATAAAGCTGAATAATAAACTGTGTCAGGAAAACCTCATAGTAGTTTGTCATGTATTAAGTATTCCTATACAGCAGAAGTATCATTTTATATTTCAATGCAGGTTAACATGTAGCTGTATAGTGTAGTGGTTAAGGTTCTTGGCTCTAATGTAGAATGTTGAGTTAAAATCCCGGCAGACATGTTTCAGAAATAGAGGCTAAATAAAATGTATATATATATATTTTTGTAATTATAAAAAATGTATGGCACAAAATAAATTATGTAATTACTAATATATATATATATATATATATATATATATATATATATATATATATAAATATATATATTTATATATTCATACATCTGATATATATGAATGCATAATATGTGGGAAATTACTACTGATGTTTTTAGCCATAATATTATTTACATATATTATAATATATTATATATTATAAATATATAGTATACTGTATGTAAATATATTATGGCTAAAAACTTATTTATATATATATATGTTTGAAATCAATTTAGCACCTAATTCTGAAAAGTTTCTGCCGGGATTTGAACTCACAACGTTCTACATTAGAGCCAAGAACCTTAAAACAGTATAGTATATGACAAACTACTATGAGGTTTTTCTTATCATTCAGAGTTTATCATATCATTCAGAGTTCAAATCCTGGCAGAAACCTTTCAGAAATAGAGGCTAAATTAGATTTAAATACACTGACTCGTGCATTGCACTCGAGCAAATGCAGTATTCGGCCGAACATCGCGATGCTCGAGTCGAACACCAGTTTGGCCGAGCATGCTCGCTTAACACTATTGTTTATCCTAAGGTTTAAACACCATGGTTGGAACTCCTGTTAGATTAGAAGGTGGGATAAGCGAATCAATTTCGGATGAAATAGCCGAAGTCTATTCTCAAAAAACTTTGTTCTAATACTGTACGGAGCAGGATCTCGTAAAGTATTAGAATGTATTTGCTCCTTTGAGCCAAAGTTATTACTTCGCAAAGTCTTGCGAGACTTCGCATAATAACTTCATAAATCAATTTCTACTG
The DNA here is from genome assembly GCF_905171765.1 of Bufo bufo. Taxonomy (NCBI): domain Eukaryota; kingdom Metazoa; phylum Chordata; class Amphibia; order Anura; family Bufonidae; genus Bufo; species Bufo bufo. The sequence goes on from NC_053389.1 coordinate 16,169,096, forward strand.
TAAAAAAACATTTCCCGAACTCGGGTTCGGTTCCAAATGGTACCTTGGAACCGAACCTGAGTTCGGAAAATGTTTTTTTTTACAGTAGAAATTGATTTATGAAGTTATTATGCAAAGTCTTGCAAGACTTCGCAAACTAATAATTTTGGCTCATAGGAGCCAATACATTCTAATACTGTATGGAGCTCCTGCTCCATACAGTATTAGAACAAAGTTTTATCTGAATCGACTTCTGATGTTTCACCCGAAGTCGATTCTCTCATCCCTAATTAGAAGTTTGTCTTCCTAGTTGCTGTCTAATATAGAAACAGTAGTGGCCCCATGAGTGGGGAGGGGCATTAGCAGCAGCGGCAGTGGCAGCAACAGTGACAATTGTGGCCTCATTATAGAGTGGGAATGGGTGCCAACAGCTGCGGCAGTAACACGGACAATAGTGGCCCCATGACAGAGTGGGGAGGGGGAGCAGGGACAGTGGCAATAAGGCTGTGTTCATATCACTGTTTATTTTTCTGTTCTTCTGAGTCATCAGAAAAACAGAAAATAAAAGAAAATGAAGCCTGTATTTTGAGCATTCATGAAGCCTGGTTCAGATAGTCAGTATTTAGTCAGTATTTTGCATCAGAATTTGATCAGTAATTAAAAGCCAAAACCAGGAGTGGGTCCAAATTGGAGGTAAAATGTAGTAGAAATGTTTGCCTCACTTCTGTGTTTTAAACCCACTTCAGCTTTTGACTTAGACTACTTTAACACTAGCGTTTTTGCTGGATCCGTCAGGGTTCAGCAAAAACGCTTCCGTTACTGATAATACAAACATCTGCATCCGTTATGAACTGATCCGGTTGTATTATCTTTGGCCAAGACGGATCTGTCATGAACTCCATTGAAAGTCAATGGGGAAACTGATCTGTTTTCTATTGTGTCAGAGAAAACGAATCCATCCCCACCCCATTGACTTGCATTGTGGATCATGACGTACGACCCCCGAACCCGAACCCGAACCCCATTGAAGTCAATGGGGACCCGAACTTTTGAGCACTAAAATGGCTATACAAATGTCATGGAAAGGGCTAGAGGGCTGCAAATGGCAGCAAAATGTGGTTAAGAGCATGGCAAGTGATCTGCAAACAAATGTGGATAGGGAAATGACTTTAAATAACATAAAATACGTAAAAATAAAAAAATTATAATCTTGATCTAGGAGGATGAGGTCCATATGGAGTAGGAGGTTGAGGAGGCGGTGGATGTGGTGGTGTAGGTGAAAGTGGCGGTGGAGGAGGTGGCCTACACTGCTTTTTGGTTTTAAATGTATTTTTATTTTTTTTAATTAGGGTACACCCCAAAACATTGGGAAATATAACCTGTGATAACCCCCTCCAGTCGTGCTGAACACACGTTCAGACAATACACTGGCTGCCGGGCAGGCCAGCACCTCCAAGGGGTGAAGGGCAAGCTCAGACCAGGGGCCCAATTTGGAGACCCAGAAGTTTCAGGGGGCAGACCCATCAGTCAGTTCGTGTAGGCGTGTGCACACATACTGCCCCACCATGTCGCACTTCCCCGTGATGTTCACGATCCAATTGGATATCTGCTCTATCAACTTTCGATGTTCTTTTCTGAGCCTACCATGTTGATCACGGTTAGCGGCGAATCAGGGTTCCACGCTGTAGAGGGAGCGTGAGAAAGAGAGACCACATCCAAGGGAGATCAATGAATGAAATTTAATTGTGATCGAGCGGAAATGTGGGACAAATTATTAAAAGCAGAAGAATTGAAGGAAAGGAGGGGGCGCGCGGCAATTACCCACTCCCGACTCAGGGAGAAAGTGACGATAAACAACAATACAGGACTCTTAAGATGCCCTGTTATTGGATTGATTATTAAAAAATTATAGGGAATGTCACTGGGGTATTTATGACTTGGAAACGTTAGACAGGAGAGGCCCTGCTGCCGCTTTGTTGACTTTAGATAACTTCTGCCTGATCGCACGTCCCGGTGACGTCCACCATCCATTTGGATATCTTCTCTATTAACTTTCAATATTCTTTTCTGAGCCTGCCAGATCACGGTTATCGGCGAATCAGGGTTCCACGACTGAGAGGGAGCGTGAGAAAGGGAGACCTCATCCAAGAGAGGTCAATGGCTGCAATGGGATGGAGCGGAAATGTGGGACAAGTTATTAATGAAGAAGGATCGAATGATTAATGACTAATTTTAGAAATTTAAGTCCTAGTCACCTATGCAGAGTAGGGGTTTTTCATCGCCAGAAATGGGTTAATGTCACCCACCAATGGAAAAGATGATTTTAAAAAATTTTGGTCCCTGTCACCTATGCAGAGCAGGAGTTTATTCATGGCAAAAATTGTAAAATGTCAACCCAAGAATGTAACAGAAAAATTAGTGAAAATTATTAACCTGTCTACTAGGTAGAGTAGGGGTGTATCACAGCCAAAAATTGTTGAATGTCACCCGAAAATATAACAAAAAAAATTGTGAAATTTATTAAGCTGTCAACTAGGTAGAGCGTGGGTATATCACAGCCAAAAATTGGTTAATTTCACCAGAAAATGTAACAGGCAAATTAGTGATTTTTTTTTTTACCTGTCTAGTAGGTATAGCATTGGTATATTACACCCAAAAATTGGTGAATTTCACCCTAAAATGTAACAGACAAATTAGTGATTTTTTTTTACATGTCTACTAGGTATAGCAGGGGTATATCACACCCAATAATTGTTAAATTTCACCCGAAAATGTAACAGACAAATTAGTGTTTTTTTTTTACCTGTCTACTAGGTAGAGCAGTGGTATATCACACCCAAAAATTGGTGAATTTCACCCGAAAATTTAACATACAAATTAGTGAAATGACATAAAATAAAATAAAATACGTACAAATAAAAAATAAAAAACTTGATTTATGAGGTGGAATTCCATATGGAGTAGGAGTTTGAGAAGGCGGTGGACGTAGCGGTGTAGGTGGAAGCAGCGGTGGAGGAGGACGAGGTAGCCAACACTGGTTTTTGGTTTTTATTTTTTTATTTTTATTAGGATACACTCCAAAAGAGTGTGAAATATCCAAAATACAAGAATGAACAATTGCGCTGTAGTATAACAATGGCTGGTTAAGGCCGGTATACATGTCTATTCTGCACAAGGTACGGACAAGTCCTGTGGGATCCATGCCTGGTTCATTTTAATGAACGTGAGCTTGTCCACATTTGCTGTGGACAGGCGGCTGCGCTTGTCTGTGATTACTCCCCCTCCTCCTCCTCATCGTCCACCTCCTCATCCTCCAGAACTGTCCCCTGGCTGGACAATTGTGTACCTGGCGTTTGTGGGTGCAGGAGCCACTTGTGAATAACTGGCCGGAAACCCTATGAAATGTTCCCTCTTCCTCCTCCTCCTCCTGTGCCACATCCTCTTCCATCATCGCCAGCAGCGTTTTTTCAAGGAGGCATAGAAGTGCTATAGTTACGCTGAGACGGCGTTATCGGCACTGGCCATGTTAGTGGAGTACTCGAAACAGCGCAGCAAGGAACACAGGTCTCGCATAGAGGCCCAGTCATTGGTGGTGAAGTGGTGCTGTTCCGCCGAGCGACTCACCCGTGCGTGCTGCAGCTGAAACTCCACTATCGCCTGCTGCTGCTCGCACAGTCTGGCCAGCATGTGCAAGGTGGACTTCCACCTTGTGGGCACAATCGCATATGAAGCGGTGAGCGGGAAGGCTGAAGTTACGCTGCAGCGCTGACAGGCGAGCAGCAGCAGGGTGAGAACGCCGAAAGCACGTACAGACGGCCCGCGCTTTATGCAGCAGTTCTTACTAGAGTTGAGCGAACCCGAACTGTAAAGTTCGGGTTCGTACTGAACTTTAGGGTTTTCGGCACCCGGACCCAAACATTTACGTAAAAGTTTGGGTTCGGGTTCAGTGTTCAGCGGTTTTTAAAAGGCTGCAAAGCAGCCAATCAACAAGCGTCATACTACTTGCCCCAAAAGGCCATCACAGCCATGCCTACTATTGGCATGGCTGTGATTGGCCAACTGCAGCATGTAACCCAGCCTCTATTTAAGCTGGAGTCACATAGCGCCGCCCGTCACTCTGATCCGATTAGTGTAGGGAGAGGATGCAGCTGCTTTGAGGGAGAGATCAGTGAGCGATCTTATGAAGATTCAGAACTGCTTCTTTACTCAGCGATCTACAGCAAATGTGTTTTGTGGGTGCAGTACACAATTTTTTTAAGCCTGCCCTGAGCCAACTACTGCTGAAAACAAACTTTTTTTTCCTTCAGTTAGTCAATATCAATACATAATCGGCAGCCATTTTATGCAACGATAGTGCACCAGCACAGGCTATCTGCAAGTCCAGAAATACAGCTTTTTGGTTACTAGGGTGAAAAAAACCCCATCTGTTTCATATAGTGCACATGTGGGATTAGACGTGCATAAGTGAGTGTCACATTTAGGCCAGAAATACGGCTTTTTGCTTACTGGGGTGAAAAAACCCTCTGATATACTGCACATCTGGGATTAGACGTGCATATGTGAGTGTCACATTTAGGCCAGAAATACAGCTTTTTTGCTTACTGGGGTGAAAAAACCCTCTGATATACTGCACATCTGGGATTAGACGTGCATATGTAAGTGTCACATTTAGGCCAGAAATACAGCTTTTTGCTTACTGGGGTGAAAAAAAATACATCTGTTTCATATAGTGCACATCTGGGATTAGACGTGCATAAGTGAGTGTCACATTTAGGCCAGAAATAGGGCTTTTTGGTTACTGGGGTGAAAAAAATATATCTGTTTCATATAGTGCACATCTGGGATTAGACGTGCATAAGTGATTGTCACATTTAGGCCAGAAATACAGCTTTTTGGTTTCTGGGGTTATAGGAACCCTCTGATATACTGCACATCTGGGATTAGACGTGCATAAGTTACTGTGAAAATTAGGCCCCAAATACCGCTGTCATATAGAGTTAAAATATAAAAAAAATTGTGCAATACCCTACATCAGGGTTTTTATTGGCGGTTAATTATTTTTAACAGACTTAACCACTTCTTACTTTGCTTGGTGAACGCTAACTATGAGGCAAACATCTAATAAGGGACACGATCATGGTCGTGGTGGTGGTGTTAGTGGAACCTCTGGTACAGGGAGAGGACATGGCCGTTCTGCCACAGCTACACGTACTACTGAACCTACTACCTCAGGTTCCAGTAGCCGCCAGAATCTAAAGCGATATTTGGTCGGTCCTAATGCCGTTCTAAGGATGGTAAGGCCTGAGCAAGTACAGGCGCTAGTCAATTGGGTGGCCGACAGTGGATCCAGCACGTTCACATTATCTCCCACCCAGTCTTCTGCAGAAAGCGCACAGGTGGCACCTGAAACACATGCCCATCAGTCTGTCACATCACCCCCGTGCATATCGGGGAACCTGTCTGAGCCTCAAGTCATGCAGCAGTCTCTTATGCTGTTTGAAGACTCTGCTGGCAGGGTTTCCCAAGGGCATCCACCTAGCCCTTCCCCAGCGGTGGAAGAGATAGAATGCACTGACGCACAACCACTTATGTTTCCTGATGAAGACATGGGAATACCACCTCAGCACGTCTCTGATGATGACGAAACACAGGTGCCAACTGCTGCGTCTTTCTGCAGTGTGCAGAACGAAAAGGAGGTCAGGGAGGAAGACTGGGTGGAAGATGATGCAGGGGACGATGAGGTCCTAGACCCCACATGGAATGAAGGTCGTGCCACTGACTTTCAGAGTTCGGAGGAAGAGGCAGCGGTGAGACCGAGCCAACAGCATAGCAAAAGCGGGAGCAGGGTGCAAAAGCAGAGCAGCCGTCGCCAAAACTGTTCGCCTGCTACTGGCCACCGTCACCAGGGACCGAGCACACCAAAGGCAGCTTCAAGGAGTTCCCTGGCATGGCACTTCTTTACACAATGTGCTGACGACAAGACCAGAGTGGTTTGCACGCTGTGCCATCAGAGCCTGAAGCGAGGCATTAACGTTCTGAACCTTAGCAAACCTGCATGACCAGGCATTTACATGCGAGACATGGGCTGCAGTGGAGTAAGCACCTTCAAAACCAAGAAAGGGCTCAGGCCCCTCCTGCTCCCTCGGCCTCTTCCTCCGCCTCTGGAGGAACGTTGGCACCTGCCGCCAGCAAACAGAGGATGTGCCACCAACAACACCACCTCAGTCACCAAGCAACTCCACCATGTCACACGGAAGCGTTCAGCTCTCCATCTCACAAACCTTTGATAGAAAGCGTAAATTCCCACCTAGCCACCCTCGATCCCTGGCCCTGAATGCCAGCATTTCTAAACTACTGGATTTGAAATGCTGTCATTCAGGCTGATGGAAACGGACAGCTTCAAACAGCTCATGTCGCTTGCTGTCCCACACTACGTCGTTCCCAGCCGCCACTACTTCTCCAGGAGAGCCGTGCCCTCCCTGCACAACCAAGTATCGGATAAAATCAAGTGTGCACTGCGCAACGCCATCTGTGGCAAGGTCCACCTAACCACAGATACGTGGACTAGTAAGCACGCCCAGGGACGCTATATCTCCCTAACTGCACACTGGATAAATGTAGTGGCGGCTGGGCCCCAGGCGAAGAGCTGTTTGGCGCACGTCCTTCCGCCGCCAAGGATCACAGGGCAACATTCTTTCCCTACTGTTGCCTCCTCTTCCTACTTGGCTTCCTCCTCCTCTTCTACCACCTCCTCATCCGGTCATCTACAGACCTTCACCACCAACTTCAGCACAGCCAGGGGTAAACGTCAGCAGGCCGTTCTGAAACTGATGTGTTTGGGGGACAGGCCCCACACCGTGCAGGAGTTGTGGCGAGGTATAGAACAACAGACCGACGAGTGGTTGCTGCCAGTGAGCCTCAAGCCCGGCCTGGTGGTGTGCGATAATGCGCAAAATCTCGTTGCAGCTCTGGGACTAGCCGGTTTGACGCACATCCCTTGCCTGGCGCATGTGCTGAATTTCGGTCTTCCCGCTCACCGCCTCATATGCGACGTGCCCACCAGGTGGAACTCCACCTTGCACATGCTGGAGAGACTGTGCGAGCAGCAGCAGGCCATAGTGGAGTTTCAGCTGCAGTATGCACGGGTGAGTCGCACTGCGGAACAGCACCACTTCACCACCAATGACTGGGCCTCCATGCGAGACCTGTGTGCCCTGTTGCGCTGTTTCGAGTACTCCACCAACATGGCCAGTGGCGATGACGCCGTTATCAGCGTTACAATACCACTTTTATGTCTCCTTGAGAAAACACTTAGGGCAATGATGGAAGAGGATGTGGCCCAGGACGAGGAGTAGGAAGAGGGGTCATCTCTAACACTTTCAGGCCAGTCTTTTAGAAGTGGCTCAGAAAGAGGATTTTTGCAACAGCAGAGGCCAGGTACAAATTTGGCCAGCCAGGGCCCACTATTGGAGGACGAGGAGGAGGAGGATGAGGAGGAGGATGGGGATGAAGCATGTTCACAGCGGGGTGGCATCCAATACAGTTCGGGCCCATCACTGGTGCGTGGCTGGGGGGATACGGAGGACGCAGACGATACGCCTCCCACAGAGGACAACTTGTCCTTACCTCTGGGCAGCCTGGCACACATGAGCAACTACATGCTGCAGAGCCTGCACAATGACAGCAGAGTTGCCCACATTTTAACGTGTGCTGACTACTGGTTGGCCATCCTGCTGGATCCCCGTTACAAAGACAAAGTGCCGTCCTTAATTTCCTCACTGGAGCGTGATAGGAAGATGCGTGACTACAGGCGCACGCTGGTAGACCCGCTCATGAGAGCATTTCCGACTGACGCCGGTGGACATGTGGAAGCACAAGGTGAAGGCAGGGGAGGAGGAAGAGGTCGCCAATGCAGCTGTGTCAGCGCCAGCACCTCAGAAGGCAGGATTAGCATGGCCGACATGTGGAAAAGCTTTGTCACCTCGCCGCAACAACAGGCCCCAACTGCTGATATGGAGCGTGTTAGCAGGAGGCAGCATTTGAACAACATGGTGGAACAGTACCTGTGCACACGACTACACGTACTGACTGATGATTCTGCCCCATTCAACTTCTGGGTCTCCAAATTGTCCACATGGCCAGAGCTTGCCCTGTATGCCTTGGAGGTGCTGGCCTGCCCTGCAGCCAGTGTACTCTCTGAACGTGTATTTAGCACGGCAGGAGGCGTCATTACAGACAGACGCAGCCGCCTGTCCACAGCCAACGTGGACAAGCTCACGTTCATTAAAATGAACCAGGCTTGGATCCCTCAGGAATTGTCTGTACCTTGTGCAGAATAGACAGTTCTAACAGCCTCAACCATCCATCCTTGTACTGAATTGCACTTATTACTTTTTAATATTTTTTTTATATGTCCCAATATTTTGGGGGATACCCCTATGTAAAAATGCAAAAGTGTTGGCTACCTATTCCTCCTTCGCCGCCGCTTCCACCTAGACCGCCACGTGAGCCTACACGGCCACATCCACCCATTCACCGCCTCCTCAACCTCTTCCTCCTACATCATTCCTAATTTTTTTAAGGTCTTTTATGTTTTTTTAATTCATTTCCCTATCCACATTTGTTTGCAGAGCATTTGCCATGCTCTTAAGCACATTTTTCTGCCTTTTGCAGCGCTCTAGCTCTTTCCATGACATTTTTACAGCCATTTTAGTGCTCAAAAGTTCTGGTCCCTATTGACTTGAATGGGGTTCGGGGTCAAGTTCGGGTTGGGTCCCGAACCCGAATTTTTTTTTCGAACCTACCGAACATCTAGGTGTCCACTCAACTCTAGTTCTGACATATCGGGGTAATTTTTAAGGAACCTCTGCACCACCAAATTCAGCACATGCGCCAGGCAAGGGATGTGCGTCTAACCGCCTAGTCCCAGAGCTGCTACGAGATTTCACCCATTATCGCATACCACCAGGCCGGGCTTAAGACTCCCTGGCACCAACAACTCATCGGTCTGTTGTTCAAGGCCCATCCACAGTCCTGCGCGGTGTGGGGTTTGTCCCCAAAACAGATAAGTTTTAAAACTGCCTGCTGTCGTTTACCCCTAGCTGTGCTGAAGTTGGTGGTGAAGGTGTTACGCTGACCGGATGAGGAGCCGGTAGAGGATGAGGAAGCGGAGTAGGAGGAGGAAGCAACAGGAGGCAAACTGAAGCGCCCTGCAATCCTCGGTGGTGGAAGAACATGCGGCAAACTGCTATCTGCCTCAGGCCCAGCCGCCACTGCATTTACCTAGTGTGCTGCTATGGAGATATAACGGCCCTGACCGTGCTTACTGGTCCACGTATCCGTAGTCAGGTGCACCTTGCCACAGATGGCGTTGCGCAGTGCACACCTGATTTTGTCCCCCACTTGGTTGTGCAGGGAAGGGATGGCACGCCTGGAAAAATAGTGGCGGCTGGGCACGACGTACTGTGGGACAGCCACCGCCATAAGGCTTTTAAAACTCTCCGTCTCCACAAGACGGAATGACAGCATTTCAAAGGCCAGTCATTTTTAAATGCTGGCATTCAGGGCCAGGGATCGCGGGTGGTAGGGGGGTACTTTCTCTTCCGCTCCAGTGTTTGGGAGATGGAGAGCTGAACGCCTCCGTGGGACATTGTGGAGATGCTTGGTGACCCAGGTGGTGGTGTTGCTGGCATATCCTCTGTTTGCAGGGTGGCAGGTGGCACTGTCACTCCAGAGGTGGATGAAGAGGCCGAGACTGCAGCAGAAGAGAAAGCAGGTTTTTGAGGTGTTTACTCCACTGCAGCTTGTGCTTTGCACTTAGATGCCTAGTCATGCAGGTTGTAATCAGGTTGAGAACGTTTAAGCCTCTGTAGCGGAGTGCAATATTAGAATCCACGATCTCCGCTGGTATACCAGGTAAATCCACAGTCCGCGCTGAACAGTAAGGCAATGTTCCCAATCCTCCCAATAACCGGACGAAACACAGTCTGGGAGTCAACTGAACTTTACTAGGCATAGCACACATGTTTAAAACCCCTCAACAGCCTCATTTACATACAATAGGGTGAATAGATTACTATAATACAAGGAAAGGTGGGGTCAGACAATAGCAAGGGCTGATGGGAGGTTGGGGGGGGGGACACGGCAGCTAGCTTAAACAGGTCTGGCAGTGTCCCTGGGACACCACCCTGCTCTTGGGAAACAATGGGACAGGAAAATGAGAAAGGAAGGGGGGTGTATGGACAGTCGAACATAAAATAATATAAAAGAGTCCATCTGTTACAGCACAATATACATAGCAAAACACATATAGCATACAGCACAACCTACAGACAACCTTTCTTACATTATAGTCCAGAAGTGGCTAGGTTTGCCACAGCCTCACTTCAGGCTCTGATTGCACAGCGTGCAAACCACTCTTGTCTTGTCGTCAGCACATTGTCTGAAGAACTGCCACGCCAGGGAACTCCTTGGAGCTGGCTTTGGTGTGCTCGGTTTCTTGCTGCAGTGGGCAGAAGCAAACGTACTGTCAAGGGGACGGCCGCTCCGCTTTTGCACCCTGCTCCCTCATCTGCTGTGCTGGTGGCTCTGTGCGATCACCGCCTCTTCCTCCGAACTACACAGGTCACTCGCATGACCTTGATTCCATGTGGGGTCGAGGACCTCATCGTCCTCCACATCATCTTCCACCCAGTCTTCACCCCTGCCCTCCTTGTCGGTCTGCACACTTTCAAAATCCACAGCAGTTGACACCTGTGTTTCGTCATCATCCGAGACGTGCTGCGATGGTCCTGCCATGTACTCATCCTGTAACATAAGTGGTTGGGCATCGGTGCACTCAATCGCTTCCACTTCTGGGGCAGGGCTAGGTGGATGGCCCTGGGAAACCTTGCTAACAGAGTCATCAAAAAGCAGAAGAGACTGCTGCATGACTTTTGGGCTCAGACTGCTTGGCTGATTTGCAAGGGGGTGAGGTGAAAGGATGATGGACATCGGCTGCAGGTGCCAACTCTGATATTTCAGCAGGAGACTGGGTGGGAGACAATGTGGAGGAACTGGAGGCACTGATAGCAACCCAATCTACTATCGCCTGTACTTGTTCAGGCCTCACCATTCGTAGAGCCGCATTAGGCCCAACCAAATACTGCTGCAGGTTCTGTCGCCTACTCGCACCTGAGGAAGGGGTGTCACTTGTGCATGTAGCTGGCACAGATCGACCACGTCCTCTCCCTGCAACAGGAGCTCCACCAGCAGCACCACGACCGGGGCCACGTCCCTTATTTGACGCTTTCCTCATATTTCTCAAATGTATGATCTTGCCCTAAATGGGTGATTTTTTTATAGCAGAATAGAACCACAGTATCTATAGGGTGTATCTCACACGTACAGGTGCAGACTAGGCCGCAATTTAAGATTTTTGCCCTAAATGGCAGTTTTTTTAATAGCAGAATAGAACAACAGTATCTTAAGTGTGTAACTCACTATGACATATGCAGCAAAGGCTGAAAAATTTAGTTTTTTGCCCTAAATGGGTGTTTTATGCCCTAAATTGGTGTTAATAGCAGAATAGAACCACAGTATCTAAAGGGTGTATCTCACACGTACAGATGCAGACTAGGCTGCAATTTAAGATTTTTGCCCAAAATGGGTGTTTTTGTAGAGCAGAATAAAACAGCAGTATCTAAAGGGTATATCTCACAATGACATATGCAGCAAAGGCTGAAAAAAAAATTTTTTTGCACTAAATGGGAGTTTTTCTAATAGCAGAATAGAACCACAGAATCTAAAGGGTGTATCTCACACGTACAGATGCAGCAAAGGCTGCAATATTAAGTATTTTTCACAAAAAGCGTGTCTTTTTACAGAATATGATAGCAGTATATAACGCTTGAATTTCACACTTGCAGATGCAGCAAGGGCTGTAAAATTTTACATTTTGCCTAAAAATTGTGTTTTTTAAAACCCAGAAAATTATAGCTGTATTTCTAGCTTAAATTGCACCCTGACTAATGCTGCAAAGGCTCCAGATGTAGGATATTGCCAAAAAAGGGTGTTTTTTTAAAACCAGATTATTATTGCAGTATTTCAAGCTTGGATTTTAATGTCAGTAAAGCAGATATGCAGTGCTGGTGCACTGAGCTTGAATAAAATGGCCACCGCTGACCTAACTAGCAGACGGATAAAAGTTATTTTTCTCTGTCACTGGGCTCAGGGCAGGGTAAAAAGATTGTGCACTGCACCCACAAACAAAATCTTTGTAGATCGCTGAGTTAACAAGCACTTCTGATTAAAGATTCTGTCCTATTCTCTCCCTCACAGCAGCAGCATCCTCTCCCTACACTAATAAGAGCAGAGTAACGTGCAGCGTTACGTGACTCCAGCTATATAGAGGTTGGGTCACATGCTGCTCTGGCCAATCACAGCCAAGCCATTAGTAGGCATGGCTGTGATGGCTTCTAAGGGCACACCGTTAAACGCTTGTTGATTGGTTGCTCTGCAGCCTTTCAAAAAGCGCCAAGAAATCACCGAACACCGAACCCGAACTTTTACAGAAATGTTCCGGTTCGGGTCCGGGGTCCAAAAATCCTAATGTTCGGTATAAACCCAAACTTTACAACCCTATTGGGGACAAAACTGAAGTGTTTTTTTTTTTCCAGTATTGAGAACCTATGACTAGGGATGAGCGAACCCAAACTGTATAGTTCGGGTTCGTACCGAATTTTGGGGTGTCCGTGACACGGACCCGAACCCGAACATTTTCGTAAAAGTCCGGGTTCGGTGTTCGGCGCTTTCTTGGCACTTTTTGAAAGGCTGCAAAGCAGCCAATCAACAAGCGTCATACTACTTGGCCCAAGAGGCCATCACAGCCATGCCTACTATTGGCATGGCTGTGATTGGCCAGTGCACCATGTGACCCAGCCTCTATTTAAGCTGGAGTCACGTAGCGCCGCACGTCACTCTGCTATGATCAGTATAGGGAGAGGTTGCAGCTGCGACGTTAGGGCGAGATTAGGCAGATTAGCTCCTCCAAAAGACTTCATTCTGTCATCAATCTGCAGCTGTGGATCATTGAAGTGCTAATATTGACTTGCTCACTTTTTTGAGGCTGCCCAGAGCGTTTTTAGATCACTTTTTTTCTGGGGTGATCGGCGGCCATTTTGTGACTTGTGGTGCGCCAGCACGAGCTATCACCAAGTGTATTTAACCATCGATAGTGTGGTTATTTTGTGCTATATCCTACATCAGCTGCAGGCTGAGCCTGTGTCACCGAAGTGCATTTAACCATCAACAGTCTGGTTATTTTTTGGCCATATACTACATCAGCTGCAGGCTGAGCCTGTGTCACCCAAGTGCATTTAACCATCAACAGTCTGATTATTTTTTGGCCATATACTACATCAGCTGCAGGCTGAGCCTGTGTCACCCAAGTGTATTTAACCATCGATAGTGTGGTTATTTTGTGCTATATCCTACATCAGCTGCAGGCTGAGCCTGTGTCACCCAAGTGCATTTAACCATCAACAGTCTGATTATTTTTTGGCCATATACTACATCTGGTGCAGGCTGAGCCTGTGTCACCCAAGTGCATTTAACCATCAACAGTCTGATTATTTTTTGGCCATATACTACATCTGGTGCAGGCTGAGCCTGTGTCACCCAAGTGCATTTAACCATCAACAGTGTGGTTATTTTTTGGTCATATATTACATCAGGGGCAAGTTGAGCCTGTCAACCAGCGCCTAAAAAATAGACCTGACATCTCTATTCAACCAAATCTGCACTGTTTTAGCTGGTCAAGTTATTTGTAGTGACCGTAAAAGCACACTTTTTTTTCTGGGTTGAAAAAGCATTCCCAAATTTGCCATTCTCAAAATAACTAGTTTCTGGTATTTGAGGCCTACTTGAAATCTATCCCAAAAAGAAAATCTTACATTGAAGGTACTGATAGTGTCATTCAGAAAAACCTAAGACACACGCTAGCGTGCTGATAGAAGTGTGATTCTGTGATTAAAACTATACCTGTCACACAGGAAAAAAAAAAACAGGTCTCACATCTCTATTCAACCAAATCTGCACTGTTTTAGCTGGTCAAGTTATTTGTAGTGACCGTAAAAGCAGACTTTTTGTTCTGGGTTGAAAAAGCATTCCCAAATTTGCCATTCTCAAAATAACTAGTTTCTGGTATTTGAGGCCTACTTGAAATCTATCCCAAAAAGAAAATCTTACATTGAAGGTATTGATAGTGTCATTCAGAAAAACCTAAGACACACGCTACCTGGGTTGAAAAAGCATTCCCAAATTTGCCATTCTCAAAATTGGGGTGAACGGGAACAATGAGGAAAACATCTAATAAGGGACGCGGACGCGGACGTGGACCTGGTCGTGGTGGTGTTAGTGGACCCTCTGGTGCTGGAAGAGGACGTGGCCGTTCTGCCACAGCCACACGTCCTAGTGAACCAACTACCTCAGGTCCCAGTAGCCAGCAGAATTTACTGCGATATTTGGTGGTGCCCAATGCCGTTCTAAGGATGGTAAGGCCTGAGCAGGTACAGGCATTAGTCAATTGGGTGGCCGACAGTGGATCCAGCACGTTCACATTATCTCCCACCCAGTCTTCTGCAGAAAGCGCACAGATGGCGCATGAAAACCAAGCCCATCGGTCTGTCACATCACCCCCATGCATATCAGTGAAACTGTCTGAGCCTCAAGTTATGCAGCAGTCTCTTATGCTGTTTGAAGACTCTGCTGCCAGGGTTTCCCAAGGGCATCCACTTAGCCCTTCCCCAGGGATGGAAGAGATAGAATGCACTAACGCACAACCACTTATTTTTCCTGATGATGAGGACATGGGAATACCACCTCAGCATGTCTCTGATGATGACGAAACACAGGTGCCAACTGCTGCGTCTTTCTGCAGTGTGCAGACTGAACAGGAGGTCAGGGATCAAGACTGGGTGGAAGACGATGCAGGGGACGATGAGGTCCTAGACCCCACATGGAATGACTTTCACAGTTCGGAGGAAGAGGCAGTGGTGAGACCGAGCCAACAGCGTAGCAAAAGAGGGAGCAGTGGGCAAAGTCAGAACACCCGCCGCCAAGAGACTCCGCCTGCTACTGACCGCCGCCATCTGGGACCGAGCACCCCAAAGGCAGCTTCAAGGAGTTCCCTGGCATGGCACTTCTTCAAACAATGTGCTGACGACAAGACCCGAGTGGTTTGCACGCTGTGCCATCAGAGCCTGAAGTGAGGCATTAACGTTCTGAACCTTAGCACAACCTGCATGACCAGGCACCTGCATGCAAAGCATGAACTGCAGTGGAGTAAACACCTTAAAAACAAGGAAGTCACTCAGGCTCCCCCTGCTACCTCTTCTGCTGCTGCCGCCTCCGCCTCTTCTGCTGCTGCCGCCGCCTTGGCCTCTTCTGCTGCTGCCGCCGCCTCGGCCTCTTCTGCTGCTGCTGCCGCCGCCTCGGCCTCTTCCTCCGCCTCTGGAGGAACGTTGGCACCTGCCGCCCAGCAAACATGGGATGTACCACCAACACCACCACCTGCGTCACCAAGCATCTCAACCATGTCACACGGCAGCGTTCAGCTCTCCATCTCACAAACATTTGAGAGAAAGCGTAAATTCCCACCTAGCCACCCTCGATCCCTGGCCCTGAATGCCAGCATTTCTAAACTACTGGCCTATGAAATGCTGTCATTTAGGCTGGTGGACACACACAGCTTCAAACAGCTCATGTCACTTGCTGTTCCACAGTATGTTGTTCCCAGCCGCCACTACTTCTCCAAGAGAGCCGTGCCTTCCCTGCACAAACAAGTGTCCGATAAAATCAAGTGTGCACTGTGCAACACCATCTGTGGCAAGGTCCACCTAACCACAGATACGTGGACCAATAAGCACGGCCAGGGACGCTATATCTCCCTAACTGCACACTGGGTAAATGTAGTGGCGGCTGGGCCCCAGGCGGAGAGCTGTTTGGCGCACGTCCTTCCGCCGCCATGGATCGCAGGGCAACATTCTTTGCCTCCTGTCTCCTCCTCCTCCTACTCAGCTTCCTCCTCCTCTTCTTCCACCTGCTCATCCAGTCAGCCACACACCTTCACCACCAACTTCATCACAGCACGGGGTAAACGTCAGCAGGCCATTCTGAAACTCATATGTTTGGGGGACAGGCCCCACACCGCACAGGAGTTGTGGCGGGGTATAGAACAACAGACCGACGAGTGGTTGCTGCCGGTGAGCCTCAAGCCCGGCCTGGAGGTGTGCGATAATGGGCGAAATCTCGTTGCAGCTCTTGGCCTACCTGGATTGACGCACATCCATTGCCTTGGCGCATGTGCTGAATTTGGTGGTGCAGAAGTTCATTCGCAACTACCCCGACATGTCAGAGCTGCTGCATAAAGTGCGGGCCGTCTGTTCGCGCTTCCGGCGTTCACACCCTGCCGCTGCTCGCCTGTCTGCGCTACAGCGTAACTTCGGCCTTCACGCTCACCAACTCATATGCGACGTGACCACCAGGTGGAACTCCACCTTGTATATGCTGGACAGACTGTGCGAGCAGCAGCAGGCCATAGTGGAGTTTCAGCTGCAGCACGCACGGGTCAGTCGCACTGTGGATCAGACCCACTTCACCACCAATGACTGGGCCTCCATGCGAGACCTGTGTGCCCTGTTGCGCTGTTTCGAGTACTCCACCAACATGGCCAGTGGCGATGACGCCGTTATCAGCGTTACAATACCACTTCTATGTCTCCTTGAGAAAACACTTAGGGCGATGATGGAAGAGGAGGTGGCCCAGGAGGAAGAGGAGGAAGAGGGGTCATTTTTAGCACTTTCAGGCCAGTCTTTTCAAAGTGACTCAGAGGGAGGTTTTTTGCAACACCAGAGGCCAGGTACAAATGTGGCCAGACAGGGCCCACTACTGGAGGACGAGGAGGACGAGGATGAGGAGGAGGTGGAGGAGGATGAGGATGAAGCATGTTCACAGCGGGGTGGCACCCAAAGCTGCTCGGGCCCATCACTGGTGCGTGGCTGGGGGGAAACACAGGACGATGACGATACGCCTCCCACAGAGGACAGCTTGTCCTTACCTCTGGGGAGCCTGGCACACATGAGCGACTACATGCTGCAGTGCCTGCGCAACGACAGCAGATTTGCCCACATTTTAACGTGTGCGGACTACAGGGTTGCCACCCTGCTGGATCCCCGGTACAAAGACAATGTGCCCACCTTACTTCCTACACTGGAGCGATAGGAAGATGCGCGAGTACAAGCGCACGTTGGTAGACGCGCTACTGAGAGCATTCCCAAATGTCACAGGGGAACCAGTGGAAGCCCAAGGCGATGGCAGAGGAGGAGCAAGAGGTCGCCAACGCAGCTGTGTCACGGCCAGCTCCTCTGAGGGCAGGGTTAACATGTCAGAGATGTGGAAAAGTTTTGTCAACACGCCACAGCTAAGTGCACCACCACCTGATACGGAACGTGTTAGCAGGAGGCAACATTTGACTAACATGGTGGAACAGTACCTGTGCACACCCCTCCACGTACTGACTGATGGTTCGGCCCCATTCAACTTCTGGGTCTCCAAATCGTCCACGTGGCCAGAGCTAGCCTTTTATGCCTTGGAGGTGCTGGCCTGCCCGGCTGCCAGCGTTTTGTCTGAACGTGTATTCAGCACGGCAGGGGGCGTCATTACAGACAAAGGCAGCCGCCTGTCTACAGCCAATGTGGACATGCTGACGTTCATAAAAATGAACCAGGCATGGATCCCACAGGACCTGTCCATCCCTTGTGCAGATTAGATATTAACTACCTCCCCTTAACAATATATTATTCTACTCCAGGGCACTTCCTCATTCAATACTATTTTTAATTTCATTTTACCATTATATTGTGGGGCAACCCAAAGTTGAATGAACCTCTCCTCTGTCTGGGTGCCGGGGCCTAAATGTGTGACAGTGGCCTGTTCCAGTGGTGGGTGACGTGAAGCCTGATTCTCTGCTATGACATGAAGACAGATTCTGCGCTGAAATAAGGCCAGATTCTCTGTTACGCGACCTCTCTCCTCTGCCTGGGTGCCTGGGCCTAAATGTGTGACAGTGGCCTGTTCCAGTGGTGGGTGACGTGAAGCCTGATTCTCTGCTATGACATGAAGACAGATTCTGCGCTGACATAAGGCCAGATTCTCTGTTACGGGACCTCTCTCCTCTGCCTGGGTGCCGGGGCCTAAATGTGTGAAAGTGGCCTGTTCCAGTGGTGGGTGATGTGAAGCCTGATTCTCTGCTATGACATGAAGACAGATTCTGCGCTGACATAAGGCCAGATTCTCTGTTACGGGACCGCTCTCCTCTGTCTGGATGCCGGGGCCTAAATGTGTGACAGTGGCCTGTTCCAGTGGTGGGTGACGTGAAGCCTGATTCTCTGCTATGACATGAAGACTGATTCTGCGCTGACATGAAGCCAGATTCTCTGCTATGGCATGAAGAGACTGATTCTCTGCTGACATGAAGCCAGATTCTTTGCTATGGCATGTAGAGACTGATTCTCTGCTGACTTGAAGCCAGATTCTCTGCTATGGGACCTCTGTCCAATTGATATTGGTTCATTTTTATTTTTTTAATTTTAATTTTAATTCATTTCCCTATCCACATTTGTTTGCAGGGGATTTACCTACATGTTGCTGCCTTTTGCAGCCCTCTAGCTCTTTCCTGGGCTGTTTTACAGCCTTTTTAGTGCCCAAAAGTTCGGGTCCCCATTGACTTCAATGGGGTTCGGGTTCGTGATGAAGTTCGGTTCGGGTTCGGATCCCGAACCCGAACATTTCCGGGAAGTTCGGCCGAACTTCTCGAACCCGAACATCCAGGTGTTCGCTCAACTCTACCTATGACGGATCTCAATACCGGAAAATATTAACGTTAGTGGTCCAATTGTGGGCCAATGAGAAGGCTGCAATATCTTTGTCTCAACTTAGTAACATCCCTAGCAACTAATAGGAAAGTTGCCTACCCCTTTACTTTATAAGAAACTCCCCAGCAGCAATTTTCAGCTGTTTTTTGCAGTTCTGAGAGAGAGAAATGACATTGCTGTGCTCTGTGCTTTGCTGAGTCATCTGGATCCTTATTCAATTACATTAGATAGTTAGTTATCTCATATATATAATACAGATAGTTAGAGGGAGATAGTCAGTGTAGGTTAGATAATGATATAGTGTAGCTGTCACAACAATACTTAGTGCACCAATCAGTAATATCTACTCGGACCTGATAAAATGTTAAATTGCATGTATTGCACAAAAAATATGCACATCATTAGTGCCGATTTGTGCATTCGGGAATATATTGGAGGACTCTATCTGCATATAAAGCTATTGTTCTGCCATGCATGCGAAATGTAATAAAAAACAGTGCTGTATTTTAAAATTACTTACAGTGATCAGGAGTCACAAAAGTTGCTGCCAACCATTTTCTCCAGTCTCAGGAAACTTCTAGCAGCTTGAAAAATGTAGCAAAAGTGACCCACGCCTGTATTGCGCTTGCAATACGCTCATATTATACTGCCGATTTTTGCAATCAAGAAAATAATGACTGTAGATCACAAATTCTCGAATTGGAAATTTATGGCGAATATTAGACCAAAAATTTGCTAAATATCGGGAAACCAATATTGCCTATGCTGCTCATCACTAGTGATCAGTATTTGTAAGCCAAAAATTAGAAGCGGGTCCAAAACAGATCTCTTCTGTGGTTTGAATACACTGCTGCTTCTGGCAAAAAAAATACTGATAATACAGATGCTCAAAAATTATATTCTTCTAACCAATAAGAAGAATGGAAAAATAAACTGTGATGTCAACACGGACAAGCAGGGACAATAGTGGCCCCATAAGAGAGTTGGGGGGGAAGGGGGCAAAAGAAGTGGCATACATGCCCTTTTCAAACATTTAACATGTACAGTTGTGGCCAAAAGTTTTGAGAATGACACAAATATTAGTTTTCACAAAGTTTGCTGCTAAACTGCTTTTAGATCTTTGTTTCAGTTGTTTCTGTGATGTAGTGAAATATAATTACATGCACTTCATACGTTTCAAAGGCTTTTATCGACAATTACATGACATTTATGCAAAGAGTCAGTATTTGCAGTGTTGGCCCTTCTTTTTCAGGACCTCTGCAATCCGACTGGGCATGCTCTCAATCAACTTCTGGGCCAATTCCTGACTGATAGCAACCCATTCTTTCATAATCTCTTCTTGGAGTTTGTCAGAATTAGTGGGTTTTTGTTTGTCCACCCGCCTCTTGAGGATTGACCACAAGTTCTCAATGGGATTAAGATCTGGGGAGTTTCCAGACCATGGACCCAAAATGTCAACGTTTTGGTCTCCGAGCCACTTAGTTATCACTTTTGCCTTATGGCACGATGCTCCATCATGATGAAAAATGCATTGTTCTTCACCAAACTGTTGTTGGATTGTTGGAAGAAGTTGCTGTTGGAGGGTATTTTGGTACCATTCTTTATTCATGGCTGTGTTTTTGGGCAAAATTGTGAGTGAGCCCACTCCCTTGGATGAGAAGCAACCCCACACATGAATGGTCTCAGGATGCTTTACTGTTGGCATGACACAGGACTGATCGTAGCGCTCACCTTTTCTTCTCCGGACAAGCCTTTTTCCTGATGTCCCAAACAATCGGAAAGAGGCTTCATCGGAGAATATGACTTTGCCCCAGTGCTCAGCAGTCCATTCACCATATTTTCTGCAGAAGATCAATCTGTCCCTGATGTTTTTTTTTTTTTTTTTAGAGAAGTGGCTTCTTTGCTGCCCTTCTTGACACCAGGCCATCTTCCAAAAGTCTTCGCCTCACTGTGCGTGCAGATGCGCTCACACCTGCCTGCTGCCATTCCTGAGCAAGCTCTGCAATGGTGGCACTCCGATCCCGCAGCTGAATCCTTTTTAGGAGACTATCCTGGCACTTCCTGGACTTTCTTGGACTCCCTGAAGGCTTCTTAACAAGAATTGAACCTCTTTCCCTGAAGTTCTTGATGATCCTATAAATTGTTGATTGAGGTGCATTCTTAGTAGCCACAATATCCTTGCCTGTGAAGCCATTTTTATGCAACACAATGATGGCTGCATGCGTTTCTTTGCACTTCACCATGGTTAACAATGGAAGAACAATGATTTCAAGCATCACCCTCCTTTTAACATGTCAAGTCTTCCATTTTAACCCAATCAGCCTGACATAATGATCTCCAGCCTTGTGCTCGTCAACATTCTCACCTGAGTTAACAAGACGATTACTGAAATGATCTCAGCAGGTCCTTTAATGACAGCAATGAAATGCAGTGGAAAGTTTTTTTTTGGGATTAAGTTAATTTTCATGGCAAAGAAGGACTATGCAATTCATCTGATCACTCTTCATAACATTCTGGAGTATATGCAAATTGCTATTATAAAAACTTAAGCAGCAACTTTTCCAATTCCCAATATTTATGTAATTCTCAAAACGTTTGTCCACGACTGTATATATCAGTTGGCCAAGAAGCCCTGTTGTAGGTATGGCAGAAGAGGCAGCAGGTGGGTGGCATCAGAATGGTGGCAGCAGCACATGGCCAGTAGTAATGGCCCATTTTGCAGAATATTCTGGTGTGGCAGCACACTACAGTATGATCGTTAGTGGCAGAATGATCTCATCTGTTGTATCAGTCAACTGTGTCTGGAAATCTGGGTTGATCCTTGCCTTGCCTAATTGAGAGGTATTCTCTCAATGTTTTGTGAGGAAAGGCGAGTTCTCTTAGGGGTAACTATGCCCACGGCCACACTGAACACTCACTCTGATGCTACACTACTGGCCAGGCAGGAAAGCATGCCAATGGCAAACTCGGCCAGTTGCAGCCACACTTCAAGCTTGCAAACCCATTAATCCAGGGGATCTTGTATCATGGGTGACAGGGTGCCGTCCAAGTACTCCAGACTGAAGTTGGTGCAAATGGAATTGATGATACTGCCCCCACCCAGTCATAGCATTGGAGCATGAGCGCAGACCTTCCTGAGGATGGGTGATGGCGCTCATAGGAAGCAACCAACTGACTACACAGCATGTCTCTATAGAAGTCCATTTTTGCATCCCTCTCAGAAGGTCTTAAATATGCCCCCATTTTTGACCGGTAGCAAGGGTCTAACAATGTGGATAGCCAGTAGTCATCTGCCAAATTCTGACAATGCGGCTGTCACTACACAAACATGACAGCATATATCTGTCCATTTGCACAAGAGACTAGGATAGACTCCCTGCTTCCATTTCCACTGCATACTGCCACGGTCCGTCAGGGTCATCTGTGTCGTCTTCCTTCTCCAGCTTCTCATGCTCCTCCTGCTCCTCTCCTGTTGCTTGAGCAGATAAACCACCTAGCTATGTATAAGATTCCTGGGTTTTATTTCCTCCTCCTCCGGTAGTTTATCCTATTTAGGGCTCAGGTGGCCATGAAATGGAGGTGCCACGGCTTCTATCCCCTCGCCAATCAGATTTGTCAGCATCCTCTCCAGGATGTGAAGTGGAATGACATCATTCATCCTATAGTTCTGCCGACTGACAAAGTGTCATCCTCAAAGGACCTAAGCAAATGGCATGTGTCACACATGAGCTGCCATTGACTAATGTGGAAGTTACCACTGGGAGTAGACCTGTCTGTCTGTAGCATTAAGAAATCATTGACCGCCTTCTTCTGCTCGTAAAGTGGGTCAAATATATGGAGTGTGGAGTTCCAATGGGTGGAAACATTGCTTTTCAGGTGATTTTAGGAAAGAGCATTTTGCCTTTGCAGATTTAGGAGGGCATGTTTTGCATGGTAAGAATGGCTGAAGTGCATGCACAGTTTTAACAGCTTTTGCAGTTCAATGGAAGACTTGAGGAACCAGGTGTCAATGAGATAGAAGACATACACCATGTAGGGCGCATGGGTCCACCATCCCTGATGCAGCGCTGACAAAATGTTGTTCCCATTATCAGTAACCATGTTTCATATCTCCATTCGGCGATGTCACTGCATGACAACTTTGAAGTGTGTCTAGAGAGGAGGTGAAGGATGAGGAGACAGAGGAGGACATTGGCAAAAAAATCCCAGCATTACAATGCAGAGGCTGCATTGCCACCACCTGGCCAAGTCGCTGGTGTGCCTGGTCCAGAACAACATTTACCCTGTGGTCTGTGAATGACATATATTGTCCTTGACCATAGTTGCAATTTCATATGTCAGCGCTGGTGTCACCTCTAATAGACACAGAGAGGCTTAAGGACTGGCCCACCTTCTGCTCAACGTATGTGTGCAGGAAAACATGGCCAGGTGCAGAAACTTGGCCAGGTGCATGTACCATTGTCTTTTTGCAATAACCCCGGTGATCGATTGGTGTCGAAACAAGTGAAGAGGTGAAGAAGAAGGATGAGCATCAGGAGCAAGAGAAATTTATGGGAAGGAACTACAGCTTCCTCTTGCTGATGTCTTGCCCTGACTGCTGGATATGGGGTGTGGACTGGTGGGAGATGCAGCGGTTGGTGTATCAAGCTGTAACACTAATAGTGACACTTTATGTGTTGACACAGGGCTGTTGTGACATTAGCTCCCTGGCCACGCCTCATCTTCTGCCCACATATCCTGCCTGCCGCCACTGTAACGTCCCTCAGCTAATGGGTGAAAAATTACCTCACAGGTAAGTGTGGTGTTTTCTCACCACCACTGTGTGATGCCTGCCTGCCACTGCTCTTATGAATCCATGCACTACTAGTGTGTTCCTCACAAACAGTCTCCCGAGTAGCAGACTGTGTACCCCTCCCACGTTTGGCTGCAGATCTCCCACTGCTTTCACAGTGCTGTCTCTCTATGATGTCCCTGCAGTCTCAAAAAACTCTCCCTACGATCTCCCTGCACTGTCCCTGCACTCTCCCTATCAAATATTCTTCTGATAATAGCTTTCTGCAACACTGTCTCTAACACAGTGATGGCTAACCTTCAGCACTCCAGCTGTGGTGAAACTAGGACTCCCAACATGCTCCATTCATTTCTATAGAGTTAAAAGAACAGCCAAGCAAGTGTAATTCTTGGGAGTTGTAGTTTTACCACAGCTGGAGTGCCGGAGGTTATCCATCACAGCCCTAGTGCATGAGCGCTTGTCACGTTTCTCCCAAAGCTCAGCTCACAGTGAAATGGAAGAGACTGCAAGGGGTGAGGCTTTTATAGGGCTGTAACATCACAGGGGATGGCTATCTGCAGATTGGCTGGCTGCACGGCATTATGGGTCATATCACGTTCTCGGGCTTCTTACTTCAATTCATTCAATACTTACCTTCAGCTGGTCATAAATATTTGTAATACCTGACAACCTCAGATCAGTATATGTGTCATCAGTCTGCAGGAACAAAAAATGCAACTTAATTAAACTGTACAAGTAATCATTAAAACTTTGAATACGAGAGGACACTTTCATGTGTTGTTATTAGAAAAATAAAATGCAATTTCTAAAGTCCTGAACTAGAAAGATCTCTAGAAGATCTCTCCTTATCCAGAACCAATCTCCATTTCCATCATTTACTTTGTATACTGCTTATCTTCTATTTTCGGCAGCATTGGTGCTTTTTGGTAGTTCTCCATTCTGGCAATCCCAGGACCCAACTCAATGACATCCATATCGTCTAATAGAGCAAGTGGAAAAGTATCGTCTTCATTAGCTTGTCACCTACCTCACTGTTTGTCGGCTTCTTCTGTCTTTTTCTATGGAAAAAAATACATTTGTCATAATTATTAATCAACATTAAACAAAACATTAGGAAATGTAACAATTACAGTTAAATGGTTTCTAAAGTATTGGATAAATCACCATTAATCTCTAAGCTGGCAGAAAGTGTTCATTTTTTCTCCAGTGCCCCCACAGGGTAAATGAAGCATTACACTGCGTTCATGAAATCATTCTGTTGTCTATGTCATTTATGAAGCTTTCGGCAAGTTACGGCAGCTCAGTGAAAATATAAGTGAAGCGTGAAGACATTATTAATATACATCACCTCCAGCAAGCAAACACCAGCAATACAAGCACCAGCAGGAAGAAGATTGGTCTGACCGTTGCAAGAAGGATAAGGAGTTTGGATCCTTCTTCTTTATGTGAATCGATACCTAATATAATAGATAAGAATGTGAGCCATAAAGAGAAAATAATCAGACATAATTATACCCAATGGGGAAGAAAGATAAACGAACCAGCACCTCCATAATAAGTGAATATAAGAACGCAGGTGCACGCTACCTTGGCTGAAACACAATTGGATTAGTAGAACTACAGGTAACAGCACTCTGCTAGTCAATTACACAAAGATATGAGCAAACGCTGAAAGAATAAATGCTTGGTGGCCATACTTGCTGCAAATGCAGCTAGAAGCTCTTTGCAAATATAATTGATCAAAAATATTTCGGGCCCATCTACCAGTCGACAAGTTAGCTTCTAATCAGATGGGTCCTACTCTAACATGCCTCTCCTGGGCTTACAGCCTACAATCTGGGCAAAGTAGTACCAAGCTGTATCCTACACATGCCCCTCCCAGGCTGTGAGCCTGCAGGATTGTATGTATCATCATGTAAAAGTCTTCTAAAAACAATATTAGCCCTTTGTGTATCTTGATGTAACTGCAGGTCTGAGCCGTCTGAAGGGTTGTATGGAGCAGACTCATAAGGTGATCCTGTTCCATAAACTGCCAGTGACTTCTTTATAATACCGCTGACACCATCCAACAATGACTGAGATGGAAGATAACTCTCTAGATATTTAACCCTTCAGATACTGCAGTAAATTACAACTACGATATCTGACAAGTTACTTAGAAAGAAGAAGGAGGAAGAAAGAAGAAGGAGGAAGAAAGGAGGAAGAAGAAAAAAGAAAAGAAGAGGAAGGAAGAAGATTTTTTTTTTAACTATAAATATAAATTAATATAAATTAAATCACCAACCTGACAAGTTACTTAGAAAGAAGAAAGAAAGAAAAAGCAAGAAAGAAGGAAGAAAGAAAGAAAAAAGAAGGAAGCTTTGCAAAATATAGAAAATATTTTAACTTAATAAACATTTTGCAGAACAAATACTGCATCTGAAAATGTCTGAAGTCTTAGAATATGAAAATATATAACTTGCACATTGAATGCTATAATGAGGGGGGGAATAAATGAGGGGGAGATTTAACAAGACCGGCGCTTTCTGCATCGGTCTGGATATCGCCTGCGCTGCTGGAGGATTTGTCTAATTTACAATGAGGTGCGTGCCTTGTCATAAATGAGGCTCATCCTCCGGCAGTTTGTGACCTAAAGAGAAGTCTGTGACCGCTCAGATCTGCCATAGATTTCTGGCTGCACTTGTACCAAAAAACTAACGTAAATGAAGATAGATTTGTACCAGCTGCTGGCTAGGCCTCCTTCCCACCATTGTCTCGTCTCCTTTAGCAAATGTGGCTAGGGTGGAGTAATAAAACAGGAGATGCAACTTTTTTTCAAAAAAATCTCAGTTAAATTATTGAAAACCTATATTGTGTGACTTCTTATTGTCACTTTTTATGCGCAAGGGAGACGATAAATCTACAACTGAATCTCCATTTTTTTTATTTTTTTTTACAGTATTCACTGTCCTTGATAACATGATATTAGTTCCTACATAGCAAATACTTAGCTGCACATAATATTTAGCAGAATGACTACCCATAAAAGATACCGTTATACAGTAGGCTGACAGTAGAACAGGGCCGGTACACTACAGCTTTCATAAATAATCTACAATAACCTCACCATTTCTATCAAACAGCATAAAAAAAAGCCAATGAATCAAAAACAGCTTCTACATACACAAGAAAACCAATGGGACTAAAACATGTAATAAGTATTACAAGCTTTATTCATCAAAAATAAATCATGAATCAGAGGACAGAAAATGAGCAGTGTTGAGCATGAATATTCGAATCGCGAATTTTAATCGCGAATATCGCCACTTCGAGAATTTGCGAATATTTCGAATATAGTGCTATATATTCATATTCGTGAATAATGTTGAATATTCTAATCGCAAATTTATCGCAAATATATTACATTGCCGATTTTCGCAATCAAGTAAACAATGACTGGAGATCACAAATTCTTGAATTTGCTAATTTATGGCGAATATTCGGCCAAAAATTCGCGAAATATCGCAAATTCAAATATTGCCTATGCCGCTCATCACTAAAAATGACATGATGGGAAAAGATACAGAGAGCATAGCAAGGGGCGTAATGTCAAATAAGGTGATCCGTGTCTTGAAATGTCTATTGTGTAGGTGGGGCTACTGGAAAAATCACAATACTGACAAATACTGTACATTCAACAAAAATATAAACGCAACACTTTCGGTTTTGCTCCCATTTTGCATGAGCTGAACTTAAAGATCTGAAACATTTTCTACATACACAAAAGACCCATTACTCTCAAATATTGTTCACAAATCTGTCTAAGGCCTCATGCACACGACCATTTTTCGGGTCCGCATCCGAGCTGCAGTTTTGGCGGCTCGGATGCGAACCCATTCACTTCAATTGGGCTGCAAAAGACACAGACAGCACTCCGTGTGCTAGCCGCATCCGTTGCACCGTTCCGTGGCCCCGCAAAAAAAAATATAGCATGTCTTATTCTTGTCCGTTTTGCGGACAAGAATAGGCATTTCTACAATGGGCCGTCCGTTCCGTTCCGCAAATTGCGGAAGGCACACGGGCGGCTTCCGTTTTTTGCGGATCCGCGGTTTGCGGACCGCAAAAAACGGCACGGTTGTGTGCATATAGCCTAAATCTGTGTTAGTGAGCACTTCTCCTTTGCCGAGATAATCCTTCCCACCTCACAGGTGTGGCATATCAAGGTGCGAATTAGACAGCATGAACATTGCACAGGTGTGCCTTAGACTGCCCACAATAAAAGGCTACTCTGAAATGTGCAGTTTGATCCCACAGCACAATGCCACAGATGTCGCAACGTTTGAGGAATGTCTACCAAAGCTGTTGGTCGTGAAATGAATGTTTATTTCTCTACCATAAGCCGTCTCCAAAGGCATTTCAGAGAATTTTGCAGTACATCCAACCAGCCTCACAACCGCAGACCACGTGTAACCACACCAGCCTAGGACCTCCATATCCAGCATGTTCACCTCCATGATCGTCTGAGACCGGACACCCGGACAGCTGGAGCAACAATTGGTTTGCATAACCAAAGAATTTCTGCACAAACTGTCAGAAACCGTCTCAGGGAAGCTCATCTGCATGCTCGTCATCGTCATCGGGGTCTGGACCTGACTGCAGTTCATCGTCGTAACCGACTTGAGTGGGCAAATGCTCACATTCTATTGCGTCTGGCATGTTGGAGAGGCGTTCTGTTCACGGATGAGTCCCAGTTTTCATGGTTCAGGGCAGATGGCAGACAGCGTGTGTGGCGTCATGTGGGTGAGCGGTTTGCGAATATTCGAAAAGCGAATTTTTATCTCGAATATCGCAACTTTGAGAATTCGCGAATATTTCAAATATAGTGCTATATATCAGTTTTTTTAATATTCGTCATTTTTTCCATCTGAAGTCATGATTCCTCCCTGCTTCTTGCTTGTGGGCCAATGACTCATTGGCCCACAAGCAAGAAGCAGGTAGGAATCATGACTTCAGATGGAAAAAATGACGAATAAATATAGTGCTATACCGTATATTTGTTTTTAGAATATTCGTCATTTTTTCCATCCAAAGTCATGATTCCTCCCTACTTAAATTGCTTTTGTGACAATCATGTGTTCAGATGGGAAAAATGATGAATATTCTAAAAACGAATATATAGCACTATATTCTATAGTGCTATATATTTGTTTTTGACCCACGCCTGTATTGATCGCGTAATATTCCCATATTACGCGATCATTACTTTGCTGATTTTTTTGTAAAAAAAAAAGAATGTAGAATATAACGAATATTCAACGAATATTCTACTAAATATTCACAAAATATCGCGAATTTGAATATTGCCACTGCCGCTCATCACTATTGCTGACGTCAACGTTGTGGATCGGGTGGCCCATGGTGGCGGTGGGGTTATGGTATGGGCAGGCGTATGTTATGGACAACGAACACAGGTGCATTTTATTGATGGCATTTTGAATGCACAGAGATACCGTGACGAGATCCTGAGGCCCATTGTTGTGCCGTTCATCCACGACCATCACCTCATGTTGCATCATGATAATGCACGGCCCCATATTGCAAGGATATGTACACAATTCCTGGAAGCTGAAAACATCCCAGTTCTTGCATGGCCAGCATACTCACCGGACATGTCACCCATTGAGCATGTTTGGGATGCTCTGGATCGGCGTATACGACAGCGTGTTCCAGTTCCTGCCAATATTCAGCAACTTCGCACAGAGGAAGAGGAGTGGACCAACATCCCACAGGCCACAATCAACAACCTGATCAACTCTATGCCACGGAGATGGCCACCAGGGGCGTCGTTAGGTCAAAACATTCGTGGCTTGAGCCCTGGATGTTTTGACCAGTGCCCCGAATGTTATGCTGGCAGCAGTGGCGTAACTACCAGAGAAGCGGCTGCTTTGGGTCCCGGGCTGACAAGGGGCCCGGCGCCCGGCAGCCTGACACCAAGTGTCTTAATTATTTAATGCAGTTTTTCATGCCAGTGCAGTCATTTCCACACAATCTCCTGCACAGCCCGGAGCCTGACTCCGCCCACTCATGTGACTGATCATGTGCTCCTGACATCATGAAAGGTCCTTTTGCCCACTAGGAACTATCATCTCTTGAGGTAGGACATGTGAATGGAGCATTTCTAGGTGCATGTTTTGGCTGTATTCTCCCGCCTGCCCTGTACTCTACCCCCTATGCTGCACTGTGTGTGCCTCCTGCCCTGTACCCCCCATGCTGCACTGTTTATACCCCCTGCCCTGAACTGTACCCACTATGCTGTATTTTGCCCCCTGCCCTGTGCCCCCCATGCTGTATTCTGCCCCCTGCCCTATGCTGCACTGTGTGTGTGGCTCCTGACCTGTACTGTACCCCCTATAATGCACTGTGCCCCCTATAATGCACTGTGCCCCCTATGCTGCACTGTGTGTGCCCGCTGCCCTGTATTGTGCCCGCTATGCTGTACGGTCCCCCCTGCCCTTTAGTGTGCCCCCTATGCTGCATTGTACCCCCCTATGCTGCACTGTGCGTCCCACCCCCTTGCCCTGTACTGTATCCCCTATACTATACTGTGTCCTGTACATTGCAGCCTGCCTTCTTTGTCTCTAGTGCTTGCCACTTGCCACTATAATGGCACACTAAGGCCGGTTTCACATCACGTTTTGCCATTCGTCTAATGCAGGAGTAGGCAACTTACTGCACTCCAGCTGTTGTGAAACTACAACTCCCAGCATGCATTATTGCTCTGCTCTTCTCATAACTCCCATGGAAATTAATAGAACATGCTGGGAATTGTGGTTTCACAACAGCTAGAGTGCCGAAGGTTGCTGACGCCTGGTAATGTATACATAAAATGTATATGTTAACAGGTGACTCAGACTGACACCATTAAAAAAAAAATGATACGTTAATGTATATGTTTTTTTTTTAACAGACTTTGCAGGATACAAAACCGTAGTGTGCTGCGCTTTTGCATCCCATTTTCCAACGTAAACATCAAACGGATGGCAAAAATGTGATGTGAACTCTCCCTTAAATATGCACATATAGAATGCCAGGCTAGTAATGGAGGGGGGGGGCCCAAACAAAATTTTGCTGTGGGGCCCAGTCAGTTCTAGCTATGTCCCTGGCTGGCAGGGCTGGCCCCTCTGACTCTCCTGCGCTGCGCAGTCCCGCCATCCTAATCCGTATCCTGCAGTAACTGAACTTTAAAACAGCGCTTATGATCTCATTACTATCTTACACACTCAGCTCCGGAAACATGCAGTGCGGGCGGCGCTCGCTCACTGATGTCACGCGCCTGCTCATCCCACTAGGCGTCGCTGGCACGTGACGTCAGTGAGTGAGCGCCGCCCGCACTGCCTGTTACTGGAGCTGAGTGTCTAAAGTCAAGATAGTAATGAGATGAGCGCTGATTTAAAGTTCAGTTACTGCAGGATACAGATTACTGAGGGGATGATCTGTGTGGTTGCCCAGATGGCTAGGCCTTTCACAGTAGTAATTAACCCCTTTCAGCAGTCCTCCATTCACTGAAGGGGGGACTGCTAAAAGGGGTTAATAACTACTGTGAAGGGGGGACTGCTGAAAGGGGTTAATAACTACTGTGAAGGCACATGGGGGTGTGGCTTCATGGGGTGTGGGCATGGCTTCCCAGGGGTGTGGGCATGGCTTCACAGGGGCGTGCAAAACTGTGCACATTTCAGAGTGGCCTTTTATTGTGGGCAGTCTAAGGCACACCTGTGCAATATTCATGCTGTCTAATCAGCACCTTGATATGCCACACCTGTGAGGTGGGATGGATTATCTCGGCAAAGGAAAAGTGCTCACTAACACAGATTTAGACAGATTTGTGAACAATATTTGAGAGTAATAGGTCTTTTGTGTATGTAGAAAATGTTTCAGATCTTTGAGTTCAGCTCATGCAGAATGGGAGCAAAACCGAAAGTGTTGCGTTTATATTTTTGTTCAGTGTACAATAGTATAAGAATCTGCTGATCCCACAGAAGGGATACAGATTGATAAATATACCAAGGGACCACAAACACCAAGGATATATATAATGTAAATAGCAGATATACTGACTAGGTCATTTTGGTGTTGTCGCTATATAATGCTAAAAAAGGGTCCAGAATAAATTATATTGCAAAAAAGTGGAGGATAGCCGATTTACATGATTATGCTAAATATTCATGGTTATGCAGCAACATCAAAACACAAAATAGCAAATATATTAATGACAAGTCAGGCACCTACAGATATAAGAGGATATGTCTTGGTCTTTCCACATGCAACATCTCTCAAGTGCAACTCTTTAAGTGCACAGACTGAATTATACCAGAATGTAATATTATGGATATTGAATCCACTTTGTCATCACTGCCTACTGACCATCCCCAATTCTCTCATCTCCAGGTATGTCTTGTCTGAAGCTTACTGCTCCACCCAGCTTTTCCACAGTCTGATCTTGTCCATCCCTCTCATCTTTCCTTCTAAATCCTGGTATGTCTTGTCTGAACTATTAATGTCTCTTTCCCTGCTGGATTTATTGACTATTTTTTTACATTGACTATTTCACCCCTGTATCTGGCCCTCCTTGATTAGACCAAATGTACCCCCTCCCCTCTTGGTCACACCTGATTGAACACTGAGTGGTATAAATCTAAGATCCTAGGTCTTTTCAGATCTTGGTCTTTCCAAATGCAACATCTCTCAAGTGCCACTCTTTAAGTACACAGACTGAATTATACCAGAATTGGACCAGAAGGAGACCACAGGTAATTACAGACATAGTCAATGCTAACAATGTTTAAATTTTTCCTCTTACCCATCCTACTTTTCCACAACTTTCTGAAATACCCCCACATCCATTAACCCAGCAAGGAACTATTCATCTCTTCCTTCATCTTACCTTCTCATCTAATCGCTTGCACAAACCTGTTTGCCAACATAAAACACTTCCTTCCCAAACACACACAGACACCTCATGCCCTCTCTAATTCTCATCTATTAACACTTTCTCTGCTTCTCCTTACTGCTGGTGATATCTCTCCAAATCCAGGACCCCCTCAGCAAATCCCCACTATCACCTCCATGTCCCACTATAAATCTCCTTCTACAAATTTCTGCAAACCCTTAAACCTAATTACCATTCCTCTGACCCCTGCCTCTTTGGTTCCTCTTGCAGGAGCATTATGGAACGCGCGCTCCGTCTGTAACAAACTGTCGTACATTCATGAACTGTTCATCTCTCAAAACCTTTCCTTTCTGGGTCTCACAGAAACATTGCTGACACCCTCAGACACCTCCTCCCCTGCTGCACTCTCTTATAGTGGATTTCAATTCACTCACACCCCCCGCCCCGGCTGCAAACATGGTGGAGGAGTTGGTCTTCTCCTATCAGACACCTGCTCCTACAACCCAACTCCACTGCCACCCTCCATTACGCTCACCTCATTTGAAGTACACTCTGTTCGCATCTACTCTCCCTCCAACCTTCAAGTAGCAGTCATTTACCGCCCTCCAGGCCCAGCCACCATCTTTCTTGACCACTTTAACACCTGGATACTACACTTTCTTTCTGCCGACATCCCTACTATCATCATGGGTGACTTCAACATCCCTATTGACACATGCCACTCGGCCGCCTCTAAACTCCTGTCACTCTCTTCCTCCTTCGGCCTATCACAGTGGTCTTCAGCTCCCACCCACAGAGATGGTTACACTCTGGATCTGATCTTTTCCCGCCTCTGCTCCCTATCTAACCTTTCTAATTCGCCTCTCCCCCTATCCGACCACAACCTACTCACCTTCTCTTCATCGGTCTCTTCTGCAGCTCCCCCAGTCCACACACTAGCACACCCCCGCAGGAACCTCAAACATCTCGACTTTTGCTTGCTTTCTGACTCTCTTCTCCCACTCTCTACCATCTGTTGCCTCCAAGACCCAGAAGCTGCTACCACCCTATATAACACTACATTAAGTACAGCTCTGGACACTGTTGCCCCCTCACACACAACAAAATCCGGAAAATCAACAGACAACCATGGCACACCAACCTGACCAAAAAACTCAGACAAGCTTCCAGGGCTGCTGAGCGGCGATGGAAGAAATCCCATTCTAAAGATCATTTCACCGCATACAAGCAATCCCTCCTCATATTCAAATCCTCACTCGCTGATGCAAAACAGGCGTACTTCTCATCTCTGATATCTTCCCGTCACACAGCCCTAAACAAATTTTTAGCACTTTTAACGCCCTTCTCCGTCCCCCAGCGCCCCCACCCTCTCCTCTCTTCTCAGCTGAGGACTTTGCCAAATATTTCAAACAAAAGATAGTCAACATCAGAGAAAGCTTTACTACACAGTCCCCACAGACCCTCTACACAACTGCTCGGTCCTCTTCTCCCAAAACCCACTTCTCTACCATTACAGAAGAAAAACTCTCCACTCTACTCTCCAAATCTCATCTGACCACCTGTGCACTTGACCCAATCCCATCCCACCTCATCCCTAACCTCACCGCAGTGTTTATCCCAGCCCTAACTCATCTCTTCAACCTATCACTAAACTCTGGTGTCTTCCCCTCTGCTTTTAAACATGCTACCATTACACCCATCCTCAAAAAGCCTTCACTTGACCCATCTGCCTTGTCCAGTTATCGCCCCATATCACTTCTTCCATATGCCTCAAAGCTACTTGAACAACATGTCCATTCAGAACTGTCCTCCCACCTCTCCTCCTGCTCCCTCTTTGACCGCCTACAATCTGGCTTCCGACCCCATCACTCGACAGAGACTGCCCTTACCAAAGTCACCAATGACCTATTGACAGCCAAAACCAAGAAACAATACTCTGTCCTCCTTCTCCTTGACCTGTCCTCTGCCTTCGACACTGTTGACCACTCCCTTCTGTTGCAAACCCTCTCATCTCTTGGCATCACTGACCTGGCCCTCTCCTGGATCACATCATACCTCACAGACCGGACGTTTAGCGTCTCCCACTCCCGCACCACCTCCTCGTCTCATTCCCTCTCTGTTGATGTCCCGCAAGGCTCTGTCCTAGGACCCCTGCTCTTCTCTATCTACACTTTTGGCCTGGGACAGCTCATAGAGTCCCATGGCTTTCAGTATCACTCCTACGCTGACGACACACAAATCTACCTCTCTGGTCCAGACATCACCACCTTACTATCAAGAATCACACAATGTCTATCTTCTATTTCATCCTTCTTCGCCTCTCGCTTTCTTAAACTTAACATGGATAAGACAGAATTCATAATCTTTCCCCAATCTTGTTCAACCCCCTCAACAGACCTGTCTATCATGATCAATGGCTGCACACTCTCCCCAGTCAACAAAGCCCGCTGCCTTGGAATGACCTTGGATTCTGCCCTTTCCTTCCGACCGCACATCCAAGCCCTTTCCACCACCTGCCGCCTCCAACTCAAAAACATCTCCCGCATCCCCGCTTTCTTTAACTTTGAATCTGCAAAAATACTTGTACATGCCCTCATTATCTCCCGCCTAGACTACTGCAACATTCTCCTCTGTGGCCTTCCATCCAGCACTCTCGCACCCCTCCAATCTATCCTCAACTCTGCTGCCCGACTAATCCACCTCTCACCCTATTATTCCTCTGCCTCTCCCCTTTGCCAATCCCTTCACTGGCTCCCCATTGCCCAACAAATTCACTTCAAAGTACTAACAAATACATACAAGGCCGTCCATAACCTGTCCCCTCCCTACATCTCTGAGCTACTTTCCCGATACATCCCCACACGCACTCTCCGATCCTCACAAGACCTCCTTCTCTCCTCTCCTCTTATTGCCTCTTCCCACAATAGACTCCAGGATTTCTCCCGTGCATCCCCCATACTCTGGAACTCGCTACCCCAACATATCAGACTCTCACCTACAGTGGAATCCTTCAAAAGAAACCTGAAAACCCACCTCTTCAGACAAGCCTACAACCAGTGACCCCGCTGCCTCTATACCGCCATGACCAACTTAACTCGCACCTACTGTG
Source organism: Bufo bufo (assembly GCF_905171765.1). Classification (NCBI taxonomy): domain Eukaryota; kingdom Metazoa; phylum Chordata; class Amphibia; order Anura; family Bufonidae; genus Bufo; species Bufo bufo. The sequence goes on from NC_053389.1 coordinate 16,204,813, forward strand.
TCCTTCACCCATACCATGTAGATTGTAAGCCCTCACGGGCAGGGCCCTCTCTCCTTCTGTACCAGTTTGTAACAAATTTTGTTTATAATTAGTGCAATTGTCTGTATTATGTATGTGCACCCCTTATCATATGTACAGCGCTATGGAATGAATGGCGCATTAATAATAAATAATAATAATAATAATAATATGTCCTAAGAATAAAAAGATAGCACATATAATTCTAATAGGGCATAACCTGTGACATGGTTAACTGAAAAACTGGAATGCCGCCACAAGCGCAGACACTAGTGATGAATGAACATCTGCCGGGACGGTTTGCGAATGCAATCGCGCGAACGCGATCAAATGTTCGCGAACCACATGTTCACGGCGTGTCCCATTCATTTTAATGGCAGGCGAACCTGAAAACCTTCAGCTCATATTTGCAGCGAAGAAATAATTACTAGAAGTGCACAAATAGTCCCACAACAGGAACAGTGACATACCAGATGTATTATTCGAATTTGCGATCTCCATTCATTATTTTTTTCAATGCAAAATATCGGCAATATAATTTTCACGTATGCGCATGCGTAAATGCACTATACAGTACCCAAATGCACTATAAATAAAGTATATTCGTATATAACACGCCGCTTCAATCAGTTTTTTTGGGGACGACTGGTATATCACTCCAGTAGAAATTATTTGCCCCAATAACGCTTGTCCCTCTATATACCTGCAGTATCGCAGCAGAACCGCACACAACTGCCGCACAATACAAATGCGCTATAATGTACCGTCTAACATAGAAAGTATATTATAACATTGTACAAGGAAGGCAATCCATTAGAATATACATGAAGATAAAACATAACCTTTAATAATGTTACCATGAGGGTCCATTCACACGTCTGTAAGTGTTTTGTGGATCTGCAAAACACGGACACCGGCAATGTGCATTCCGCAATTTGCGGACCGCACATCGCCGGCACTATAATAAAAATCGCCTAATCTTGTCTGCAATTGCGAATGCGGACAGCACATTCCGGCCCCATTGAAAATGAATGGGTCTGCACCCGTCCCGCAAAATTGCGGAACGGATGCGGACCCATTGTGCGGACGTGTGAATGGAAAAGATATCCCTCAAAATAAAAATTAATTCAATTATTAAAGTTAAGCAAAAAGCATAGATGTGGTCGGCAATAACAAGTGCTCGGCGGCACTAAATCAGAAACCATATGTCCTACCACAATCCGGGGGGTTCCAGTGCACATCCATGAATCCCGGAGGGAAAGCAAAAAACATCCATCCCTGGGCTAGATGATGATGTGGTATTGAAGGACAGGGTGGGCAAAGAACTGTCCCTGATATTGCCCTACAGGGGGTGCTATTCTGGCCCTGATAGTCTAACCACAGACCACCCACCCTGATAAGAGCGACCCCGTCCGGAACCTTACCCTATATAAAAATGGCCCTAGTGAGCCCCTAGCCCCTAGGCCCCTGACTGTTTTTGACTCATTATAAAAGTATATTATAAGTATATCACACCCCTCTGTGTATCACACATATCGATAGCACACCTATACCAGTCCTTAAAAGGACTTTTGTGGCCCTATTACCTAGCGTTTGGTGTCCCTAACAGTCTGTCCCTGCTCCACACAGCAACCTCTCCCTACACTGGCAAAAGACAGAATGTAAAATGGCGGCCAGATCAGGTTTATTTATAAGGTAGGGGGTGTGTCCATGTGCTGAAACGTCTCAATTGGCTGTCCTGTACCACCTGATGGATGTGTCATGGGTCAAAGTTCTTCACAATGTGAAAGAATATGGCGGGCGCAAATATCTCCATATGTTTGCATGTTTGGCTAATCGCAAACACGCAAAGTTCGCAGCGAAACGACCGCCGGGCGAACCGCAAGGCCATCTCTAGCAGACACCTCAACGCGCATTCCACCTTAAAAGCTTCGTCAGGAGCTGATTACAATAGACAATGCGGGGTATATGTAGAATGTGGTGGGATCACATAACAGTAAATGGAATCACCTGACATAACACTTATATCGGAGTGAGTCCACCATGATCGCCAACTCCATCCTTCAGCGCGTCCTCGCCTCACCACTGTATAGACATAACGCACGTGATGACGGCATCTAGGAGCACGTCCGGATGGAGCTGGATGGAGCATGCAAATATTCAATTAACTTGTCATCTCTGTTTTGGATCCACTCCTGTTTTTTTTGGCATTATCAATACTGATTGATTATTGAGCAAATGCTGACCGAGTGAAGGCGGATGCTCCCCAGACAGGATCCCTATTTTGGGGGTTATTGTTCTTATGATGGATCAGAATAAGAGCAAAATAATCAGTGACGTCAACACAAACTTACTGCTGACACCCTCTCCACTCTGTCGGGGGCTCTACTTGTATCAGCGTTTAATAGAACAGGTTCTGTAGACATCTATGTGGAATCAGCTGACGAAGGTGAAAAAGGAGTGCGCTCTTTCACGCTACAGTTGGATCTTGGGCCTCTGCACGGTTCTTTATACCTGGCACTAACATTGACTTGTAGGGCTGAGTTCACACTTGAGTTATTTGGTCAGTTTTGGCCCTGTAACTGCCCAAATAAGTGAAGTGTGCAGTGATACTCAGAGTGACGCCTGTCATCTGCATGTCATACGGGCTCACAGTATTGTTTCACTACCCCAGCAGACTCCCTATGCGTGTTACTGCAAGGCACAGTGTTCTACACCACTATACAGGCACAGTGTTCTACACCGCTATACAGGCACAGTGTTCTACACCACTATAAAGACTCTCTGCAGCCAGGAAATAGCAGTTTTTTTACTTGATTTGCCACAAATAAATTCGGATCGAACTGAATCTTTTTGGGAAATTCGGCAAACCGTCTGAATCAAATTTTTGAAAAATCTGATCTTCTCTACCCCTTAACAGAGACATCCACAGCACCCACCCCTTTAATAGTAACTTTGACAGTACCGCACTCCCTTAACAGGGAGCTCATCCTTACTGGTGACATATTTATATTAGAGGAAATGCTCAGGGCTGATGCACCAAGGGATGGTAGAAGAAGGACAGGTTAAACATCTTGTTAGACACCCTGTAGCTGTTGGGGACCTGCATAGACAAAGTTGCATGGAGGAGAAAGTGGAGGATGAAGATGAAGAACTACAACTGGAGCAGGAGAACAAGATGTTGGTGGTGTAGGGGACATATAGTTTTCTGAGGCTCAGCTAGGGGATGAGGATGACGCTTGTTATGGCAGGCATGTTGCTGATAATGATGACAATGAGAACCCTGGCCATGACCAACCAGCACAGTGCTGAGCAGAGACTGAAGGAAATGGGTCCTTGGACACGCTGGTGAGCATGATCAGCTGCATGTTTGGTTTCTTACATGCTGACAGTAGAGATTTCGCGACCATAACATTTTCCGTTCGCGAACGGCGAACGTGAATTTCCGCGAATGTTCGGGAACGGGCGAACCGCCATAGACTTCAATAGGCAGGCAAATTTTAAAACCCACAGGGACTCTTTCTGGCCACAATAGTGATGGAAAGTTGTTTCAAGGGGACTAACACCTGGACTGTGGCATGCCGGAGGAGGATCCATGGCAAAACTCCCATGGAAAATTACGTAGTTGACGCAGAGTCGGGTTTTAATCCATAAAGGGCATAAATCACCTAACATTCCTAAATTTTTGGAATAACGTGATTTAAAACATCAGGTATGATGTTGTATCGATCAGGTAGTGTAAGGGTTACGCCTGCTTCACGGTGACAGACCAAACTATGACAGACCAAACTCCCCGTTTAACGCACCGCAAACAACCGCAAACAGTCCATTTGCACAACCGCAAACTCCCCATTGCACAAGGTTGGATACCAAGCTAGCCATGTCCCGTTCCTTGTCCTCCCTGACGTCATTGAAGGTCTCTTCCTCCACCCAGCCACGTACAAAACCAAGGGTCCCCGAAAGGTGACAACAAGCCCCCTGGGACGCCTGCTGTGGTTGGTCTTCCACCGCCTTAAAGCCACCTTCCTCCTCTGACTCCTCTTCAGACTCCTCTCTGCGTTGCCGCAGGTCCAGCAATCGACGACGACAAGGCTGCTTCTGGTGGTGATGGTGACCACAACTCTTCCTCTTCATGCTCATCTAGGGTCTGATCCAGCACTCTTCGCAGGGCACGCTCCAGAAAAAACGCATATGGGATGAGGTCGATGATGTTGCCTTGGGTTTGACTGACCAGGCTTGTCACCTCCGCAAAAGGACGCATGAGCCTACAGCCATTGTGCATGAGCGTTCAGTAACGCGGCCAAAAAATACCCAGCTCCGCAGAGGCTGTCCTCTTTTTTTTTTAATTAAAAAAATCTGTTCTTACTAGTTTAATCTCTGTTTTGTCCCCAATCGGGGGCCGGTGTATGGAATAGATTTTAGGAACCGGGAGATGGAAAAAGATGCTTGGTCGGTCCTCTTACTTCCAATTTGGGGCACTGCGAGTGCGCCGTGCAATGTACTGTGCCACCCTATATGCGTGGTGTGTTAAGTAGTACTATTCTTATCAGTTTAATCCCTGTTACGTCCCCTATCAGGGGCCGGTCTATGGAATAGATTTTAGACAACCGCAAAGAGTTGTCAATAGTTGACACACTCATGACATAAATTTTATACCTCTATGCGTCAATCTTGGTGTAGTGATGACTGTGCTCGTGCGCACGTTTGGGAGATTGCAGGCGATGTGGGTTTTTCAAAGCCTATGGTCGTGCTAAGGTAGTTCAGTGACAGTTAAGTGACCCAGAAAACAATGATTCTGCAGTGTGGGCCCATTGTTGGCCTAGTAGGCTTTAATGATCACCTTAGATGATCACAAAGAAAATTAATGTTTTTTTTTATCCAAAATTATCCAGCCGATCACTTTTGGTCTGTTCACATTGAAGCAACGACCTTATCATCTGTGGTGTGCCAACATTGCCATTGCCAACACACTCATAGAGGTGGTCGCTTCATTGTGATACGCAAGCCCCTTCACAATAACAAGGTAACAGTCATGAAGGAGAATTGACACATGTATGTGCCTTTTTTTTTGTTTTGTTTTTGCAGCCACAGTGCAGCACCAGAGGCCAGAAAAATTAGGCATGTACACATGCCTGAAAAATTAGGTATTGTTGCAGAAAATTGATGTTTTCCCGGCAGAAAGTGCACTAAAACATTGCGGCTTGAACCCTAGTTGGTGGCGGAGAAGTCACGCAAGTCATCCGGCATGCAGAGATTAAATACAGCAGCGTGTGGACCATTGTGACTGTGGGCAGATGAGCAGGAACTGCTGAAGGTGAGAGGCGGAGTGGCAGGTGGTTGAGAGGGGGCAAGGAGGACAGCAGTGGTTGACGTGGCTGAAGATGCTGGACCAGGAGGAGGATGGCGGCTTTGTGCTGTTTGTACTCATCATGTGTTGATCCCATAGGCGTTTGTGATGTGAGATCATGTGCCTTTGCAAAGCAGTTGTACCTAGGTGGGTGTTGGACTTCCCACGACTCACTTTCTTTTGGCACAGGTTGCAAATGGCATCACTGTGAGGCAGACACACAAAAAAAATGCCACACTGTTGAGCTTTGCAATGACGGCATTCTGGTGGTGGCAACAGCATGCGTTGATTGGCGTGCTGTCTGGCTGACCCCGGGTGCCGATACATGCTGTCTGACTGTGCCACTAGCTCCTTGCGACGCGCTCCCCCTGCTTCCAACTCGTCTCCTCCTCCTCTCTGTCTCCCCATCTGAACTTTCCCCCTGTTCTTCTTCTCTTCGAGCGGGCACCCACGTGACATCTACGGACACATCGTCATCTTCAACGGCTTCACTTGTATCTGACAACTCAGCAAAGGACACAGCAGCGGGTACAACATCATCATCATCATCACACCGTACGTCCATGTGTGTAATGCTGCCTGACTGAGACATATCCCTGTTATCTACATCCTCTGGCAATAATGGTTGCTCATCACTCATTTCTTCCAACTGATGTCTAAATAACTCCTCTGACAGATCAAGTGAAGCAGCTGTGGTGCTAGTGTTGGTGGTGGCGGCAGGCGGGCGAGTGGTAACTTGAGAGGTGCCCGAAGCTGAGCTGGAGGAGGATGGTGCGTCAAGGTTCCGAGCGGAAGCTGTTGAAGATTGGGTGTCCTGTGTTAGCCAGTCAACTATGTCCTCAGAACTTTTAGAGTTCAGGGTACGTGGCCTCTGAACACTGGGCATTATTCTAGGGCCAAAGGGAATCACAGCACCACGACCACGACGGCCCCTGCGGGGTGGTCTGCCTCTGCCTGTCATTTTTTTTTAGATTAGTGGTACTATGCGTGCAAGGTACTGTGCCACCCGATATGAGTGGTGGGCAGTGGGCACAGTACAGTCTGTGGGCCTGACACTCACTGGCAGGCAACTGCAATTATATTGCAGAGAAAAAATTGGATTGCTTTTTTATCTGCAAGGTGCTGTGCCACCAGATATGAGTGGTGGGCACTGGCAGTGGGCACAGGACACTCTGTGGGTCTGACACACACTGGCAGGCAACTGCAATTATATTACAGAGAAAAAATTGTATTGCTTTTTTATCTGCAAGGTACTGTGCCACCAGATATGAGTGGTGGGCACTGGCAGTGGGCACAGGACACTCTGTGGGTCTGACACACACTGGCAGGCAACTGCAATTATATTACAGAGAAAAAATTGTATTGCTTTTTTATCTGCAAGGTACTGTGCCACCAGATATGAGTGGTGGGCACTGGCAGTGGGCACAGTACACTTTGTGGGCCTGACACACACTGGCAGGCAACTGCAATATATATCTAGAAAAAAAAAAAAGCAGACTGATGTAATTGCCCTAAAAAGGGCTTTTTGGGGTGCTGTCAGGACGCTGTCGTATGGGTCGTATGTGTCCCTTTCTCAGGCTCTCAGAGATATAAGCACGCATAGCGACCCTCTCAGGTTGGGAGAGATTGTATAAACGAGATTTAGGCAGCTTGGCGCCTGGGATGAGATTAATAGGGCAATCGTACTCCCTGTGAGGGGGCAACTCCTGAACACCACTCTCAGAAAACACATCTGAAAATTCAGAGAGAAAAGATGGTACAGTCTTAGTAGAAACCTCAGAAACAGATGTTGTGAGGCAATTCTCTCTGCAAAAGTCACTCCAACCATTTATTTGCCTCGCTTGCCAATCGATGGTGGGGTTATGTTTAGTGAGCCAGGGTAGCCCCAACACTAGAGGAGTAGGCAACCCACTTAGGAGGAAACATGACACATCCTCAACATGAGTATCACTCACAATCAAACGGATATTGTGAACTATGCCCTTTAACGATTTCTGAGAAAGTGGAGCGGAATCAATAGCAAAAACAGGTATATCCTTTCCCAAAGTGCCTACCTGGAAACCATGTGTTATAGCAAATTGATTATCAATGAGATTCACAGCTGCTCCACTATCTACAAAAATCTCAAAAAAAAAAAGTTCTTGCTCTCTAGCGCCACCCTGGCAGGTAGGACAAAACGGTAACTACAAGCAAACGGCAAAGCTTCAATTTCCGAATCAACCTTGCCAATAGTAACAGAAGGAACGTTTTTAGAGGATTTTTTTCTTTTTGTTTCTTTATTACTCTCAAAAAACTGCCTGAATCTCCTAGAGGGACAAACATTTGCCAAATGATTTATACCTCCACAACAGAAACAAACCCTCCTCTGAGAGCTGAGTCTTCTATTGTCAGAGGCAAGCAAACCCAGCTGCATGAGCTCCTGCTCAGAGGGGATTGAGAGAGACTGAGACCCCTGCGCACTGAATGAGACCGCCGCACTGTCCTTAGACTGAGTTTGACAGGAAGGAGTGATCTCTCCTCTCTCTCTAAGACACCTGTCAATACGAACGGCCCGAGACATAGCAGAGTCCAAGGAGATAGGCCTCTCATGAAAGGCAAATGCATCTTTTAATCCCTCTGAAAGACCATGGCAAAATTGACTTCGGAGTGCAGCATCATTCCAACCAGTATCAGCTGCCCATCTCCGAAATTCTGGACCGTATATCTCTGCGGACTGTTTACCCTGGCATAAAAGACGTAGTCTAGACTCAGCCAGAGCAATACGATTGGATCATCATATATGTGACCCAGGGGTAAAAAAAATTATCCACTGAACGGAGGGGCCGTGCCCCCACCGGCAGCGAAAAGGCCCAAGACTGAGCGTTATCCCTGAGCAGCGAGATGATGATCCCCACCCTCCGCTCCTCATCACCAGAGGAATGGGGAAGTAGGCGAAAATGGAGTTTGCAAGCCTCTCTAAAACTAACAAAATTCTCACTATTCCCGGAGAACGTATCCGGAAGCGAGATCTTAGGCTCAGAACAAATTCCATGAACGCAAGCAGAAACGGTCACCTCAAACTGAGAGAGATCTGCTACCTCCAGTGAAAGACCCTGGATTCATGCTTAAGACGGTTTTGGCGGTTTATAATGTCACGGATGGTGTAACAGAAACAAGAAGTTACAAATAAGGATCCGACTGACTGGATCCAAAACTAAGGAACAAAAGGGTGACCCCTATTTAAGCCCTGAAACTCTCCCTGTCTTCTCAGCCCATGCAAAGATCTCTATGATAGAAAATTGCATGCCCTCGTGCCTCGACTGTATGACACCTGAACACCCTATAATAGTGAGGGGACACGACCACTGGCTCCCTACACTTAATACGTCAGGGTCACCTAGGATCAAGCGAACAGGAAAACACAAATCAATGAACAGACTTATCTGTAGAAGCATCAGTTGTAGCATCCAACATGTACACACTCCAGGAAGTTGTATAAACCGCAAGGTAAGGCAGTATGGGGAGGAGATATATAGGGAGGCAATCACTGCCAATAGATGACAGCTGGGAGAGGGAGGAGAGATGTCAAAACGAAAGCAAAACAAAAGAAGATCATGCAGAAGGTACTGGAGAACGTCTAACAGAACTTCTCAAAGATCTGGTGGTGACACAGCCCCTGACATTTCAGACTGAGTAGTGATGATTCTCGGGATGCAGGGGGCACTGAACGGCGCCTTCCCACCCTTGAACTAGCAAAAAACATTATTTGCATTAAAAAAAAAAGAAGAAGCATTTCTCAGGATTAGAGGCCAGGATTTTCACCAGAAAGATACTGGGGGGTCATTAATCATCTAAGATCGTTTTCGTGTTACTTTAACGTCTGGTTAACTGCATTGTGTTGTATGACAGCTTAAAAAAATACACCAGGGACTGCTTGGCAGAAGATGCAACTTTTTTGGCGACTTTTCTGTGATATTTCACGTATTTCACAGATGGTAAATGTACCATAATCCAGGTCTAATCTTATTTACTGCTCTAAACATAAACTACATTGAAAAGTGGCCCAGATCCTAAATGTAGAATGTATCTGACCTCGAGAATTACTACAGAAAGGAGCAGATAAATGAACGGATAGCGTATTATATATGTAATAGGGATGCTTTATACTTACTGTGATATATGATTTCTACCGTCCTGTGTGCGGCCCCATGTTCATTCTCTGCAGAGCACCGATATCTCCCAGCATCACTCTGGGTAATGTTGCTGAGTGTAAGGGTGACAGTCCGGTCACTTATAGTCCGCTGGACCTCAATGTCTTCTTTATACCAAGTAATGGAAGCCTCCGGGTTACTGTCTACAATGCACTTCATAGTTATAGAATCCCCGTCCGTCACATTCACAGCGGTGATATCATCAGTATCAGCACCTAAGAGAGCGACATCATAGATGGAAATATCTTCTATCTCCTATCTACATTATGACTGTGACTTTTAACTCTGCTACATCCATATCTATCTATTATTGTTGTTATTATTATTATTATTATTATTATTATTATTATTATTATTATTATTATTATTATATTATTTATTAATTTCAAAGTGCCATTAATTCCATGGTGCTGTACATCCAGCCGAGGTTACACAAATATAAAAATACAATAAACAAGAAATTAACAGACTGGTACAGAGGGGTAGAGGATCCTGCCCGCAAGAGCTTACAATCTATCTAATATATCTATTTTATATGTATCATTCTATCTATCTTCAAATCTTCCTGTTTACTGTTCCCTTTTATGTTGCCTATATGTTACACAGCTTTAGTAAATCTGCCCCATTGTTTCTTATTATATTCCTGTTTCTATATTGTACATTTTTAGACCTAACGTTCTATTATTATTACCTTCCATAATGATTTTCATAGATGGGGAATCTGGAAAAAAAAAGTAAAATATATTTAAGATGTCTATAAAGTGTATTCTTTATTTGTCTGACACAATCTGCTGCTCTCTATACAATATATGTCAGTGGGACGATCAGATTACTCACACTGTAACATTGTTGCACATCTCATGTCCTGGGCCACAGCTTCACCACCAGAGACAAGGGCTCTCCAGACCAGGAACTAACCAGAGGTGCAATAGAAAACTGCTTATCCTACCCCAGGACACTGAAGAGTAGCAGACAGGCCCCCTGATCAAATGCTGGGCGCAATCATAGTGATGTCTCTATGCTGTCACTGTAGGGTGGTATTTAGAGATGCGCAAAGTTTTGACAAATTTAGATTCGGTCACTTTGCCGACTTTTTCTCAAAAAATTGCTTTGGTCCGAATAAATTTGTCACAAAGTGCGTTAAATCAGGTCGATCCCCCCCTGCAGTTATACTTTAGGGAGAATCTATCCTGGTTTACATCACTGTGTAGTGCAGCAATATGCATAGTTAGTCTTTTCTGGTAGTGGAACAGTTACTGTGCGTCAGAATGACAGGCAAGTCACATACACTACTCAAAGTTAGGAATATTTGGCTTTCGGGTAAAATTTATGTAAAACGTAAAAAGTTCACATTACAGTAATATTATATTATAAAAGTAGGACATTTAACCCCTTAAGGACACAGGGCGTACAGGTACGCCCTGATGTCCCGGTACTTAAGGAAACAGGGCGTACCTGTACGTCCTGTGTAGTTCTGATCACTGCCGCACAGCCGTAATCAGAATGGGGTGCCTGCTAAAATCATTCAGCAGGCACCCTGTGACAATGCCTAGGGGGGTCCTGTGACCCCCCCGCATTGCCGATCGCTACAAACCGCAGGTCATTTCAGACCTGCGGTTTGTAGCGCTTATGCAAGTTTCTGATTCCTGCGGTCCTTGACCGCAGGGATCAGAAACCTCAAAGTGCCTGTATTTTAAAGTTAATCCCCCCTGAAGCCCTCTGTGTTTTTGTGCCTGCGGGCGCAGCGGGAGGGAGGATTGCAGGCGGTGCGGGAGGCGGGAAGTGGGCGGCAGTGTGGGGGCGCGCGATCTTCTGCCTGCCCCCCGTTTATTCTCAGGATGGCCGAGTGGTTGAATCAGAGTGTCAGCTCATTGCTGACACTCTGATTCAAACGGCTGACATCTGTGCAGATGTCAGCCGTTTTAACCCCTTCCATGCCGCAATCCGTAGGGACCGCTGTATGGAAGTGGTGAACAGGGAGGGAGCTCCCTCCCTCTCCCATCGGGGGGCTGCTGTGCCTTTCCAGCCCCCGGACAGGATTGGGTCACAGAGGGAGGGAGCCCCCCTCCCTCCCCTTCCCTCTCTGCTCAGTTGTGGCACCGTCGCCTCATCCCGCAAAAAATGAGCCCCTACATGAGACAATAGCCCAAAAAATTTTAAAACTATGACTCTCAGACTAAAACTTGATTTTTTTGTTTCAAAAATACTTTTTTTATGTTAAACGTAAAAAAAATAAAAAAAAGTAGACATATTAGGTATTGTCGCATCCGGAAGACCCTGCTCTATAAAAATACCACATAACCTAAACCCTGAGGTGAACACCGTAAAAAAATAAAAATAAAAACGGTGTCAAAAAAGCTATTTTTTGTCACCTTACATCACAAAAAGTGTAATAGCAAGCGATCAAAAAGTCGTATGCTCCACAAAATAGTGCCAATCTAACCATGATCTTATCCTGCAAAAATTGTACCCAACCTGAGGCAATTGCCTAAAAACTAATAAACTATAACTCTCAGACTATGGAGACACTAAAACATGTTTTTTTTTGTTTCAACAATAATATTATTGTGTAAAACTTAAAAAAATTAAATAAAATATACATATTAGGTATCACCACGTCCGTAACGACCGGCTGTATAAAAATATCATATGACCTAACCCCTCAGATGAACACTGTCAAAATAATAAAATAAAAACTGTGCTACAAAAACATTTGTTTTGTCACCTTACGTCACTAAGGCCCCTTTCACACGAGCGAGTATTCCGCGCGGATGCGATGCGGGAGGTGAACGCATTGCACCCGCACTGAATACCGACCCATTCATTTCTATGGGGCTGTGCACACGAGCGGTGATTTTCACGCATCACTTTTGCGTTGCGTGAAAATCGCAGCATGCTCCTCTTTGTGCGTTTTTCACCATGGTAAAAGATCATGTGACGTACCATGTGATGACCGGAGTGACGTCACCACAGGTCCTTCAACAAAGGAGACACAAGGAGATGCCGGGCTACGCGATCAAGTGGATTAAGGTGAGTTAAATGATTTTTATTTTTTTTTAACCCCTCCAGCGCTGTTTTTTTTTAACCCCTCCAGCGCTGTTTTACTATGCATTCTGGGTACCAAACACGCGCAATTTTTCTCACGCGAGTGCAAAACGCATTACAATGTTTTGCACTCGTGCGGAAAAATCGCGGGTGTTCCCGCAACGCACCCGCACATTTTCCCGCAACGCCCGTGTGAAAGAGGCCTAAAAGTGCAACACCAAGCGATCAAAAAGGCATATGCCCCCCACAATGGTCCCAATCTAACCGTCATCTCACTTTGCACAAACTTATATCCTACATAAAACAATTGCCCCCCCCCAAAAAAAAAAATATGGCTCTCAGACTATGGAGACACTAAAACAAATTTTTTTGGTTTCAAAAATGATATTATTGTGTAAAACCTTAATAAATAAAAAAAGGTATACATATTAGGTATTGCCATGTCCGTAAGAACCTGCTCTATAAAAATATCACATGATCTAACCCCTCAGGTGAACAAAGTAAAAATAAAAAATTAAAATGGTGTCAAAAATGCCATAATTTTGTCACCTTACAACACAAAAAGTGTAATAGCAAGCGATCAAAAAGGTATATGCACCCCAAAATCATACCATTAAAACAATCATCTCATCCTGCAAAGAATGAGATCATAACTAAGACAATCGCCCAAAAAATAAAAAAAACTATGGCTCTCAGACTATGGAGACACTAAAATTATTTTTTTTTTGTTTCAAAAATGATATTATTGTGTAAAACTTAAATAAATTTTAATAAGTAAACATATTAGGTATCCCTGCGTCCGTAACAACCTGCGCTATAAAAATAGCAAATGATCTAATCTTTCAGATGAACGTTGTAAATAATAAAAAATAAAAACAATGCCAAAACAGGTATTTTTTGGCAAATTTTCCATTTTAATCCATTATTTCCCGTAACAAAGCAAGGGTTAACAGCCAAACAAAACTCAATATTTATTGCCCTGATTCTCTAGTTTACAGAAACACCCCATATGTGGTCGTAAACTGCTGTATGGCCACACGGCAGGGCGCAGAAGGAAAGGAATGCCATATGGATTTTGGAAGGCAGTTTTTGCTGGACTTGCTTTTTAAAACCATGTCCCATTTGAAGCCCCCCTGCTGCACCCCTAGAGTAGAAACTCCAAAAAGTGACCCCATTTAAGAAAATAAACCCCTCACGGTATTCAAAACTGATTTTAGAAACTTTGTTAACCCTTTAAGTGTTCCACAAGAGTTAATGGCAAATGGAGATGAAATTTCAGAATTTCTATTTTTTGTTACTTTGCTTCACAAAAAGTGTAATATAGAGCAACCAAATATCATATGTACCCTAAAATAGTACCAAAAAAACTGCCACCTTATCCCGTAGTTTCCAAAATGGGGTCACTTTTTTGGAGTTTCTACTCTTTGGGTGCATCAGGGGGCTTCAAATGGGACATGGTGTAAATAAACCAGTCCAGCGAAATCTGCCTTCCAAAAACCACACGGTGCTCCTTTCCCTCTACGCCCTACTGTGTGCCCGTACAGTAGTTTACGGCCACATATGGGGTGTTTCTACAAACTAATGAATCAGAGCAATAAATATTGAGTTTTGTTTGGCTGTTAACCCTTGCTTTGTTACTGGAAAAAAAATATTAAAATGGAAAATCTTCCAAAAAAGTGAAATTCAGAAATGTTATCTCCATTTTCCATTAAATCTTATGGAACACCTAAAGGGTTAATAAAGCTTGTAAAATCAGTTTTGAATACCTTGAGGGGTGTAGTTTCTTAGATGGGGTCACTTTTAGGGAGTTTATACTGTAGGGGTGCATCAGGGGGGCTTCAAATGGGACATGGTGTAAATAAACCAGTCCAGCAAAATCTGCCTTCCAAAAACCACACGGTGCTCCTTTCCCTCTACGCCCTGATGTGGGGCCGTACAGTGGTGTACAACCACATATCGGGTGTTTCTGTAAACCGCAGAGTCAGGGCAATAAATATAGAGTTTTGTTTGGCTGTTAACCCTTGCTTTGTTAGTGGAAAAAAAGGATTAAAACGGAAAATTTGAAATTCTGAAATTTCTTCTCCATTTGCCATCAATTCTTGTGGAACACCTAAAGGGTTAATGATGTTTATAAAATCAGTTTTGAATACCTTGAGGGGTGTAGTTTCTAGGATGGGGTCACTTTTGGGTGGTTTCTATTATGTAAGCCTCACAAAGTGACTTCAGACCTGAACTGGTCCCTAAAAAGTGGGTTTTTTGCATCTAAACTTCTAAGCCTTGTAACGTCCCCAAAAAATAAAATGGCATTCCCAAAATGATCCAAACATGAAGTAGACATATGGGGAATGTAAACTGATAACTATTTTTTTAGGTATTACTATGTATTATAGAAGTAGAGAAATTGAAACTTTGGTAAATTTTGGTATTTTTTATAAATAAAAATGAATTTTTTTGACTCCATTTTACCAGTGTTATGAAGTACAATATGTGATGAAAAAAGAATGGCCTGGATAAGTAAAAGTGTTTTATAGTTATCACCACATAAAGTGACACTTGTCAGATTTGCAAAAAATGGCCTGGTCCTTAAGGTGAAATAAGGCTATGTCCTTAAGGGGTTAAGTAAAAGCATGCAATGGTTATTTCCTCATCTCAAACAATTTATGCAGAGGCACAATGACTGGATTAATGATGTTATTCAAGTAGTATGGGCTTGTCACTGTATCATTCACACAGTGTAGGGCAGTTCTGTATTGACTAGACACACCTGTCCATTGATCACATAAAGCTAGAACCAAGTCGTTCAAGATATATCTACGCCATGACAATATTTGTTGACTACACCAAATTCGTAATAGCTGTACCTGTTAAAGACAGCCAAAACCACCACAACAAACGTTTTCTGGAAGAATTTCCTGTTGCCCTATGGATGCCCTGAAAAGATTTTCACAGATCAAGGATCCATCTTTGAATGCCAACTATTCCATGAACTATGTTCACTTCACAATTGTCAGAAGATGAGAACAACAGCTTGCCATCCTCAAGGTAACAGATTTTCTGAGAAAATGAACCAAACCTTGATCGAAATGTTGAGAGCTGTACGACCTGCTAAAATAATTGATTGGCCAACTCTACTACCTCAACTGATGTATCTTTACAATAACACTATTTATTGTTCTACGGTATACACTCCATATTACCTTATGTTTGGCCGTCAAAGCCGATTACCCACAGATATCACCTTGGATGTACAAGTTCCAGATTCAATCAATCCCTTACCACAAACAGATTGGGTAAGCGAACATCAAAAACACCTAGCTGATGCCCAATAGTGATGAGCTGCAGGGGTCATATTCAAATTAATAGTTGTAATTTTTTTCCAATCTGAACTTCAGATGAGAAAAAAATTACAACTATTAGACAAAGAAGATTATAGCTGTCACGAGGGTATCAAGAGCCACGTCTGACTCCGTTATACCCGGGGTCAGGAAGTCGCAGCGGGTGGCTGCGCGCTCTATATCTAAAGATCACGTTGTTTCTTAGTGATTGTTTTCTGTGTTTGCCTTGCTATCCTTTTTGTCTCACTCAGGGATCCGTAGCTTCTCCTCCTCAGCTGTTTCTTGTCTGCCACTCCCTACCTCCTTATATTCTCCCCTCACACTTCTCTAGTTGCCAGTTATAGAGCTTCCTGCCTGGACATCTATACTGACCCACTGGAGTTGTGAATCCTGGTTGTCGTTCCAGAGTGCTTCCCTCCGGATCCCTGTTGGGCTTATTGTTGTCTCCTGTTGTCGCCCACCTGGGATTATATGTTGAGTCTGTGTTGTCTGTCCTCCCCCTGGTGTTTTCCCTTAGAGCTAGTGGTGCGGACTAGTGTTCCCATCGCCCTGTTCACTATCTAGGGCTCAGCTCAGGGAAAGCCAGGGCTTTAGGCACGTGATCGGCGTACGGGTGAGGAACCCGTCTAGGGACATCAGGGCAGCCAGGTGCCAGCCGCCAGGTGAGTCAGGGGTCACCATCTTCCCTCTCACTTGGGCAGGGCCTTCCTCGTTCCCTCCCTCTGTGTCACGTATGTGATAGCCACGCCGACCGTGATAATAGCACTATATTAGCTATAATTGCTCTATATTCGTTTTTTTTCTTTCTAATATTCGCTATATTGCTAGATATTCTTGTTTTTGAATATTACGAATATTCTAAAAAATGAATATATTAGTTTTTTAGAATATTTGTCTTTTTTTTAAAAATCTGTACAGTTGTTCCACTTTGGCATACTCCTCCACGACAAGAGTCCCCATCACCATGGGAATGCCTGGGTGTTAGAATATACCATCGGATCTGAGTTTTCACAATCTCATTGATTCTCATTGCGAAAATTCGCATCACGAAAATTCTCATTACAAAAATTTGTATAACGAAAATTTGCAATCAACACTACTCCTAAAGTCAAAGATATTGCAGCCTTCTCATTGGCCCACAAGCTAGAAGCAGGGAGGGATCATGTGTACTGATTGAAAAAGAATCTTGAATATTTAAAATTACGAATATATATCACTATACTCTAAATATTCTCGAATTCTCGAAGTGCCAATATTCAAGATATAAATTTGCAATTTGAATATTCGTGATCAACACTAATGCCCAAGAGCTTGTCCTAATCCGCATGGTGAATGCACGCCAAAAGCAACAGAAGGACTGTGATCAGTCTGCAAAAGTAGAACCCTTAAAAATTGGTAACCATGTGTAGCTGAGAAATAATCTTTTATCACAGCTATTCCTAATACTGAGACTGATATCTACGAAATCACCAAAGAGAACAGAGCACCACAATTCGTGTTGTGTTCAAAAGAAATTGTCCAAGAAGAAGCTCCAGCCACAGAACAATAGTCCAAAAAGTCACCTGATCAAGTGCAACCAACACCTTCTATTGGAAAACTATTATTAGACTCAGATCCTCTACACTGGTTCCTTACACCGTTGCCTAACTTTCTTGATTTCTTGGCTCAAGATGAACCAGGTATCCTAGAGCCAAGGCCTGTAGAGTCACAGCCACTTTAGAGATCCGACCGGCCTACCAAGGAAAAACCACCTGCCCGGTACTAGGATTAACTGTTATTGCATTCCCACATCATATGTAGCTACAGCGCCAGGGTAAGAGACTCATTGGCTGTGATTAGGCTACTTTCACACTAGCGTTGTTGCTGGATCTGACAGGGTTCAGCAAAAACGCTTCAGTTACTGATAATACAACCATCTGCATCTGTTATGAACGGATCCGGTTGTTTAACATACCCAAGATGGATCCATCATGATCTCCATTGAAAGTCAATGGGGGACGGATCCGTTTTCTATTGTGTCAGATAGTGTCAGAGA
The DNA here is from genome assembly GCF_905171765.1 of Bufo bufo. NCBI lineage: Eukaryota > Metazoa > Chordata > Amphibia > Anura > Bufonidae > Bufo > Bufo bufo. The sequence continues at coordinate 16,222,783 of NC_053389.1, forward strand.
AAATGGATATGTCCCCATTGACTTGCATTGTGGGTCATGACTGATCCGTTTTGCTCCGCATCCCAGGATGGAAAGCAAACGACAGCATGCTGCGGTTTGCTCTCCGGTATAAGAACGGAACGGAATGCATTTTGGACTACTCCGTTCTGTTCAGTTACGTTTTGTCCCAATTGACAATGAATTGGGACAAAATGGAAGTGTTTTTTTCGGTATTCAGCCCCTATGATGGATCTCAATGCCGGAAAACGAAAACGCTAGTGTGAAAGTAGCCTTATTTGCCTTTCCCTAAGGACTCTCTAAATGCAAATATTTTATTGTCAGGGCCCCCACAATAGTATTATACAGTGACCTGATATACAGTACACGGTATATGTGTAGTGTGAGAGTAAATACTTATACTATTACTGTAACAGAACGCCTGGCACCCCGACCGGGTACCTCCGTCGATAGATGCTCCTAGTGCTTTCCGAGGACTCCAAGCACTCCACCTAACACCGTACACACTGCAGACCCCACGAACCGCCGCAGCTTGGTTAAGGTCTCACCGTCCTCCATCCACGCTGGACCCAAGACCGGGCTTCAGCTTCCAGTGGGTGAACCTCTCCTACATCCAGAGAGCAGGAACCTTGAACAAGCTCTTACAAGAGCTTATACTCAGGAGAGTATTGTTATATAGCAATCCCCAAGAGTGTAGTTATCGCATTCCCCAAACATGAGCCAAAACTTCATGAAGGTATAAAAGCAGCCTCTGACTGTACTTGCACGTACAGCCTCTTTTATTCTCAATCCACAAACATAGTACTGCCCACAGGGTTTTGAAATACAACCAATCAATATATTACAACACATACAATGTAAGTACAGCAGCAAATCGGACACAATGGGACAATAGAAACACACCCAGCATATTCCTCCCCTCTGTCTAGGAGATAATTGAGTCAATTTCTGTATCTACTCAACTATCTCCTAAGCTGAAAAGTTACACTTCTTAGAAATTTTTGCAACTTTGTGAGTTTACATTCTACATACATATAACATATCAATTTAACCAGTATAACTTGGGGACAAACCTATTCAAAATTCATTTGAATAGGTTCAGGGGTTTAAAAGTTAGTAAAAGTATCTTAAAGGGCCGTAATCCTGGGGCAGGAGGCTGGCAAACAGCCCCCTCCAAAACACCGTGGTGAGGTTGGTTTCGCCACAATTACATTATAAAAAATAAAGTTTAAGGTATATTTTAAGGATCCTTCATGATGTAATGTGTGGAATGAGCCTAAGGGATTATTGTACATCAGATGTTTCTTCTGTTGACTATACTAGTCTGACTTGTCTAATAACTTGTTACATGACTAGCAGTATAAATAAAGCTTGATATCTGCTACAAGCAGAGAACTGCTCTAAGTCAGGAGGACTCCATGTCTGACTCCTGTGTCTGTTCTCTCCAATATACTGCTCAGTAGAGATGGCCTTGCGGTTCGCCCGGCGGTCATTTTGCAGCGAACGTTGCTCGTTCGCGATTCGCAGAAAGGGCGAACATATGGCGATGTCCGCCGGTGCCATATTCTTTTACATTGTGAAGAACTTTGACACATGACACATCCATCAGGTGGTACAGGAAAGCCAATTGAGACGTTTCAGCACATGGACATACCCCCTACCTTATAAATAAACCCGATCTGGCCGCCATTTTACATTCCGTCTTTTGCCAGTGTAGGGAGAGGTTGCTGTGTTGAGCAGGGACAGGCTGTTAGGGACACCAAACGCTAGCTAATAGGGCCACAAAAGTCCTTTTAAGGACTGGTATAGGTGTGCTATTGATAGGTGTGACTTACTGAGGGGTGTGGTATACTTATAATATACTTTCTAACATAGAAAGTATATTATAGTAGATTTGTATTGTGCCGCAGTTGTGTGCGGTTCTGCTGCAATACCGCAGCTACACAGAGTGACAAACGCTATTGGAACTAATAATTTCTACTGGTGTGATATACCAGTTGCCCCCCAAAAATCTGATTGAAGCAGGGGAGTGATATACCAATAATATACTTTCTAAATAGTGCATTTGGGTAGTGCAGCATTTGTTTGCGGTTTTGCTGCGTTACCGCATCTTCTCAGAGTGACAAACGCCATTGGAACAAATAATTTCTACTGGTATGATTTCCCAGTTGCCCCCCAAAAAACTGATTGAGGCAGGGGTGTGATATACCTTCTTCCACAAATACTGCTCTTCTATAGGGACGTTTGTCACAGGGTCATTTTGAAAATGACAGGCAAAGGAAGAGGCAGGCCATTCCGCAGGGGTGGTAGGGGTCGGACAGGTGCAACAGGCTGGAGCCTAAGTGTGAAGTTGCAGAAGGTGCGTGTGATTACGTCAAGGGACGCACCAGACTTGGTTGAGTGGCTCACTCAGCCCTCCGCTTCTGCACCCTCCTCATCCTCTCTATCTGAACCCTCTTCACTCTCTGCTGTGTGCACCACCAAAGACACCACCACCACCATAGCCCCTTCCGCTCGAGTCAGAGGAATTATTTTCCCATCCAATACAAGACCTTATCGATGCGCAGCCATTCTTGGCATCGGATCAGTAAAAGGAGGTATCAACTGTCGCCACCCAGCAGTCTGACGACAGTACCCAGATCAGCCCAAGAAGGGTGGTCCCCGCTGTTGCTGCCTACTCCGAGATCTCTAATGTCAGTGGTGGTAAAGGTGATGATGATGATGTGTCGATGGACGTCACGTGGATGCCCACAAGAGAGGAAGAGGAGGGGAGTTCAGAGGGAGAGACGGAGCAGCATATATGGAGGAGAAGGAGAAGAAGCAGGCAGAACTTACAGTGCATAGGAGGCAAAAAGCAGACTACTAATGCATCTGGAATGAGCCATCCACCATGCACGGTCACATCTGGCTCTCCCAGGACGCCGGCACATGGCTCCGCAGTGTGGGCTTTTTTTAATGTGTCCACTACTGACAATAGTGTTGCCATCTGCAACCTGGGCTGTCAACGCATAAGTAGCTGTAAGCCCAACACTCACCTAGGGACGACCACCTTAAGAAGGCACCTGGCCTCCCATCACCGAGCCCAGTGGAAGCAACGCCATCAGAACCCACAAAGCCACACTCCCGGTGCTCCACGTCCTGCCTCTTTTCTTTCTATTTTTCCTCTCTCCTCCCATTTGTCCTTTACTCCACCTTCCACAGTGCCGTTGTTGCGTACATTTGGCAAAAGACAGGCTTCATTGGCCCAAATGTTCAAGCGAAAAAAGATGATGATGCTGGATAACCCTCTTGCCCAATGACTGACCGCTGGCTTGTCAGAACTGCTAGCCCGCCAACTACTGCCATATAAACTGGTGGAAAATTTGTGGCCATTGGCACACCACAATGGAAGGTCCCCGGAAGGAAATATTTCTCCCAGAAGGGCATCCCAGTGCTATATGGCCACGTTCAGCGGCAAGTGAATGTATCTCTGGCACACAGTGTCAGTGCCAAGATACATCTGACCATAGACACTTGGTCTAGCAAACACGGGCAGGGAAGATACATAATTTTTACTGCCCACTGGGTGAACCTTCTGAGGGAAGTCAAGCATGCAACCCATGGCAGCCGTGTGGATTTGGCGTTACCACCACGGATTGCATGCAGGTGTCACAGCCACTATCTCTGGCTGTGACCTTCTGTCATTGCTTGTTCGGCACTCCTCGCTGAAGTTCTGTTACTGTGTATTTGTGGTTCTTTATGGGTTAACTCCCCTGTGTTCCTATCAGGAGTTAATCCTCTGTCTGCTCCATGGGTGTGGTCTCTCTGCTGCACCCATGGAACCTGTATATAAGGCTGAGGTTTCCTCAGTTCTGTTTCAGCTCTCCTGGTGTGTATTGTCTTGTCCTGGCCTGTTTCTGCTTTGTACTCTCTCTCCCATGCTGCTGACCCATGGGATCTGTGTCTGTCTGTCTGTCTGTGCTCTGTGAGTTTCCCTACTTGTTCATTGATGTCTTCCTTCCTGTCTTTCTGTTATCTGTTCTGTCAGTTATGTTTTAGTTACTTTGTGTTTATTCTGATGTCTGTGTTCAGCAAGCCTTTGTAGCAGAGTGGCATGACAAGGCCATGCAGTTTACTACTGGTGGAGCAAGTCCTTCTCTGCTCATTGCCACTCCTGCTCCCTTGCATGAACTCCTGCTTGCGTTATTATTTGCCCTGTTTTGTATTTACCTGTCTGTTATGTTTGCCTATGTGCCGTCGGTACCTTCTGGTACCTGTTGTCCATTCGCTCCTGCTGTCAATGTCTAGGTCACGCTCCAGAGTGGACCCTGGCAACTTTCTGCGGCTAAGTCTAACCCTACCATCTAGGGCTCTAGTGAAAACCAGGAGTTGCTTAGTTACGCCTCTCTGGAGTATTACTAGACAGTGGCGCAGTGGGGGTTTTCTCCCACTGTGCTGACGGTACATAGAGCTCAAGTTTTGTTTGTGCTGCCTTCCCTGTTTTGTTTGTGCAATAAACTCTCTTATGTGTCTGTACCTGTTTTCCATCCGTTTATTGCATGACGACGCGGTGGTCTCTCCTGGGACTTCCAACCCGTGACAGCAGGTCTGCCTCTTCTTCTCTTCCTCCTACTCCATCCTCAGTCTCCTCCTCGGCTGACTCCTCCTTTTCCACTGCTACCGCCTCTTCCACTGCACCCCCCCAGCTCCCCAGAACCTATTTGACGTGCCAGGTGAGACGTTGCCATGCTGTGCTGCGTCTGTTGTGCCTGGATGCCAAGACCCGCATCGGTCCTGCACTCCTTTCAGCTTTGCGGTCACAGGCCGATCAGTGGCTAACCCCGCTCAATTTGACAGTTGGTAAAGTGGTGTGCAACAACTGTGACAATCTGCTGAGCGTGCTGAAACAGGGCAAAATGGCACACGTGCCAAGCATGGCACACATCCTGAACTTAGTCATGCAGCGATTCGTTGCCAAATAACCCGGGGTCCAAGACATCTTGCGGCAGGCCAGGAAAAGATCTTACACGGCCATGGCTCGCCTTGCTGACATTTAGCGGTGACACCACCTGCCCGTCAGACCTCTGATTTGTGACTGCCCGGTGTGATGGAACTCCACCTTGTATATGCTTGATAGGCTGCTCCAGCAGAAACGTGCAGTTAACGACTACTTGTACGAACTCTGCGGCAGGACAGGTTCTGGGAAGCTTGATTTTTTTTTTTCACCGCACCAGTGACTGCTCATGCGCGACGCATGCAGACTTCTGCGGCCATTTGATGAGATCACCAAACTGGTGAGTCGCAGCCAGGACACCATCAGTGACATCGTACCTTACGCCTTCTTTCTGGAGCATGCTTTGCGTCGTGTCATTGATCAAGCTGTTGAGGAGCAGGAGCTGGCAGTTGAGGAAGTCGCAATGCTGGATGAATTCCCAGGGGGGGCTACTCCATCGGAGACAAGTCAACAAGAGTCTGAAGAGTCAGAGGAGGATGGTGTCGGAGCAAGGAGCAAGAGGAGGAGCAGAGGAGGAGCATAGGAGGAGCAAGAAGTGCATGCTTTAAACTTTTCTGGGATCCCTGGTGTTGTCCGTGGCTGGGGGGAGGAGACCGAGGACGACATTATCCTGGGCGATGAGCAGGAGGCAGGCCACTTCACCTCTTCCAGTTTAGTGCAAATGGGGGCCTTCATGCTTCAGTGTTTGAAAAGGGACCCCTGTATAAAAAGCATAAAGGGCAAGGACCAGTACTGGGTGGCAACGTACTTAGACCCCCGGTACAAACACAAAATGACGGACATGTTACCACCATCACAGAGGGCTGTCAGAATGCAGCACTTCCAGGCCTAGCTTTGAGAAATGCAGCATTCTGCTTTTGCGGGCGCTGGCAGAGGAATTTCCACTCACAGAGAAACAGTTGTGGGTACCAATCCAACACCACATGCAAGAAGAGGACAGTTTGAAGATGTGTTGCTCACTTCGGAGATGAGATCATTCTTGCAGCCAACCCATCGACAGCCCCCTTCCGGATTCAGCCTCACAGAATGCCTAGACCAACAGGTGTCCGACTACATCAGGATAACGGCCGATGTGGACGCTCTGAGAAGCGAGGAACCCCCTGGACTACTGGGTGTGCAGGCTTGACCTACGGCCAGAGCTGGCACAATTCGCCATGGAACTGTTGGCTTGCCCCTCGTCCAGTGTCCTGTCCAAAAGGACATTCAGCACAGCAGGGGGGATCGTGAACGATAAGCGCACTTGCTTAGCTCACGACAGTGTGGACTACATCACATTTATAAAAATGAATGAGGTATGGATCTCGGAGGAATTCAACACCTGTGACGACCACGTTTAATTGAATTTCCTCATAAATTTTCTCATGCAAGCCCACAAATATCCGCCACCACACAGAACAAATATTGGTCCCTGTCTTAAGTAAATACAGTGGCATAAAAGGCCATTTCTGTCCGTTGAATGCATAATGTTTTGGGCCTCAGAGGAATTCAACACCTGTGACGACCATATGTTTCAACTATTATCATTAGGGTTTTTTTCAAGAGGGGGGAATTTGTTAGCCATGTTTTTAATCCAATTTTATATTTTTTGTTCTTTTAAACATATGTATTTGACCTGTATTTGTACTGGCCTTCAGTAAAATTGATATCCATTGACCATATAATAGACCTCCAGCCACATACTTACTTGTTCTTTTATGTATGCTGAATGCATAATTTTTGGGGCCTGTAGTACACTGGCCTGCTGGAAAATTGATATCCAATGACCGTGTAATCTACCTTCAGCTACTTACTTACTTGATCTTTTATGTACGCTGAATGCATAATTTTTGGGGCCTGTAGTACACAGGCCTACTGGAAAATTGATATCCAATGACCGTGTAATCTACCTCCAGCCACATACTTACTTGTTCTTTTATGTACGCTGAATGCATAATTATTGGGGCCTTTAGTACACTGGCCTGCTGGAAAATTGATATCCAATGACCGTGTAATCTACCTCCAGCCACATACTTACTTGTTCTTTTATGTACGCTGAATGCATAATTTTTGGGACCTGTAGTACACTGGCCTGCTGTAAAATTGATATCCAATGAACGTGTAATCTACCTTCAGCCACATACTTACTTGTTCTTTTATGTATGCTGAATGATCAATTGTTGCGGCCTCGGAGGAATTCAACACCAGTGACGACCACGTGTTATCGAATTTCAACTATTATCATTAGGGGTGTTTTCAAGAGAGGAAATTCCATTAGCCATGTTTTTAATTCAATTTTATATTTTTTGTTCTTTTAAACATATGTATTTGTACTGGCCTGCAGTAAAGATCACTTGATCTTTTCTGTCCGGTGAATGCCTAATGTTTGGGGCCTGTAGTTCAGTGGCCTACAGTAAAATTTTTATCCATTGACCGCATAATGTATCTCGGGCCTCATAATCAGAATTTTTTTATGTTAGGTGAATGCCTAATTTTTAAGGCCCGTACTCCCGTGGCCTAAAGTAAAAATCTTCTAGGCTCCAACAGGGCACATGCCAGCATACTCACCGGACATGTCACCCATTGAGCATGTTTAGGATGCTCTCGATCGGCAGTGTGTTCCAGTTCCTGCCAATATTCTGCAACTTAGCACAGCTATTGAAGAGGAGTGGACAACATTCCACAGGCCACAATCAACAACCTGATCAACTCTATGTGACGGAGATGTGTTGCACTGCGTGAGGCAAACGGTGGCCACACCAGATACTGACTGGTTTTCTGACCCCCCCCCCCCCTCAGTAAGGCAAAACAGTGCACATTTCAGTGTGGCCTTTTATTGTGGGCAGTCTAAGTTATACCTGTGCAATATTCCACACCTGTGAGGTGGGATGGATTATCTCGGCAAAGGAGAAGTGCTCACTAACACAGATTTAGACAGATTTGTGAACAATATTTGAGAGTAATGGGTCTTTTGTGTATGTAGAAAATGTTTCAGATCTTTGAGTTCAGCTCATGCAAAACGGGAGCAAAACCCAAACTGTTGTGTTTATATTTTTGTTCAGCAGCCATTTTCTGCAGTTTTTTGCAGTTCTGAGAGAGAGAGAGAGAGAGAGAGAGAGAGAGCAGTGTCATTGCTGTGCTCTGTGCTTTGCTGTGTCATTACATTAGATAGTTAGTTAGTTTGCTTATAAATATCATACAGATAGTTGGTGGGAGATAGTCAGTGTAGGTTATATCCTGATATAGTGTAGCTGATAGTCTGCTGTCCACAGGAGCGTACATAGAAATCATTTGGCCCCATAGCAAGAATCTGAATTGGGCCCCCTAACCCCACCCAATACCTTGGCCCATCCCACCTCCTGCCCTGGATCCTCCCCTGCCACACCCCCATTTGCCAATAAAGAAATGCATACATGACCTACTGAGGACTCCAGCATAACGCAAACCGGACGGATCCGTTATGGAGGCCCTAGACTTCTATTATGACAGAATGAATAATGGAATGCCTATAAAGCTGCCTAAAGGCATTTAGTTATGCATTCCGTCATGGAATTGCATTATGGTCCATGGTAACGGAATCCATAATGCAATTCACCTTTTACCACCAAACGAAGCGTGAACGAATTTTAAAATATGAAATTTGCTCATCTCTAATTATGAACAGACTGGGGATGACTAATGCTGGCGGTTTTATTTGTGTTTTTGAGGTGACAGGTTCCCTTTAACAGCAAGCAGAGTTCATGGGGGGGGCGAGGGGGGGGGCACTGTCCTGAGTCCTCTAGGAGCCTACAGTACCGCCCACCCCCACAGGAACTCTGCTTGCTGCTGCCCTCAGAAAGTCCCATACATGAAGTTCTGGAACTGGAACATTTTATACAGTCTCTATTAGCACTAGCGTAATTAGAAATGACTGGGCCCCACAGGAAATTTTTGAATTGCCCCCCTCCCAGCTGTCCGGCACCTCTGACCAGCAGAGACACTTGACTTCCCTAATACAGTCCAATTATCGTCCAATAGACAAGTCATGGAAATATAGAAAGTATACTGTACTAACCAGAAGACCTTTATTCTTACCTTTACTGTCAAAATATCATACTACAGTATACATATATTTCCATGATTTGTCTTTTGGACGATAATTGGAATTTGGACTGTATTAGGGAAGAAGTCAAGTGTCTCTGCCGGTCAGAGGTGCCAAACAGCTGGGGGGGGGGCATTAAAAAATTTGCTGGGGGGCCCAATTCAAAAACGCTAATCGTGCAGCTGCTGATCGGGTTGCCCGCTGTCAGTGACAGCAGGGCAACCCAGAGAGAAGGCAGGGACAGTTCCCAGGTGTCCCTGCCTTCTGGATCGCTGCATACACAGCGATCCACGCTATGCGCTTCCTGTTCCGGCCCGGCGGTCATGTGACCGCTGTGACCGGAGAGTGCAGGAGCTGTGTGAGGTCTTTCACAGACCTCGATCAGCCCTCGGAGGAGTACGACCTCGGAGGAGTACGCTTGACAGAGAGAGCCCACACACAGACCACTGGACATTGGTTAGGTAAGCAACTTAGATCAATCCGATACATTTACTTTGATTATGCATATACAACTTCATTTATTCGGATAAGATACAATTTAACATATTAATGTCATTTATGCTTGCCATATACTTATGTTTCATTAGCTTCACACCGGAAATAGGTGTAATACTATGGCTAGATGCAGCTTCAAATAATACATGCTGATCTAGATTCCTGATATGTGGCACCCTGAAAGTGATTGAAGCAATTGAAACAATTTAAATCTACCAACAGTGGATGTATTGTGGACTGTCTCTTGAAGCACGCTGTATGGTCTCTACACTTGTTTGTATGTTATTTTATGTCGTAATAAAATTTAACTTTATTAGGTAAGCACGTGTACCGATTCTCTTTGTTGATTTATATGTTAAGGAGGTGCACCCTTGTTAATACAAGGCTGTTTTGATCCAGTTGACCCATAAAGTGTTATAATGAATGATCAAAAAATCATATGTACCCAAAAATAGTACTAATAAAGCTGGCACCTTATCCCCTAGTTTCCAAAATGGGGTCACTTCTTGGGAGTTTCTACTGTAAGGGTGCATCAGGGGGCTTCAAATGGGACATGGCATCTAAAAACCATGTGGAGTTACTTTTCTTCTGCGCCCTGCCGTGTGCCCATACAGCAGTTTATGACCACATGTGGGGTGTTTCTGTAAACCGCAGAATCTGGGTAATAAATATTGAGTTTTGTTTGGCTGTTAACCATCGATGTGTTAAAGAAAAAATTGGATTAAAATGGAAAATCTGCCAAAAAGTGAAATTTCATCTCCATTTTCCTTTAATTCTTGTGGAACACCTAAAGGGTTAACAAAGTTTGTAAAATCAGTTTTGAGTAACTTGAGGGGTCTAGTTTCTACAATGGGGTCATTTATGGGGGTATCCACTATGTAGGCCCCACAAAGTGACTTCAGACCTGAACTGGTCCTTAAAAAGTGGGTTTTGGCAATTTTCTTAAAAATTTGAAGAATTGCTTCTAAACTTCTAAGCCTTCCAACGTCCTAAAAAAATAAAATGATATTTCCAAAATGATGCCAACATAAAGTAGACATATGGGGAATGTTAAGTAATAAATATTTTATGAGGTATCACTTTCTGTTTTAAAAGCAGAGAAATTGAAATTTAGAAAATTGCAAATTTTTCAAATTTTTGGGTAAATTTGTGATTTTTTCATAAATAAAGGTGAAATATTTTGACTCAAATTTATGACTATCATGAAGTACAATGTGTCACGAGAAAACAATCTCTGAATGACTTGGATAAATAAAGGCGTTCCAAAGTTATTACCACATAAAGTGAGATATGTCAGTTTTGCAAAATTAGGCCTGGTCAGGAAGGGGGCAAATGGCCCAGATGGCAAGTGGTTAATGATCCCGGTTGTAAAGATAGTGGCTGGGGCAGTCCTACTGTGTGGACGGGCTGGCAGTGGCACAGGTCCGGACTGGCTGTGAGATGACGGTTTTGGGTGGCACTGGCGAGGCTGGCGGGGGGGGCAGCACAACTCACTCTAAAGTTCTTCCATGCTGGGTGCGCGCCTGCTGCCTGCACTGGCTGGGCCAATCAGCAGCAGGATCTTTGCACACTGCTAATGCTGATTGGCCCAGTATGTGAAGCAGTGCAGGCGCAGCAGACGCATGAGCCGAGGGAGTGCGGCTGGGTCCTAGGGAGCGCACAGTCAATGAGAAGTCAGACCGGGGGGGGGGGGCATGTATTATCGGCGGCGCTGGGAGCCAATTATAAGTTGGCAGACCGCCTCTGAGCCTGCAATGAGCGCAGTTGCAGGGGGCGGGGCCTTCCGAGCGCTCCGGGCCCCCTGGTGCCGCGGGCCCCATAGCATGGGCGTACCCTGCCTCTATTGGCGGTACGCCACTGGCTATTCATACATACATGCTACCAGTGGCACACCTACAGGGGGGGTCCAGAGGGTCTGGACCCCCCCTAGAACAACCAGACAAAATATATATATTTTTATCCTTCAGGGCCGCACCGCCGATCACCACAGGCGGCGCGGCCCTGGATGTAATTGCGGCGGCGGCGGTGGTGGGGGGGCCGGGGAGGCAGTAGGAGATGAGCGCTTCCATTGTGGAAGCGCTCATCTCCATATCTAATCCATCTGTATCGTCGTCCTTAGGACAGCGATACAGATGCCTGTGCTGCGGCAGGGGAGGGAGAGGTGTGTCCCTCCCCTGTTCTTCTGATAGGCCGCAGGCACTAATGCCTGCAGCATATCAGAGGCCGGCTCAGGCGGCGCGATGACATCATCATCTCGCCGCCTGAGCAGGGCAGCACACAGCAGGGACACAGGCCGGAAGAGGCCTGCATCGCATCGCTGCTGATGGAGGTAAGTATCAGTGTATTTTATTTATTTTTTTGGAGGGGGGGAGCTGGCACTATGGGGGCACTAAAGGGGAGAACGGCACTATGGGGCATCTGGTGGTACTATAGGGGCATTATTTGGGGGGCACCATGGGGGAGAGGAGCACTATGGGGGCTCTAAAGGGGCTTTTTTTACACACTATGGGGGGCACTATAGGGGAGAACGGCACTATGGGGCATCTGGTGGCACTATAGGGGCATTATTTGGGGGGCACCATGGGGGAGAGGAGCACTATGGGGGCTCTAAAGGGGCTTTTTTTTTACACATTATGGGGGCACTATAGGGGAGAACGGCACTATGGGGCATCTGGTGGCACTATAGGGGCATTATTTGGGGGCATTATGGGGAAGTGGGGGTTCTAAAGGGGCCTTTTTTTCTTATTGGCACATGGGGCATTATGGCATCTGGTGGCACTAAGGGGGCATTTTTTACTGGCAGATTATGGGAGGCACTATAGGGGAGGGCGGCACTATGGAGAAGTGGAGCACTATTGGGGCATATGGTGGCACTTTGAAGGGGCATTTTTTACTGGCACATTATGGGGCGGCACCATGGGGGAGAGGAGCACTATGGGGGCATCTGGGGGGTCTAAAGGGGCTTTTTTTTATTGACACATTATGGGGGCACTATAGGGGAGAATGGCACTATGGGTCATCTGGTGGCACTATAGGGGCATTATTTGGGGGCACTAAGGGGAAGTGGGGGCTTTAAAGGGGCCTTTATTCTTATTGGCACATTATGGGGGCATTATGGCACATTATGGTACGCACTATAGGGGAGAGCAGCACTATGGGGGAGAGGAGCACTATTTGGGCATATGGTGGCACTTAGAAGGGGCATTTTTTACTGGCATATTATGGGGGACACTATGGGGAAGGGGAAGAGGAGCACTATGAGGGCATTTACTGGGGCACTATATAGGGGTATTTTATACTGGCATACATTATGGGGACATTAGCTCAACAGCGGGCACTAAGCGGGGATATTTCATGTACTGTCATATTGTAGGGAGAATTATTAGTACTAGGAGGTATTAGCTTTACTACTACTGGGGGGCTATGAGGAACATGATTACTAATATGGGCACTATAGGGGCATTATTACTACTAAGTGTTCTCTGGCAGAGAATTATTTCTATTTTGGGGAGCCCTGTTACTTTGGGGGGCACCCTGCCACAGTATCAGCTTAGAACTTCGCGCGCCGCATTGTTATTATCCTACAGAGCTTTTAGAATCGCCAAGTAAAAGAATCAGCGCAACACATTACACCCCTTCCCTGCATTTTTAAATATAAAGGGGGCTTTGAAAAATTGAATTAGCACAGCGCACTACACATGCCACATTTTTTTGCCTTTCGGACCCCCCTAAACAAAATTCATGGGTGCTCCCCTGCATGCTACAGACATAGTGCTGTGATGTCACAACAATACTTAGTGCACCAATCAGTAATATCCATTCAGACCTGATAAAATGTGAAGTTGCATGTATTGCGCCAAATATATGAGCATCATTAGTGCCGATTTGTGCAATCGCGAATATATTGGAGCACTCTATCTGCATATAAAGCTATTGTTCTGCCATGCATGCAAAATGTAATAAAAAAACTGTGCTGTAATGTAAAATGACTTACAGTGATCAGGAGTTCTTCCTCACAGTCACGAAAGTTGCTGCCAACCATTTTCTCCAGTCTCAGGAAATTTCTAGCAGCTTGAAAAATTTTGCAAAAGTGACCCACGCCTGTATTGCGCGAACAATACGCGCATATTACATTGCCGATTTTCGCAATCAAGAAAATAATGACAAGATCACAAATTGTCGAATTTGCAAATTTATGGTGATTATTAGGCCAAAAATTTGTGAGATATTGTGAAAATGAATATTGCCTATGCTGCTCATCACTGAGCAGACTCACTTACGTTTAACATTCAGCGTCCTCTTCTCCACTGTGGTCACTCCTGATTTGAAGGTCACTCTACAGAATAATGGAGAATTGTTGTGTGACTTCCTTGGGGTGAATGTGATACTGGAATAGAAGGTTCTGCTGCCATCTCCATAGGTGACATCATACATCCTCTGTCTTATACCAATCATGGGTCCTTCCCATGTAATCTGTGGTGTTATCATCCGGCATCTACCAGGACTTGTACAGGTCAATATCACCTCCTTCCCATCCACCAGCCTTGTAGAGGAGATGGTAGGTTTATCTGTAAGATCTATAAGAATAAAACATTATATGAAAATAGAAAGAAGGAAGGAGACGTAAAAATGGGTAGACTAGTGTAAAATGTCCTTTTTAGGGGTTAAAAAAAAACATTGTTACTGCTGAGAAGCACTATGGAGCGCATTGTGCGCCACCACTGGGGACATTATTACTGCTGGGGCAACTATGAGGGACAATATTACTGCTGGGGGCCAGTATAGGGGACACTATTACTGCTGGGGGCCACTATGGAGACATTATTACTGCTGGAGGACATTTTACTGCTGGGGGCTAATTTGGGGGGACATTATTACTACTGGGGGCCACTATGAGGAACATTATTATTGCTGGGGGCCACTATGGAGATATTTTTACTGCTGGGGGCTACTACTTGGGACATTACAACTACTGGGACCCAATATGGGAATATTATTAGTGCTGGGGGCCACTACGGGGGACTTTATTACGGCTAGGGGGCCCACTTTTAAGACATTATTATTGCTAAGGGCTACTATGGAGACATTATTACAGCTGGAGGCTACTATGGGGGGCATTTTAACTGCTGGGGGCCACTATCGGGGACAGCAAGGTCTATGTGTCCATTTTCAGATGCACTGATGTCTATGAAGTTAATTTTTTTTATTGTTCTTTCTTATTTTTATTTTAGGGAATGGGGGGTGATTTGACTTTTTATATATTTTTTAATTCTTTATATTTTTAAAGGCCCGACCTATGAAGTCCGTATGCTTGCTTGACTCCTCCTGGACTTGCAGGAGCTTAAGGTACTCAAAGCCAGGAAAGAAGTTCCTAGGATTAAAGGTAAAGTAAGAGACAGACTACAGCTAACCTAAGTTCCAGCAGAAGAGGAAGAGTTCCTATTTAAGCCAGCCAAGCATAGCAGGGCTGAGAGAGCTACAGCATAGCAGAGCTGAGATTGTTGCAGAAGAGTTTTGCCTGCCAAAGTTAAGCCAATACCTGCTGATGACCAAGATGCCGTTTGGAAACTGTTTGGCTTACCGTTTATGCAAAGTAAAGCTGTGTTCAACGTTACTACAAACTCTGGACTCCATTTATTCTACTTATTAAATCACCCAAGTTCGACAACCCCCTTTTCCACTTGCTTCGGACTACACAACATCTGGGATCCACGGATATCCAGGTAGGAGCACCGTGACACGTGCATACAACATCTACAGAGACACTGTAGGCCACTCTACACCACTGTGGCATTCCTACCCAGGGTTCCACCAATACCATCTACAAAGGGGACTCCAAGTCCTCGTTGCTTAACTGCAACTGGTGTCACAACTACTTTAATAGAGGGATATATAATCGTAGATACCTCTTGAGGGGCAAGGGATCCCCCAGATGCTGGCGGTGGGCCACTGCAAACCAAGTGGTGTCACGGAAAACACTTTCCCTTAAAGGGAACCCTGGCCCATGTCACCAGTAGTCCGCTTATTTTTTTGATCGTTTGTTTTTATTTTTATTTTGGGGAATGGGGGTGATTTGACTTTTTATATTTATATTTTATATTTTTTTTTTTATATCGTTTTTAAAACTTTTTTTTAGGCCTCAAGGGTCTGACATAATGCATTCAGCGGATTGACTCTTCTATTTGTCAATGAAATGAATTCTCCACTATGAGAGACATTAATACTGCTGGGGGGCACTATAGGGGACATTATTACCACTGCGGGCCACTATGGGGGATTTTATTACTGCTGGGGGCCACTATGGAGACATTATTACTGCTGGAGGCTACTATGGCGGACATTATTACTGCTAGGGGCCAATACTGGGGAAATAATTACAGTTGGGTCCCAATATGCAACATTATTACTGCTGAGGGGCCATTATAAAGCCATTATTACTGCTGGGGGCAACTATGGAGACATAATTTCCACTGGGGCCACTATATGGGTTTTATTACTGCTGGGGGCCACTATGGGGACATTATTACTGCTGGGGGCTACAATAGGGGACATTATTACTGTTGGGGGCCACTATGGTGGACATTATTACTACTGGGGGCCACTATGGGGACATTATTACTGTTGGGGGACACTATGGGGGACATTATTACTGATGGGGGACCCTATGGGGACATTATTTCTGTTGGGGACCACTATGGGGGACATTATTACTGCTGGGGTCTACTTTGAGGGACATTATTACTGCTGGGGGCCACTATGGGGTACATTATTAATGCTGGGGGCTACTATGAGGGATTATATTATTGCTGGGGGCCACTATTGGGACATTATTACTGCTGGGTGCTACAATGGGGGAAATCATGACTGTGGGGGGCCACTATGGGGAACATTATTACTGCTGGCGGCCACTAAGGGGACATTATTACTGCTGTGGGCTACAATGGGGGACATTTTTACTGCTATGGGCTACAATGGGGGACATTAATACTGTGGGGGACACTATGGGGGGCATTATTACTGCTGGTGGCCACTATGGAGGACATAATTACTGTTTGGGGCCACTAAAGGGGACATTATTAATGCTGGGGAAACTATGGGGGACATTATCCCTGCTGGGAGCCACTATGGGGCCATTATGTGTACTACAGATTTTGGGATTCTATTTAAAAAAGCCAATGGAATTCTTCTATTTTTAGCAGCTGTTTTTCACGACTTTTGAAAGCAGATACAAAGAGGACATCAAAAACGGCCAGGAAATGGATGCAAAACTAGTTGAAAAATGGCCATAAAAAGCTACCAGTGCGTCCGCTCTTCATAGCCATTTTTTTTTTTACAGTAATGTGAATGTAGCCTTGTGGTTTTATAAGAACTGGTTCATTCAACAAAGAGAGGTTTTGCTGCTACCAGAGCACGGACTGCGCATGCGCCGCTATATAGCAGATACTAGTAGGTACCAGGTAGAAGGAGCAGAACCTCCGTGCTTGTGCCACCACTCAACGCTGCTCCGAAATTTACAGGGCTGGGCGAGATGTCTGGGCCTGCCAGTCTAGAGGGAGACAGGGGCCTCTTTAGTAGCGGGGACAGCCCCTCACTGCTCAAGAACTCAATAGATTCAAATCGATTCACTCATCTCTATTACTGAGATATCAACTTGATATGGTTGAGTGTTTTTTAAAAACTTTTGTAAGGTTAAAAGGTGTCAAAAAAATAGAAAAGCAATTTTAATAAATACATTTTTTTTTTCCAGATGGGGCAATATTTATTTCTGCTTATATTTTTAATATATGAGAAATGGGATTTTATTTTTTTTGCTTTTCTTAGACATTTTGAAACGCTTTTTAATTCTTTTAGTCCCCTTTGTGACTTTTGCCTGGCATTCTGTTACACCTGCCAGAGGTGAAGTAGAGGCTGGTATATAGTAGGCCCCCAACTGCCCTGACATCTTCTTGAAGGGTTCAATGACGTGGGGCCCGCTACATACAAAATAATTACCTTTTTTTTTAATATAATTTTTTATAACTTACTCATCTCTAGCTATAACCTGTAAAAAGTGATGGCATAGCAATACCATAGGTCACTGGGGTCTGACTGCCGGGACTTTCGCACATACAAAAAATGATGGGAGTAGTAAGGCGTTGTGGACCAGACATAGTATTTGGGTGACTGCACACAGATTTTCTCCTTTTTTTTTGCGTAGATTTCGTGTGGAAAAACCACAGCATAAAGCCTCATTCACACGTCAGTGTTTCACGGACATGTGCTGAACGTGTTCTCCACGGACAGCACACATCCCTATTGAGCGGACACCTGGATGTTCGGGTTCGACGGGTTCAGCCGAACTTCACAAAAAAGTTTGAGTTCGGGACCCGAACTTGACCCCGAACCCAAACCCCATTGAAGTTAATGGGGACTTGAACTTTTGAGAACTAAAATGGCTCTAAAAAAGTCATGGAAAGGGCTAGAGGGCTGCAAATGGCATCGAAATGCGGTTAAAGGGCTTCTGTCACCCCCCCAAAATTTTTCATTTTTGGGCTAATTAAAATCCTTACAGTGCGATTATTCAATATATAGTGCTCTTACTTACATTTTTCTGTGCTTTAGTTTCTTTAAAAACTGCACTTTTATAATATGTTAATTACCTGGCTACCAGCAAGTAGGTGTCACTACCAGAGCTTTGAGACGTTCTCACAGCTCTGTTTCTCCACCCCTGTGATGATGTCACTACTAGAGTTTGTAGGAGTTCTCACTGCTCTGTTTCTCCGCCCCTGTGATGAAGTCTTTACTTTCTGTTTCCTTCCTCCCAGCTGTTCCTCCTGCGGTTGATTTCCCTGCCTTTAAATCACCCCTCCTCCTATTGTAGGGCGTGGATTATATTTCTCATTTCAGTTGTAGCTCTTGCTTGATTATCTTCACTTGTAGCTATCAGTTCACTGGACCTGTGTTCTGCTGCAGCAAGCACTCCGGATATTGCCAGCTGTCCTTGGATCCGTCTTCTCTGCGGCTGCAGCACCTTCAGCTAAGTGTGCAGACATTGTTGTGTACCTGGTTATTTTCTGACTGGATCTGAGGTGGCCACGGTTCCCTCCATATACTGAGCAGGGCACCGGTGGCCGTGCCCCTTCCACTATTGTAGGGGTTACAGTGGTCATCAGTCTTAGGTACGTGGGCATGCCTCGTTCCGCCATTTGGATCCGGGCATGTGCTTTAGCAGCATAGGGAGAGCTTTGAGGGTCTGACAGGGGTCACCCTTTATCCTCCCTAGTTTGGGTCCGGTCAGTAGCTCATTTTACTGTATATACTCTTGTTGCTCACATACAGCCGTGACATTATAATCCACCCAAAACCGTCCTTTTTTGACATGGATCCGCTTTCTGGCCTGGTTGACCGCATGCAGGGTCTTTCTTTGGAAGTAGCGGATCTCCGTCAATCTATGACTCAGCTTCAAGCATTGGGCTCTGCTCCGGCTCATGGAGTCTGTTGCGAGCCAAAGGTCTCACTTCCGGAAACCTTCTCCGGGGGCAGTGAGAATTTTGTTCCCTTCAGAGAGGCATGCAAACTCCATTTTTGCTTGTGTCCCCACTTCTCTGGTAAGGAGGAGCAGAGGGTGAGGATTGTCATCTCCCTGCTCAGGGGTAATGCTTAGACTTGGGCTTTTCCGCTGCCATCATGGGATCCCTCCCTTCGATCCGTGGAAAGATTTTTCGTGGCCCTGGGGCAGATATATGATGACCCGGATCGTGTTGCTCTGGCCGAATCTAACTTACGTGTTTTATGCCAGAACAAACTGTCTGCGGAGCTTTATTGTTCTGAATTTCGGAGATGGGCAGCTGATTCAGGTTGGAATGATGCTGCACTCCGGAGTCAGTTCTGTCATGGTCTCTCAGAGAGATTGAAAGATGCGTTTGCTTTCCATGAGAGACCAACGTCCTTAGAGTCTGCCATGTCATTGGCGGTACGCCTTGACAGGCGTCTAAGAGAAAGGAACAAGACCTCTCTGTCCAGCCATTGTCAGTCTAGGGGCAATGGTGCGGACTCATTCAGTGTGCAGGGGCCTCATCCTGTCTCGCTCCCCTCTGAGGAGGAGCACATGCAGCTAGGTCGACTTGCCCCTGATAAAAGAGGATTTAGTCCTCAGAGTATGGTGTGTTTTTGTTGTGGGGGCATAGGTCATTTGGCAAATGTTTGTCCGTCTAGGAGATTCTTGAACTGTACTAAGAGCGATAATAAGAGAAAAACCTCAAAGGGTAAATCATCAAGTTCTGCTTCATCTGCTACTTTGGGCAAAGTTGATGTAGGAATTGATGCTTTTCCTCTGACCTGCAGTTCCAGTTTTCTCCTGTCTGCCAGGGTGGCGCTAGAGAGCAAGGTCATTTCTTGTGAGATTTTTGTCGATAGTGGAGAGGCCGTCAATCTTATTGACACTCAATTTGTAGCCATGCGTGGTTTTCAGGTTTGCACATTAGAAAAGGATATACCTGTTTTTGCTATTGACTCTGCTCCACTCTCACAGAGATCTCTGAAGGGCATTGTTCACAATATCCGGCTAGCTGTAGGTGACACTCATGTGGAGGATATATCTTGTTTTGTCCTTAACGGATTGCCTTCTCCTCTAGTTTTGGGCTTACCCTGGCTCACTAGACATAACCCCACTATTGATTGGCAAGGAAGGAAAATAAATGAGTGGAGTGACTTTTGAAGAGAGAATTGTCTCACAGCGACTTTTGCAGAGATGTCTACTAAAACTGTGCCATCATTTCTCTCTGATTTCTCGGACGTGTTTTCCGAGAGCGGTGTTCAGGAGCTACCTCCTCACCGGGAGTTTGACTGTCCCATTAACCTCATTCCCGGCGCCAAGCTGCCAAAAGCACGCCTCTACAATCTCTCACAACCGGAAAGAATCGCAATGCGAACTTATATCTCCGAGAGTCTCGATAAGGGGCATATTCGTCCCTCAAAGTCACCTGTGGCCGCGGGTTTTTTTTTTGTTAAAAAAAAAGATGGCTCCGGAGCTAGATGGCAGCTTGAAGTGCAGCTCTGCTGTGTGAGAAGCCCTCACAGCCTTAATCAACCAGCGATTTGGACCCAAAATGGTGAAGATAGGTGGCCCCAGACCCGGGGACTCGAAGGGGCACAACAAGGAAGAAATTCCAAAATAATCCATGGATAAATTCCTAAAGAAAGCCGCTCAAGTACATGTGGCTAAAGAATCCAAGATGGCGCCCGGCACGCCGAGAGCAGCAGGGAACAGTGTGAAAGCTGCAGCTGCATCTGAGAAGGTAAGGGAGGCCTCCCCTGGGATTGACACCCTGCCTATCTCCAGAGCGTTCCTAAAAGACGCTCTGTATGAAGCACTGGAACCCCTGAGAACCGACCTGACTTCTATTAAAGAAGACATGCGCCACATAGGAAGAAGGGTTGAGGTTCTAGAAGACACACAAGCGGCGATCATATCGCATCAAAATAATGTTGCCTCCACTATATCCCAACACCAGAAGCACCTAAACTCCCTGTATACACTCCTGGAGGACCAGGAGAACAGGGGAAGACGCAATAACCTGCGATTTAGGGGCATACCTGAAACAGTGGGCACAGATGGAATACAGGAAGCTGTAACTAACATATGCATGCAGCTATTAGGCCCAGATTCAACATATGAAATTATCATAGAAAGGGCACACAGAGCACTTCGCCCTAAACCCCAATCATCAGAGCCTCCAAGAGATGTTATTTGCAAATTTTTGCATTACCCTGTTAAGGACGCTATAATGATTAAAGCAAGGAACGCCCCTCAAATACAGGGAGTGCAGATTTATTAGGCAAGTTGTATTTTTGAGGATTAATTTTATTATTGAACAACAACCATGTTCTCAATGAACCCAAAAAAACTCATTACTATCAAAGCTGAATATTTTTGGAAGTAGTTTTTAGTTTGTTTTTAGTTTTAGCTATTTTAGGGGGATATCTGTGTGTGCAGGTGACTATTACTGTGCATAATTATTAGGCAACTTAACAAAAAACAAATATATACCCATTTCAATTATTTATTTTTACCAGTGAAACCAATATAACATCTCAACATTCACAAATATACATTTCTGACATTCAAAAACAAAACAAAAACAAATCAGTGACCAATATAGCCACCTTTCTTTGCAAGGACACTCAAAAGCCTGCCATCCATGGATTCTGTCAGTGTTTTGATCTGTTCACCATCAACATTGCGTGCAGCAGCAACCACAGCCTCCCAGACACTGTTCAGAGAGGTGTACTGTTTTCCCTCCTTGTAAATCTCACATTTGATGATGGACCACAGGTTCTCAATGGGGTTCAGATCAGGTGAACAAGGAGGCTATGTCATTAGATTTTCTTCTTTTATACCCTTTCTTGCCAGCCACGCTGTGGAGTACTTGGATGCGTGTGATGGAGCATTGTCCTGCATGAAAATCATGTTTTTCTTGAAGGATGCAGACTTCTTCCTGTACCACTGCTTGAAGAAGGTGTCTTCCAGAAACTGGCAGTAGGACTGGGAGTTGAGCTTGACTCCATCCTCAACCCGAAAAGGCCCCACAAGCTCATCTTTGATGATACCAGCCCAAACCAGTACTCCACCTCCACCTTGCTGGCGTCTGAGTCGGACTGGAGCTCTCTGCCCTTTACCAATCCAGCCACGGGCCCATCCATCTGGCCCATCAAGACTCACTCTCATTTCATCAGTCCATAAAACCTTAGAGAAATCAGTCTTGAGATATTTCTTGGCCCAGTCTTGACGTTTCAGCTTGTGTGTCTTGTTCAGTGATGGTCGTCTTTCAGCCTTTCTTACCTTGGCCATGTCTCTGAGTATTGCACACCTTGTGCTTTTGGGCACTCCAGTGATGTTGCAGCTCTGAAATATGGCCAAACTGGTGGCAAGTGGCATCTTGGCAGCTGCACGCTTGACTTTTCTCAGTTCATGGGCAGTTATTTTGCGCCTTGGTTTTTCCACACGCTTCTTGCGACCCTGTTGACTATTTTGAATGAAACGCTTGATTGTTCGATGATCACGCTTCAGAAGCTTTGCAATTTTAAGAGTGCTGCATCCCTCTGCAAGCTATCTCACTATTTTTGACTTTTCTGAGCCTGTCAAGTCCTTCTTTTGACCCATTTTGCCTAATAATTATGCACACCTAATATAGGGTGTTGATGTCATTAGACCACACCCCTTCTCATTACAGAGATGCACATCACCTAATATGCTTAATTGGTAGTAGACTTTCGAGCCTATACAGCTTGGAGTAAGACAACATGCATAAAGAGGATGATGTGGTCAAAATACTCATTTGCCTAATAATTCTGCACGCAGTGTATATGTGGATGATTGTCCTATATCAATATTTCAGGACTTGGCACAAACCACCTTAAAGAAAAGAAGAGCCCTGAAATCACTAACTGAGTGGCTACGTGAGAACAAAGTGATGTATAAGTGGCTATTCCCCTTTGGCCTGTCCTTTCTCTTCAATGGTCAGAGATTTTCCATCTCATCTTTTCAGGATTTGACCAAAGCATTTGACATCCTGCAAATAGATCATCTCCACATTGAAAATTGGGACACTATTCAAGAAAATATAACAGCAACGAATCTTCCTTCAATTACACCGTGGGAGACTCCTCGCCCGGCTAAATCCCAAAGAACAAAAAGAGGCCGCAACTCCTCCACGCCAAGACGCCTTCCTCTCAATGAAGATTAAAGGACTCTTTATATAATACATCCTAGATCTCCATCATATAAGTATTAGTGCGTTTGCACATGTTTTTCCTTTACTAAATAATCTCACTCAGGACATTATATCTGTGTCTCTGAAAATATACTCATTATTGTATTATCATTCCCCCCACCTGTTCTTGTACCCATCAGGTTCCATATTATGATCCTAACGAGGGTGACACATTACGTCACAATATGTTGTGTTCTCCCCCTCTCCTACTAAACCATTTGAGCATATTTGCTCCAATTCTCAAAGTTAATGATTTCATTCACTGTAATGTTTTTCATTTTTGCTGTTTATTCTCTGTTTTGATGACAGGTTCTCCCCAGTATCTAAGAGGCAGTCCGTCGGGGGGGGGGTGTCTTCTCTGGAACCCTGATGCTCCACCAAGGGAGGCTAAGTACCTACAATTTCTCCACACACAGGTTATGTCAAAGCATACAACAGACTGATTTCCATATGGTAGAGGGCTGAACTATGCGTAGCCTCCTTTAACGTTAAGGGATTTCATGCCCCTGCTAAGCGTAGCCAGATCTTTTCCCATATGAAAAATGAGAAATGCTCAGTCTTGATGCTTCAGGAAACTCACTTTAGGTTTAATAAATACCCTAATCTCTCCCGATCCCTATTCCCACAGTGGTCCATTGTGGTTCTGACTCAGCAGCGTCTAGAGGTGTTAGCATCGGGTTCCGGAGGGGACTCCCTTTCACATATGTGTCACACATTCAAGATGCAGACGGTAGATATATTCTTCTAAAGGGAACTATTGCTAATCAACTATACACATTCGCTAATGTATACGCCCCTAACGTTAATCAAGTTTCGTGGCTAACAGAGATGCTCTCCCTTCTAGAGTCATATAAAGAGGGTGTGGTACTGCTGGGAGGTGATCTAAACACAACATTAGACCCTTCAGTAGATTCAACTTCCAAGAAATCTGCAATTTTCTTTTAGAGCCCTAAAACACCTTAGAAAAAAATTGCATTATAACGCATTTATTGATACTTGGCGTATCTTCAACCCAACCAGACAGGACTTCACCTTCTTCTCCTCACCCCACCAGTCATACCACAGACTGGACTATATATTTGTATCCAAAGAACATCTCGGCCTGTGTACTCAATCCCATATTGGTAACATGATTCTTTCGGATCATGCGCCGGTTTTTCTAACCATATTAGCTCCCTCAATGGAACCTAGAGCATTTAGGTGGAGATTAAATGAACAACTTATATCCACGGAGGAAAATGTAAAGATCACAAAGTCTTCACTAGAAGAATTTTTCTCCTTTAATGCCCTACCTGGAACTTCTCCACATATTCTGTGGGACACCCATAAGGCATATATGAGGGGTCAATTCATATGCAGAGGAGCTAAAATAAAAAAAGAGAGAAAAAAACAAATAGAAGAACTTCTGTCCAACATCCAGCGCCTAGAATCCCTACATAAAAAATCCCTACTGAAATCACACCTTGATGAGCTTTCTGAGGTGAAAGCAAGGCTGAAAAACATCCTCAACACGACCTCGGCTAAGTTTTACCTACATTCACAGTACAAATACTACGCACACGGGGATAAAGCATCCAAATTTATGATGCAACACATAAAACAAAGGAGATCCCATAATTATATTCATAAGATTAAAACCTCAGACAAAAGAGAAGTATTTACTACCCCAGAAATAGCAAAACAGTTTAAAAAATTTTACTACTTCCTATATAACATAAAGGAAACTAAGGACATAGGTAATATCGCCCCTCCGCCTTCTCCAGAAAAATCAGTCGAGAACTACCTTGCCTCACTATCATTACCAAAACTATCGGAAAACCAATCCCAGACTCTTCAAGCCCCAATCACACTAGATGAGATCATGATAGCTATTTAAACAACTACCAAAGGGGAAGAGTCCAGGCCCAGATGGCTATCCTGCTTTATACTATCGGACATTTAGAAATATACTAGGCCCCTACTTACTATCTGTTTTCAATAGCTCCCTGTCTGGTGTCCCCCTATCTTCAGATATGACCAGGGCAAATATCACAATTATTCAAAAGGAAGGGAAAGATAGTTCTCTATGTGCTAATTATCGCCCTATTTCCCTATTAAATTTAGACTTGAAATTACTAGCAAAAATTCTGGCTACACGACTCTCTGGTTTTCTCCCATCCTTAGTTAAGAATGATCAAGTTGGCTTCGTCCGTGGTAGGGAGGGCAGAGACAACACTGACAAGGTCTTGAATGCAATATATTATGCTAAAAAAAGAGGCCGTCCTCTGGTCCTCCTTAGCACGGACGCAGAAAAAGCCTTCGATAGGGTTAGCTGGGATTACATGACTGAAGTACTTAGGGCCTTTAATGTTCCTGAACCTTATATCAAAGCTATATTATCCCTATATACTAATGCTTCAGCTTCTATTATCATAAATGATACGTTGTCCCCGCCCTTCAGGATCCGCAACGGCACCAGACAGGGATGCCCACTCTCTCCACTGATCTTTGTGTTGATTATGGAAACACTACTACAGTCGCTTAGAAATGAGAAAGGGATAGAAGGCATCAAAATGGACCAACATGAACATAAGGTGGCTGCGTTCGCAGATGACCTCCTGATACTGAATACCAATCCAACAAAAGCCCTCCCTCTAATATATATAGCATCCTAGAACAGTTTAGTCTTCATTCTGATTTTAAAATCAATATGAGCAAGTCACATATTTTAAGCATTGACCTCCCTCCCTCACTTAGGAAGGTCTTAAAAGATAGTTCCCCTTTTAATTGGGATACCCCCTACATTTCCTACCTGGGAGTTAAGATTGGCCCAGATCCCACCACATTATTCCATTTGAACTATTCCGCCCTCATGAAATCGATTAGCGACCAGCTGTTGATTTTAAAGAACCCCCCGCTTTCATGGTTTGGTAGGAAAAATATAGTCACTTCACTGGTATTACCTAGACTGACCTACTTACAACAGGTCTTGCCTATTCCAGTCCCCAAAACATACTATGTCAGACTTAAAAGAGAAATTAGCAAGTTTGTTTGGGATGGGAAGAGGGCTCGACTAGCTTGCTCTGTTCTCTGTAGACCCAAGGATAAAGGAGGGATTGGACTCCCGGATCCTGAGCTCTATGGGAAAGCTGTGTCATTATCGAGAGTAGTGGACTGGCTGACAGGCCCTATAGAAAAGCCCTGGGTCTTCATGGAACAGTGTGAATTTGGATCGAGTATCTCAGGCCTTTTGGTGGGAATGGAAAAATTCCCTGCCCAAAATAAATCACTTAATCCAATTGTAAGGGCGACGTTGTCGACATGGAATTGGCTCCAGAATACACAGCACATGATACCCCTCCCTTCACCTCTACTTCAGATAAGAGACATCATAGCTCATGCTTCTTCAGACTTAAGAGACTGTTTACCTATATCAATTAGGAATTCCACTATCAAAGTTCTTTCCTTGTTTGGGGATGAGGGAGAGGTAATGAATAACAAAGAGATCTTACATATGTTCCCAGAATGCAAACCCTTTCCACAACTAATATCCTTTCTCCGATCATTCATCACTAAAAATGTACCTTTAGAATCTCTCTTACGACCTCTAACGTGGTTTGAGAGTTTGCTGGTCGACCATTCAAGACATAGTAAACTAATATCCCAACTTTATAAAAAGCTCAACTCACCTATTAATATGGCTAAACCAGCTTTCATAGGGCATTGGGAAAAGGACCTAGGTGTTGGATTCTCTCAGGCAGAGATCTTTCAATTGTTATTAATACCACATAAGACGTCCAGATGTGTCCGTACCCAAGAAAACAGCTATAAAGTCTTAACTCGTTGGTAGATATAGTTTGACGGGGTCGGACACATGTTGGCGGTGTATAGAACATAGAGGGTCATTCTATCATATCTGGTGGTCTTGCCCACTAATACAGAGATGGTGGACTGAAATATTCAATTTAGCCAACAAAATTTGTAACTTAATGGTTCCAATATCCCCACAATTGGCACTTCTAGGTTCTTGTCCTTCCTCATATAAAAAGAAACCCACCAAACTCTTTTATTGTATGTTAAGTGCAGCACGTCTACTTGTTCCGAAATTTTGGTTGGCAACTGAGGTTCCCTCCATGTCTCAGTGGATAGAGAAAGTAGATCAGATCTACAGATTTGAGGAGATAGCAGCTTGGGAAGACAGAAAGTTCTCATCCTTTAAATCTGGTTGGAGCGCCTGGACCAAATACAGGAACTTCAGTTAGAAACCATGTACGGACAGACCTCTCTTGGACAACTTCTGTGTATTGAGATATGGGACAATTCTATTTTCCCTCTGGGATATACCATAAATTTCCTGTGAACGGATATAATTGACGACTAAGATAGTAATTATTGCAGGGCTTACTGCCTTTTACTACCTTTCATGGCTTACAATTCTATTGTACTTAAAATGTCATTTAACCTGTCATCATCTTAACCTGTATTCAGTATAACATGTACTTCATTTGTATGTTCTATATATTTTTCAATAAAAATAAAATAAAAAAGATGGCTCTCTGAGACCTTGCCTAGATTTTAGGGAGCTGAACCGTATCACGATCCCTATCCCCTTCCTCTGATCCCGGACCTCTTCAACCAAATTGTTGAGCCCAAGGTGTTTTCCAAATTGGATTTGAGAGACGCATACAACCTGGTCAGGGTCAGAGAGGGGGATGAATGGAAAACGCCCTTTAATACCCCTAACGGGCATTTCGAGAATCTCGTTATGCCTTTCGGCCTGATGAATGCTCCGGCCGTCTTTCAGCATTTTGTTAATAGTATTTTCTACCATTTAAATGGGGAAATTTGTATTGGTGTATCTTGATGATATTTTGATTTTTTCCCCTGATGTTCAGACCCATCAGGATCATCTTTTTCAGGTTCTGCAGATTCTGCGGGAAAATAAATTATACGCCAAGCTGGAGAAATGTCTTTTTATGGTATCGGAGATTCAATTTCTGGGTTTTCTCCTCTCTGCTTCTGGTTTTCGCATGGATCCGGAGAAGGTCCGTGCTGTACTTGAGTGGGAGCTTCCTGAGAATCAGAAGGCATTGATGTGCTTTCTGGGTTTTGCGAACTATTACAGAAAGTTCATTTTGAATTATTCCTCTGTTGTCAAACCCCTTACTGACATGACAAAAAAGGGGGCGGATTTTTCCTCTTGGTCGGAGGAGGCGCTTGCAGCCTTTTCTAAGATTAAAGAGAGTTTTGCGTCTGCTCCCGTCTTGGTGCATCCCGATGTTTCCTTACCTTTTATTGTTGAGGTGGATGCTTCCGAGGTGGGTGTGGGTGCGGTTTTGTCCCAGGGCCCTTCTCCTGCCAAATGGCGACCCTGTGCCTTTTTCTCTAAAAAACTCTCCCCGGCAGAGAGAAACTATGATGTGGGAGATAGGGAGTTGTTGGCCATCAAGTTGGCTTTCGAGGAATGGCGCCATTGGTTGGAGGGGGCCAGGCACCCTATCACCGTTTTTACCGACCATAAGAATCTGGCATACTTGGAGTCGGCCAGGCGTATGAATCCGAGACAGGCCAGATGGTCTCTGTTCTTCTCCAGATTCAATTTTGTCGTTACATTCCGACCTGGGATCAAAAATGTGAAGGCTGATGCTCTCTCTCGCTGTTTTCCGGGAGGAGGAAACTCCGAGGACCCGGGTCCCATTTTGGCGGAGGGGGTAGTTGTTTCTGCTCTATATTCCGATTTGGAGGCCGAGGTCCAGGGTGCCCAGACTGAGGCACCTGCCCGTTGTCCTTCTGGGAAGTTGTTCGTGCCTCCTGAGCTACGTCACAAACTCTTCAAGGAGCATCATGATACGGTTCTTGCTGGTCACCCCGGGAGTAGAGCCACGGTAGATCTCATTGCTCGGAGATTTTGGTGGCCGGCTCTTCGTAAGTCGGTGGAGGGTTTTGTGGCTGCTTGTGAGACGTGCGCTCGCGCTAAGGTCCCTCGTTCACGGCCTTCAGGTTCCCTTCTCCCGTTACCCATACCTTCCCGTCCTTGGACACACCCGTCCATGGACTTTATCACGGATCTTCCTCGTTCCTCGGGGAAGTCGGTGATCCTGGTGGTGGTGGACCGTTTTAGCAAGATGGCTCATTTCGTACCTTTCCCTGGTTTACCCAATGCTAAAACGATGGCGCAAGCTTTTGTCGACCATATTGTTAAATTGCACGGCATTCCTTCTGATATTGTTTCCGATAGAGGCACGCAGTTTGTGTCCAGGTTCTGGAAGGCTTTCTGTTCTCGCCTGGGGGTTCGGCTGTCCTTCTCTTCTGCTTTTCACCCGCAGTCGAATGGTCAGACTGAGCGCCTCAATCAGAATCTGGAGACATATTTGCGCTGTTTTGTGGCAGAGAACCAGGAGGATTGGTGTTCATTTCTCCCTCTTGCTGAGTTTGCTCTGAACAACCGTCGTCAGGAATCTTCTGATAAGTCACCATTCTTTGATGCATATGGGTTCCATCCGCAGTTTGGGACATTCTCGGGAGGGGCTCTTTCTGGTTTACCTGAGGAGGAGAGATTTTCCTCGTCTTTGTCTACCATTTGGCAAAAGATTCAGAGTAATCTTAGAAAGATGAGTGAGAAGTATAAGCGTGTGGCTGATAAGAGACGTGTGCCTGGTCCGGACCTGAATGTGGGTGATCTGGTGTGGTTGTCTACAAGAAATATTAAACTGAAGGTTCCCTCCTGGAAATTGGGTCCCAAGTTTATTGGGCCTTATAAAATCTTGTCAGTCATCAATCCTGTTGCCTTCCGTCTTGATCTTCCACGGGTTTGGAAGATACATAATGTATTTCACAGATCTCTCTTAAAACCATATGTCCAGCCCACGGTACCCTCCTCTTTGCCTCTTCCTCCGATTTTGGTTGATGGCAATCTGGAGTTTGAGGTTTCCAGAATTGTGGACTCTCGCATTGTCCGCGGTTCTCTTCATTACCTCGTTCATTGGAAGGGTTATGGTCCTGAGGAGAGGATGTGGGTTCCGGTGTCGGACATTAAAGCCACTCGTCTCATCAGGGCATTTCATAGGGCTCATCCTGAGAAGGTGGGTCCTGGGTGTCCGGAGTCCACCCGTAGAGGGGGGGGTACTGTCACTACCAGAGCTTTGAGACGTTCTCACAGCTCTGTTTCTCCACCCCTGTGATGATGTCACTACTAGAGTTTGGAAGAGTTCTCACTGCTCTGTTTCTCCGCCCCTGTGATGAAGTCTTTACTTTCTGTTTCCTTCCTCCCAGCTGTTCCTCCTGCGGTTGATTTCCCTGCCTTTAAATCACCCCTCCTCCTATTGTAGGGCGTGGATTATATTTCTCATTTCAGTTGTAGCTCTTGCTTGAGTATCTTCACTTGTAGCTATCAGTTCACTGGACCTGTGTTCTGCTGCAGCAAGCACTCCGGATATTGCCAGCTGTCCTTGGATCCGTCTTCTCTGCGGCTGCAGCACCTTCAGCTAAGTGTGCAGACATTGTTGTTTACCTGGTTATTTTCTGACTGGATCTGAGGTGGCCACGGTTCCCTCCATATACTGAGCAGGGCACCGGTGGGCGTGCCCCTTCCACTATTGTAGGGGTTACAGTGGTCATCAGTCTTAGGTACGTGGGCATGCTTCGTTCCGCCATTTGGATCCGGGCATGTGCTTTAGCAGCATAGGGAGAGCTTTGAGGGTCTGACAGGGGTCACCCTTTATCCTCCCTAGTTTGGGTCCGGTCAGTAGCTCTTTTTACTGTATATACTCTTGTTGCTCACATACAGCCGTGACAGTAGGGCGATTGCTTGCTGGTAGCCCTCGCATCCTCCTTTCAAAAAAACGCCCCCTCTCCTGTTGATTGACAGGGCCAGCGAGCACTCTTCTCCTTCGGCTGGCCCGGTCTGCAGTCCAAATCTCGCACCTGCGCCGTACCGGTCTTCAGTCCTGTTATTGGACTGATTAATAGAAAATTACAGGGAATGTCACTAGGGTATTTTGGACTTGGAAACATTAGGAGGCGAGGTCCTGCTGCCGCTTTGTTGACTCTAGATAACTTCTGCCTGATCGCAAGTACCTGTGACTTCCACAATCCAGTTGGATATCTTCTGTATCAACTTTCTATGTTCTTTTCTGCGCCTACCATGTTGATCACGTTTAACGGCGAATCAGGGTTCCACGCCGGAGAGGGAGCGTGAGAAAGAGATGCCACATCCAAGGGAGGTCAATGGCTTCAATGTGATCGAGCGGAAATGTGGGACAAGTTGTTAAAGTTAAAGCATCGAATGAAAGGAGAGGGTGCGCGTCAATTAAAAACAAATTTCAGAAATTTAATTCCCTGTTACCTATGCAGAGCAGGGGTTTTTCATTGGCAGAAATGGGTTAATGTTACCCACCAATGGAACAGATGATTTTTAAAAATTTAGGGCCCTGTCACCTATGCAGAGTAGGGGTTTATTCATAGTAACATAGTACATAAGGCAGAAAAAATACATTTGTCCATCCAGGTCGGCCTGTCATCCTGCAAGTTGATCCAGAGGAAGGCAAAAAAAACCCTGAGAGGTAGAAGCCAATTTTCCCCACTTTAGGGGAATAAAAAATTCTTTCCCGACTCCAATCAGACATCAGAATATCTCCCTGGATCAACGACCCCTCTCTAGTAGCCATAGCCTGTAATATTATTACACTCCAGAAATACGTCCAGGCCCCTCCTGAATTCCTTTATTGTACTCACCATCACCACCTCCTCAGGCAGAGAGTTCCATAGTCTCACTGCTCTTACCGTAAAGAATCCTCTTCTATGTTTGTGTACAAACCTTCTTTCCTCCAGACGCAGAGGATGTCCCCTCGTCACAGTCACAGTCCTGGGGATAAATAGATGATGGGAGAGATCTCTGTACTGACCCCTGATATATTTATACATAGTAATTAGATCTCCCCTCAGTCGTCTTTTTTCTAAAGTGAATAACCCTAATTTTGATAATCTTTCAGGGTACTGTAGTTGCCCCATTCCAGTTATTACTTTAGTTGCCCTCCTCTGGACCCTCTCCAGCTCTGCTATGTCTGCCTTGTTCACAGAAGCCCAGAACTGTACACAGTACTCCATGTGTGGTCTGACTAGTGATTTGTAAAGTGGTAGGACTATGTTCTTATCACGGACATCTATGCCCCTTCTGATGCAACCCATTATCTTATTGGCCTTGGCAGCAGCTTAGTTTGCTGTTTATTAAAATTCCTAGATCCTTTTCCATGTCAGTGTTACCGAGTGTTTTACCATTTAGTATGTACGGGTGACTTGCATTATTCCTTCCCATGTGCATAACTTTATATTTGTCAGTGTTAAACCTCATCTGCCACTTATCTGCCCAAGCCTCCAATCTATCCAGATCCCTCTGTAGTAGTATACTGTCCTCTGTAGTATATATACAGTATACTGTCCTCTGTAGTACATATATAGTATACTGTCCTCTGTAGTATATATATATATATATATATATATATACATACTATACTGTCCTCTGTAGTATATATACAGTATACTGTCCTCTGTAGTGTATATACAGTATACTGTCCTCTGTAGTGTTAATTACTTTACACAGTTTAGTGTCATCTGCGAAAATTGATATTTTGCTGTGCAAGCCTTCTACAAGATCATTAATAAATATATTGAAGAGAATAGGGCCCAATACTGACACCTGCAAAAATGGTAAAATGTCACCCAAGAATGTAACAGATGTATTAGTGAAATGTATTTCCTTGTCCGCCCCGTATTCGTCATCATTGAGCAAACTTTGACCCTGTACCTCACAGTCAGCAGACACATTCCAGCCAATCAGCAGCAGACCCTCCCTCCCAGACCCTCCCACCTCCTGGACAGCATCCATTTTAGATTCATTCGGAAGCTGCATTCTTAGTGAGAGGAGGGACAGTGTAGCTGCTGCTGATTTAATAGGGAAATCGATAGCTAGGCCAGTGTATTCAGTGTCCACTCCAGTCCTGAAGGACTCATCTGATCTCTGCTGTAAGGACAGCACCCCAAAAAGCCCTTTTTAGAGCTGGTACATCAGTCTGCTTTTTTTTCCCTCTTTAATCTAATTGCAGTTGCCTGCCTGCCAGTGTGTGTGTCAGGCTCACAGCGTATACTCTGCCCAGTGCCAACACTCATATTTGGTGTCACAGTAGCTTGCATTTAAAAAAAAAAAAAAAACTTTTTTGACTGTAATATAATTGCAGTTAGTTGCCTGCAAGCATGTGTGTCAAGCCTTCAGCATCTACTCTGCCAACTACTGCCAGTGCATAGTACCACCAGTGCCACTCATATCTGGTGTCACACACAGTAGCTTGCATTTTTAAAAATAAAATAAAAATTTTGACTGTGATATAATAGCAGTTAGTTTTCTGCAAGCGTGTGTGTTAGGCCTACAGCGTCTACTCTGCCAACTTCTTCCAGTGCCACTCATATCTGGTGTCACAGTAGCTTGCATTTAAAAAAAAACAACAACAATTTTGACTGTAATATAATAGCAGTTAGTTGTCTGCAAGCGTGTGTGTCAGGCCTACAGCGTCTACTCTGTCAACTACTGCCAGTGCACAGTGCCACTCATATCTGGTGGCACAGTAGCTTGCACGCATAGTACAACTAAACTAATCTAAAAAAAATGACAGGCAGAGGCAGGCCACCCCGCAGGGGCCGTCGTGGTTGTGGTGCTGTGATTCCCTTTGGCCCTAGAATAATGCCCAGTGTTCAGATGCCACGTACCCTGAACTCGAAAAGTTCTGAGGACATAGTTGACTGGCTAACACAGGACACCCAATCTTCTACAGCTTCCGCTCGGAACCTTGATGCTGACAGCTGGCTTGTCGGAACTCTTAGCCCGCCAGCTTTTACAATACAAGCTGGTGGAGTCTGAGGCCTTCAAACAATTTGTAGCTATTGGGACACTGCAGTGGAAGGTACCCGGACGAAATTTATTTTCACAAAAGGCAATCCCCAACCTGTACTCGATTGTGCAAAAGGAAGTCATGGCATTTCTTGGGGCAAGGGTCCATCTGACCACTGATACCTGGTCTGCAAAGCACGGTCAGGGCAGGTATATCACCTACACTGCGCATTGGGTAAACCTGCTGAGGGCTGTCAAGCATGGAATGCGTGGCTCTGCAGAGGATTTGGTGACACGCCACGACTTGCAGGCAGGCCTGCTGCCAACTCCTTTACTCCTACTACTCCATCCTCTTTGCTAACCTCCTCAGCTGAGTCCTCTTCTGCTGCTGCGTCTTGCTCCACATCAATTTCACCCCCCCAGCTCCCCAGGGGCTATTCCACATCCCGGATACGACAGTGTCACGCCGTCTTGGGGTTGACTTGCCTGAAAGCAGAGAGTCTCACCGGACCAGCACTCCTGTCCGCCCTGAACGTACAGGTGGATCAGTGGCTGACTCCGCACCAACTGGAAATCGGCAAAGTGGTGTGTGACAACGGAAGCAATTTGTTGGAGGCATTGAATTTGGGCAAGTTGACACATGTGCCGTGCATGGCACATGTGTGTAATCTGATCGTACAACGCTTTGTGCATAAGTACCCAGGCTTACAGGACGTCCTCAAGCAGGCCAGGAAGGTGTGTGGCCATTTCAGGCGTTCCTACACGGCCATGGCGCACTTTTCAGATATTCAGCGGCGAAACAACATGCCAGTGAGGCGCTTGATTTGCGACAGCCCGACACGTTGGAATTCAACACTGCTAGTGTTCGACCGCCTGCTCCAACAAGAAAAAGCCGTCAACGAGTATTTGTATGACCGGGGTGCTAGGACAGCCTCTGCAGAGCTGGGAATTTTTTTGCCACGTTACTGGACGCTCATGCGCAATGCCTGTAGGCTCATGCGTCCTTTTGAGGAGGTGACAAACCTAGTCAGTCGCTCTGAAGGCACCATCAGCGACATCATCCCATTTGTTTTCTTCCTGGAGCGTGCCCTGCGAAGAGTGCTGGATCAGGCCGTAGATGAGCGTGAAGAGGAAGAGTTGTGGTCACCATCATCACCACCAGAAACAGCCTTATCAGCATCGCTTGCTGGACCTGCGGCAATGCTGGAAGAGGAGTCTGAGGAAGAGGAGTCAGAGGAGGAATGTGGCTTTGAGAAGGAGGAAGACCAACCACAGCAGGCATCCCAGGGTGCTCGTTGTCACCTATCTGTTACCCATGGTGTTGTACATGGCTGGCGGGAAGAACAGACCTTCAGTGAGTTCAGTGAGGACGAGGAACGGGACATGAGGAGCTCGGCATCCAACCTTGT
Organism: Bufo bufo; assembly: GCF_905171765.1. Taxonomy (NCBI): domain Eukaryota; kingdom Metazoa; phylum Chordata; class Amphibia; order Anura; family Bufonidae; genus Bufo; species Bufo bufo. The sequence continues at coordinate 16,258,343 of NC_053389.1, forward strand.
GCAAATGGGGTCTTTCATGCTGTCGTGCCTGTTGAGGGACCCTCATATAAAAAGGCTGAAGGAGAACAACCTGTACTGGGTGGCCACGCTACTAGACCCCCGGTATAATCAGAAAATGCCTGAAATGTTACCGAATTACCGGAAGTCGGAAAGGATGCAGCAGTTCCAAACTAAATTAAAAAGTATGCTTTACACAGCGTATAAGGGTGATGTCACAGCACAATGGGAATCTAACAGGGGAAGAAGTGAAAGTAATCCTCCTCCTACCTCGACCACGCCGGCAAGGACAGGACGCTTTACAGATGTGTTGTTGATGGAGGACATGCAGAGCTTTTTAAGTCCTACGCATCGCCACAGCCCTTCGGGGTCCACCCTCAGAGAACGACTCGACCGACAGGTATTAGACTACCTCGCCTTAACTGCAGATATCGACACTCTGAGGAGCGATGAACCCCTTGACTACTGGGTGTGCAGGCTTGACCTGTGGCCTGAGCTATCCCAATTTGCGATAGAACTTCTGGCCTGCCCCGCTTCAAGTGTCCTGTCAGAAAGGACCTTCAGTGCAGCAGGAGGTATTATCACTGAGAAGAGAAGTCGCCTAGGTCAAAAAAGTCTAGATTACCTCACCTTTATTAAGATGAATGAGGCATGGATACCGAAGGGACTGACAGTGGGCGATACATTCGACTAAAAAAGGCCTGATGAGATGCCTTGGGCTAAAAATGGTCCACGCGCTGCTGTATTTTATCTCTGCATGCCGGATGACTTGCCTGACTTCTCCGCCACCAACTAGGGTTCAAGCTGCAATGTTTCAGGGCACTTTCTGCCTGAAAAACATAAATTTTTCTGGCCGCTGCTACGGCAGCGGCTGCAGCAATACCTAATTTTTCTGGCATGTGTACATACCTAATTTTTCTGCCCTCTGGTTCTGCACTGTGGCTGCAAAAACAAAACAAAAAAAGGCACATACATGTGTCAATTCCCCTTCGTGATCGTTACCTTGTTGTGGTGAAGGGGCTTGCGTATCACAATGAAGCGACTACCTCTATGAGTGTGTTGGCAATGGCAATGTTGGCACACCCCAGATGAGATAAGGTCGTTGCTTCATTATGAACAGACCAAAAGCGATCGGCTGGATAATTTTGAATAGAAAAAACATTAATTTTCTTTGTGATCATCTAAGGTGATCATTAAAGCCTACTAGGCCAACAATGGGCCCACACTGCAGAATCTTTGTTTTCTGGATCACTTAACTGTCACTGAACTACCTCAGCACGACCATAGGCTTTGAAAAACCCCCATCGGCTGCAATCTCACAAACGTGCGCACGAGCACAGTCATCACTACACCAAGATTGACGCATAGAGGAATGAAATTTACCGGTATGTCATGAGTGTGTCAACTATTGACAACTCTTTGCTGTTGTCTAAAATCTATTCGATACACGTCCCCTGATAGGGGACATAACAGGGATTAAACTGATAGGAATAGTGCTACTTAACACACCACTCATATAGGGTGGCACAGTACATTGCAAGGCGTACGCGCAGTGCCCCAAATTGGAAGTAAGAGGACCGACCAAGCATCTTTTTCCATTTCCCGGTTCCTAAAATCTATTCCATACACTGGCCCCTGATAGGGGACAAAACAGAGATTAAACTGGTAAGAACAGTTTTTTTTTAATTTAAAAAAAGAGGACAGCCTCTGCAGAGCTGGGTATTTTTTGGCCGCGTTACTGAACGCTCATGCACAATGGCTGTAGGCTCATGCGTCCTTTTGCGGAGGTGACAAACCTGGTCAGTCAAACCCAAGGCAACATCATCGACCTCATCCCATATGCGTTTTTTCTGGAGCGTGCCCTGCGAAGAGTGCTGGATCAGGCCGTAGATGAGCATGAAGAGGAAGAGTTGTGGTCACCATCACCACCAGAAGCAGCCTTGTCGTCGTCAATTGCTGGACCTGCGGCAATGCAGAGAGAGGAGTCTGAAGAAGAGGAGTCAGAGGAGGAAGGTGGCTTTGAGGAGGTGGAAGACCAAACACAGCAGGCGTACCAGGGGTCTTGTTGTCACCTTTCAGGGACCCTTGGTGTTGTACGTGGCTGGGTGGAGGAAGAGACCTTCAATGACGTCAGTGAGGACAAGGAACGGGACATGACTAGCTTGGTATCCAACCTTGTGCAAATGGGGAGTTTGCGGTTCTGCAAAAGGACTGTTTGCGGTTGTTTGCGGTGTGTTAAACGGGGAGTTTGGTCTGTCAGAGTTTGGTCTGTCACTGTAAAGCGGGCGCAACCCTTGCACTACCTGATCGATACAACATCATACCTGATCGTATACACACAATGGATGTTTTAAAGCACGTTATTCCAAACAATTTAGGAATGTTAGGTGATTTATTCCCTTTATGGATTAAAACCCGACTCTGCGTCAACTACGTAATTTTCCATGGGAGTTTTGCCATGGATCCCCCTCCGGCATGCCACAGTCCAGGTGTTAGTCCCCTTGAAACAACTTTTCATTCACTATTGTGGCCAGGTTCACCCGTTCGCGAGCATTTGCGAAAATTAGCGTTCACCGTTCGCGAACGGAAAATTTTATGTTCGCGACATCTCTATGTATGGGATGGAGGTCCATATGGAGTAGGAGGTTGAGGAGTCGGTGAACGTAGTGGTGTAAGGTGGAAGCGGAGGTGGAGGAGGACAAGGTAGGCAACACAGTTTTTTTATTTAAATTTAGTTTTTTTTATTAGGGTACACTCCAAAAGAGTGGGAAATATCAAAAATAAAACAATAAGCAATTGCGCTGGAGTATAACAATGGCTGGGTAAGGCCGGTATACATGTCTATTCTGCACAAGGTACGGACAAGTCCTGAGGGATCCATGCCTGGTTCATTTTAATGAACGTGAGCTTGTCCACATTGGCTGTGATAGACGGCTGCGCTTGTCTGTGATGACGCCTCCTGCCATGCTAAACACACGTTCAGATAATACACTGGCTGCAGGGCAGGCCAGCACCTCTAAGGTGTAAAGGGCAAGCTCAGGCCATGTGCCCAATTTGGAGACCCAGAAGTTGAAGGGGGCAGACCCATCATTCAGTACGTGTAGGCATGTGCACACATACTGCTCCACCATGTTGCTGAAATGCTGCCGCCTGCTAAGACGTTCCATATCATCTGGTGGTGCTGGTTGTTGTGGCATGCTGACAAAGCTTTTCCACATTTCGGCCATGCTAACCCTGCCTTCTGAGGTGCTGGTGGTGCCACAGCTGCTTTGGCGACCTCATCCTCATCCTCTGCCTTCGCCTTGTGCTTCCACTGTGCCCCCGCTGTCAGGTGGGAATGCCACCAGCAGCGCGTCTACCAGCGTGCGCTTGTACTCACGCATCTTACGGTCACACTCCAGTGGCGGAATTTAGGATGGTACGTTGTCCTTGTAATGGAGATTCAGCAGCGTGGCCACCCAGTAATCAGCACAAGTTAGAATGTGGGCAACTCAGCTGTCGTTGGGGAGACACTGCAGCATCTAATCGCTTATGTGTGCCAGGCTGCCCAGAGGCAATGACAAGCTGTCCTCTGATGTAGGTGTATCATCTGTGTCCTCTGTATCCCCCCAGCCAAGCACCAGTGATGGCTATAAGCTGGTTTGGGTGCCACCCTGCTGTGAGCACGGTTCCCTCTCCTCCATCTCCTCCTCATGCTCCACCTCGTCATCCTCCAGAACTGTGCTCTGGCTGGACAATAGTTTACCTGGCGTTTGTTGGTGCAGGAACCCACCCGTGGAGCCACTTGTGAATGACTGAACTGAAACCCTATGAAATGATCCCTCTTCCTCCTCCTCCTCCTCCTCTGCCACATCCTCTTCCATCATCGCCAGCAGCATTTTTTCAAGGAGGCATAGAAGTGGGATAGTTACGCTGAGAATGGCGTTATCGGCACTGGCCATGTTGGTGGAGTACTCGAAACAGCGCAACAAGGAACACAGGTCTCGCATGGAGGCCCAGTCATTGGTGGTGAAGTGGTGCTGTTCCGCAGAGCGACTCACCCGTGCGTGCTGCAGCTGAAACTCCACTATGGCCTGCTGCTGCTCGCACAGTCTGGCCAGCATGTGCAAGGTGGAGTTCCACCTGGTGGGCACGTCGCATATGAGGCGGTGAGCGGGAAGGCCGAAGTTACGCTGTAGCGCAAACAGGCGAGCTGCAGCAGGGTGAGAAAGCCGAAAGCGCGCACAGACGGCCCGCACTTTCTGCAGCAGCTCTGACATATCAGGGTAATTTTTAAGGAACCTCTGCACCACCAAATTCAGCACATGCACCAGGCAAGGGATGTGCGTCAAACTGGCTAGTCCCAGAGCTGCTATGCGATTTCGCCCATTATCGCACACCACCAGGCCGGGCTTGAGGCTCACTGGCACCAACCACTCATCGGTCTGTTCCATGCCTGTCCACAGCTCCTGCGTGGTGTGGGGTTTGTCCCCCAAACATATAAGTTTTAAAACTGCCTGCTGTCGTTTTCCCCTGGCTGTGCTGAAGTTGGTGGTGAAGGTGTTACTCTGACCGGATGAGGAGGCAGTAGAGGATGAGGAAGCGGAGTAGGAGGAGGAAGCAACAGGAGGCAAACTGAAGCGCCCTGCAATCCTCGGTTGTGGATGGACATGCGCCAAACTGCTATCCCCCTCAGGCCCAGCCGCCACTGCATTTACCCAGTGTGCTATTATGGAGATATAACGTCCCTGACCGTGCTTACTGGTCCACGTATCCGTAGTGAGGTGCACTTTGCCACAGATGGCGTTGCGCAGTGCACACCTGATTTTGTCCCACACTTGGTTGTGCAGGGAAGGGATGGCTCGCCTGGAAAAGTAGTGGCGGCTGGGCACAACATACTGTGGGACAGCCACCGCCATAAGGCCTTTAAAACTCTCTGTCTCCAACAGACGGAATGACAGCATTTCAAAGGCCAGTAATTTTTAAATGCTGGCATTCAGGGCCAGGGATCACGGGTGGGTAGGGGGGTACTTCCTCTTCCGCTCCATTGTTTGGGAGATTGAGAGCTGAACACTTTCGTGGGACATTGTGGAGATGCTTGGTTACCCTGGGGGTGGTGTTGCTGGCAGATCCTCTGTTTGCGGGGTGGCAGGTGCCACTGTCACTCCAGAGGTGGATGAAGAGGCCGAGACTGCAGCAGAAGAGAAAGCAAGAGTAGCCAAAGACCCTTCTTTGTTTTTGAGGTGTCTACTCCACTGCAGCTTGTGCTTTGCACTTAAATGCCTGGTCATGAAGGTTGTGCTCAGGTTGAGAATGTTTATGCCTCACTTCAGGCTCTGATTGCACAGCGTGCAAACCACTCGTGTCTTGTTGTCAGCACATTGTCTGAAGAACTGCCACGCCAGGGAACTCCTTGGAGCTGGTTTTGGTGTGCTTGGTCCCTTGCTGAATTGGGCAGTAGCAGGCGTACTGTCTAGGGGACGGCCGCTCCAGTTTGCACCCTGCTCCCTCTTCTGCTGTGCTAGTGGCTCTGTGCAACCACCTCCTCTTCCTCCAAACTACACAGGTCACTCACATGACCTTGATTCCATGTGGGGTCGAGGACCTCATCGTCCTCCTCATCATACTTCACCCAATCTTCACCCCTGCCCTCCTTGTCGGTCTGCACACTGCAGAAAGCCCCAGCAGTTGACACCTCTGTTCTGTCATCATCCGAGACATGCTATGATGGTCCTCCCATGTACTCATCTTGAAACATAAGTGGTTGGGCATCGGTGCACTCAATCTTTTCCACTTCTGGGGCAGGGCTAGGTGGATGGCCCTGGGAAACCCTGCTAGCAGAGTCATAAAAAAGCAGAAGAGACTGCTGCATGACTTGGGGCTCAGACTGCTTGGCTGATTTACAAGGGGGTGAGGTGAAAGACTGATGGACATCGGCTGCAGGTGCCAACTCTGATCTTTCAGCAGGAGACTGGGTGGGAGACAATGTGAAGGAACTGGAGGCACTGTCAGCAACCCAATCTACTATTGCCTGTACTTGTTCTGGCCTCACCATTCGGAGAGCCGCATTAGGCCCGACCAAATAACGCTGAAGGTTTTGTCGCCTACTCGCACCTGAGGAAGGTGTTTCACTTGTGCGTGTAGCTGGCACAGATCGACCTCGTCCTCTCCCTGCAACAGGAGCTCCACCAGCAGCACCACGACCTGGGCCACGTCCCTTATTCGACGCTCTCCTCATTCTCAGCAAATTTAGGATCTTGCCCAAAATGGGTGTTTTTTTTTGTAGCAGAATAGAACTGCAGTATCTAACGCGTGTATTTCATACTGACAGATGCAGAAAAGGCTGCAAATTTACTATTTTGCCCAAAAAAAACAGTATTTCAAGCTTATATTTCACACTGACAAATGCAGCAGAGGCCCCAGATTTAGGGTACTGCCAAAAATGGGTGCTTTTTTAAATCCAGAAAATTATTGCAGTATTTCAAGATTGTATTTCACACTGACAAATGGTGCAAAGGCCACAGATGTAGGGTCTTGCAAAAAATGGGTGATTTTTTTAAACCCAGAATATAATTGCAGTATTTCAAGCTTGTATTTAACTGTCACAAATGCACATATGCTGTGCTGGTGCACTGAACTTGCATAAAATGTCCGCCGCCGCCCACCACCTAACTAACAGACGGATAAAAGTTTTTTTCTCTGTCACTGGGCTCAGGGCAGGGTAAAAAGATTGTGCACTGCACCCACACAACTAAATGTATGTAGATCGCTGAGTTAACAAGCACTTCTGATTAAAGGTTCTCTCCTATTCTCTCCCTCACAGCAGCAGCATCCTCTCCCTACACTAAGCACAGCAGAGTGACGTGCAGCGCTACGTGACTCCAGTTTATATAGAGTCTGGGTCACATGCTGCACTGGCCAATCGCAGCCATGCTATTAGTAGGCATTGCTGTGATGGCTTCTAAAGGCACACAAGTTTAACGCTTGTTGATTGGCTGCTCTGCAGCCTTTCAAAAAGCACCTTTTACTGAAAAGTTCGGGTTCGGGGTCCAAAAATCCTAAAGTTCGGTACGAACCCAAACTTTATAGTTTGGGTTCGCTCAACCCTAGTCCCTGTTCTTTTTAATGTGTGTATTCACACATCAGTGTTTTAGCACGGTCCGTGGGTCAGTTTTTTTTAGCATGGATGCATGCTCTATTTTGTCCGTCCATCACGCCCATTATATTCTATTGGTCCAAGAAAACCACGGATGCCATCCATGTTGCATCCATGTTTCATGGATCATTAAGAAGAGATTATTAGAAAATGATATTTCAGCTGTTCAGTGTCAGTGAAACACAGATGCAACACGGACAGCAAAAAACGGACACACGGACCCAACACGGATCCTTCACAAACAGCTTCACTGATGCATCACTGACCACCTGGTCATGGATTTGAGCACGGACATGTGAATGAGGCTTAATACAGCACAGTACTGACAAATCCCATGTACACTCTGCTTTTCTTTGACCTGTTGGGCAGATGTTTAAATCTGCAGCATGTCTATTGTTTGTGCGATTCCTCTCCGTCTGTAGATGGTTTCCCCCATAGACTTCAATGGGGGTTTATTTACATAAATCTGCCGTAAAAAAACACATCAAAACCGCTATAACTAGTGCGGAGTTATGTGTTTTTGGTGAAGTTCGGTGCAGATTTCTTGCAGATTTCATGGCCACAAATCCACGCTGTGTGCAGGAACCCTTTCTGTTTTATAGCAGAGCTCCCGACCTCAGAATTGGTGAGTGGTCCACTGGCCAGAGCGCACCATTCAGAACGTTATGGCATATTCTAACGACAGACCAGAGCAAGAGAAGATGGGAAAATGTCTTTAAAAAGGAGCTGTTCCATTATCCCCCAAAAATATCAGCTGTAACGATTGTGATATAGAAGATCCATCCATTGTGGTCACCTATATTTAGCTCTGGACAATATTTCACACTCACCGGTTACATCCACATAAGGCTTGATAACCCGATAGCTGAACTTTATGGGACCATCGTCTTCAAATCTAAACAAATAATTTCCCTCATCTGTAGGCAATGGATCTTCTATGGAATATGAGCAGTCTCCTCTGGACACATTTCCGGTCAGAAAGAAGCGTCCATTATTTGAATGATGCATAAGATTATTTTTTATAGCAATTATAATTCCACGTTCATTGAAGACTTTATACCAAATACCAGTGGTAGATATAGATAACTGTACATCACTGGGCACGGTAAATGAGCATGGAACATGGACACAGAGACCTCGCTGCACCGTCACCGATGGACTTGTATCTATCTTATATCCAGGGAGCCGTTCACAGACAGAATCTGTATAAGAAGAGACCGGGGTTAGAAGAAGAATCGTCCAATTAGATGCATGGACAGTATACTGTATATATACTACAGAGGACAGTATACTGTATATATACTACAGAGGATAGTATACTATATATATATACTACAGAGGACAGTATATATACACTACAGAGGACAGTATACTGTATATATACTACAGAGGACAGTATACTGTATATATACTACAGAGGACAGTATACTGTATATATACTACAGAGGACAGTATACTGTATATATACTACAGAGGTCAGTATACTGTATATATACTACAGAGGACAGTATACTGTATATATACTACAGAGGACAGTATACTGTATATATACTACAGAGGACAGTATACTGTATATATACTACAGAGGTCAGTATACTGTATATATATTACAGAGGACAGTATACTGTATATATACTACAGAGGACAGTATACTGTATATATACTACAGAGGACAGTATACTGTATATATACTACAGAGGACAGTATACTGTATATATACTACAGAGGTCAGTATACTGTATATATACTACAGAGGACAGTATACTGTATATATACTACAGAGGACAGTATACTGTATATATACTACAGAGGTCAGTATACTGTATATACACTACAGAGGACAGTATACTGTATATATACTACAGAGGACAGTATACTGTATATACACTACAGAGGACAGTATACTGTATATATACTAAAGAGGACAGTATACTGTATATACACTACAGAGGACAGTATACTGTATATATACTAAAGAGGACAGTATACTGTATATACACTACAGAGGACAGTATACTGTATATATATATATATACTACAGAGGACAGTATACTGCTACAGAGGGATCTGGATAGATTGGAGGCTTGGGCAGATAAGTGGCAGATGAGGTATAACACTGACAAATGTAAAGTTATGCACATGGGAAGGAATAATGCAAGTCACCCGTACATACTAAATGGTAAAACACTCGGTAACACTGACATGGAAAAGGATCTAGGAATTTTAATAAACAGCAAACTAAGCTGCAAAAACCAGTGTCAGGCAGCTGCTGCCAAGGCCAATAAGATAATGGGTTGCATCAGAAGGGGCATAGATGCCCGTGATAAGAACATAGTCACCACTTTACAAATCATTAGTCAGACCACACATGGAGTACTGTGTACAGTTCTGGGCTCCTGTAAACAAGGCAGACATAGCAGAGCTGGAGAGGGTTCAGAGGAGGGCAACTAAAGTAATAACTGGAATGTGGCAACTACAGTACCCTGAAAGATTATCAAAATTAGGGTTATTCACGTTAGAAAAAAGACGACTGTGGGGAGATCTAATTACTATGTATAAATATATCAGGGGTCAGTACAGAGATCTCTCCCATCATCTATTTATCCCCAGGACTGTGACGAGGTGACATCCTCTGCGTCTGGAGGAAAGAAGGTTTGTACACAAACATAGAAGAGGATTCTTTACGGTAAGAGCAGTGAGACTATGGAGCTCTCTGCCTGAGGAGGTGGTGATGGTGAGTACAATAAAGGAATTCAAGAGGGGCCTGGACGTATTTCTGGAGCTTAATAATATTACAGGCTATAGCTACTAGAGAGGGGTCGTTGGTCCAGGGAGTTATTCTGATGCCTGATTGGAGTCGGGAAGGAATTTTTTATTCCCCTAAAGTGAGGAAAATTGGCTTCTACCTCACAGGGTTTTTTTGCCTTCCTCTGGATCAACTTGCAGGATGACAGGCCGAACTGGATGGACAAATGTCTTTTTTCGGCCTTATGTACTATGTTACTATGTTACTGTAAGAATAAATCAAAATGCTTTAACCCCTTCAGGATCTTACTATTTTAATTTTTTGCATTTTTGGTTTTTCTCCCTGCCTTCCCAGAGCAACACCTTTTTTTTATTTTTCCGTTCACATAGCCATACGAGGGCTCACTTTTTGCAGGACAAGTTTTACTTTCTAATGGCGCCATTTACTATTGCATATGTAATAAAATAATTTGTAGACAGCACTCCAAAATGAGATAATGCTTATTTTATTTTACCCGGACATAATGGTCCTTATAGGACTGAGTGAAAAACAACGTTTCGGGCAAATTATATGCCCTTCATCAGGCTGACGTGATACAAAAAGAAAAAAGAAGAAAAAAGGGGAGAAAAAGAGAAAAAATGATAAGAAACATGACGGGTAATGTATGTATACATATGAATATACACAGGTAGAATAAGATCATGATTGTCACGAAGTTATTGTAAAGGCAATATCTGTGTATAATATACAATAGTAGTCATGATGAGAGGATATATTAATACATGATTCAAAGCAAGTATAATCATAATACATATATATGGTACTTCATATATAGGACTTCATATATTTCAAAAGGAATTCAAAAACGCAAATAATCAGCAAAATAGCTGCCTAACATCATGTGCTAGAAGTATATAATCAAATAACATCAGGTGTCAGAACAGGACCAATAGAGTGGCAGTGCACAGCAAGTGGAGTGGGAGAGGAGAGGAGGGGGGGCGGGGGAAAGCAAGAGGGCACAGTAACAGAAAGAAAGAGGTGGCTCAGAGCAAATACACATATGCGCAATTGTGCCGATATGTGTATCTAGGAACGGAATACTGCTGGGGGTAGTGGACGGTCCAGAGGCGGCATGGTATAAGGTCAGAAGAGCAGAGGGCTAGTGGTGATATAAGACTTACCAAGTGGCGTGAGTAGAATCTCAGCGGGCCGGCATGCCTGGTTTGTGTATGAGGGCGATTTAAATAGATGGATTCCCGCCTTCTACATGACGCGTCTGATCTCGCGATGTTGCGAGAATCATGACGTAGGCCGGTGTGACGTGTAGCATGTAGTTGGCGCGTGCGCACAAAGAACGGAGGATGCCCGCATGCGCACGTCGTCCGAGGGGTAAAACAAGGCCGATACTGCTAGGGATTGCAGAAGAAGTATCGGCGCATGCGCGTAGGGTGTGGCTGAGACGGAGCCGTCATAGAAAGATGCACTGGCTGTGTATATGTAAGGGGTCAAGGGACCGGTAGTATTAGTTCAAAACTGGAGGAATGATCACGTCAGCCTGATGAAGGGCATATAATTTGCCCGAAACAATGTTTTTCACTCAGTCCTATAAGGACCATTATGTCCGGCTAAAATAAAATAAGCATTATCTCATTTTGGAATGCTGTCTACAAATTATTTTATTACCTATCAGTTCCAAGAGGTGGAGCCAGGAACGTACCTAGATGTGCACCCGACATCTATCACTTTCAGACAGAGTGCCGTGGTCGCTTTGTGATTTCTATATTTACTATTGCATACAATGTAACAGAAAGCTGGAAAAAAAAAAAATTCCGCCACAGTTTTATGGGTTTTATTTTTAGGGTGTTGCCTAGGCAGTAAAACTTCTACTTTGTTCTCAGAGTCAGTACGATTACAATAATTCCACATGTATGTCGTTTTTCTTCAGTTTTTTAATACAAAAAAATAAATAAATAAATTGGAAAACCTTTGAAAAAATTCAACTCAGCAGCTTCACCGAATTTAATATTTTTTTTTCCTTTGTGACAAATTACTTCGTCACAAAGCACATTTCTTTGTAAGTAGCGGGTGCAATGACAGGGAGCAGAGATTGCGCCGCTCCCCATCATTGTACCTCTCAGATGCCGCGTTTATAGCAGATCATAGCATATTGCAGTAATTTTTTTTTTTAAATGCACGCAGGACTTTCTTTCTGTCTAAAAATATGGATCTCAGACAGAAATGGCTCAAACGGATGAGAACTGAGGCAACAGGATCCTGTTTTTTATTTATTTTTTCTCTTCTTTTGACGGATTGAATAACGGAAAGCTAACCGATGATGTGAACTCAGCCTAAGGGCTCATGCACATGAATGTCTTTTCTTTCCGTGTCCGTCCTGTTTATTTTTATTTTTTGTGGACTGTGTGAGAGATGGATTTATTATTCTATGCATATATAATGTGAATATTCTGTAGTACACATTTTTGTCCACTAGATGGCCGCAAACCATATGTATGAGAAGGTCAATAAGGGAGGTGGAAGAGGGGATTACATTACAGTTTTCAAATCTACCTAAACCACTCCTATCAGGTTAAGGAGCGAATAGTCTCTTCTTAAGGAACACCCCTTTTGTGATGTCATGTCTACTATTTAAAGGGTTTCTGTCACCCCACAAAACTCTTTTTTTTTTTTTTGGATCGTTAGATTCCTTATAGGGCGATATAGGAGAATATAATAGTCTTACTTACTTTCATGCGGCCGATTCTTTATAAAACAAAGTTTTATAATATGTAAATGAGGGCTCTACCAGCAAGTAGGGCGTCTACTTGCTGGTAGCCGCAGCAGCAATCCGCCCCCTCGCCGTGTTGATTGACAGGGCCAGCCGTGATCTCCTCCTCCGGCAGGCCCTGTCAGTAATTCAAAAATCGCGCGCCTCTGGTCATTCGGCGCAGGCGCTCTGAGATGAGGAGGCTCGTCTCCTCAGTGCGCCTGCGCCGATGACATCACCGAAAGAGGAGACGTCATCGGCGCAGGCGCACTGAGGGAGTTCTGAGGAGACGAGCCTCCTCATCTCAGAGCGCCTGCGCAGATTCAACACGGGCGCGCGATTTTTGAAACGCCGACAGGGCTGGCCGGAGGAGGAGATCACGGCTGGCCCTGTCAATCAACACGGCGAGGGGGCGGATTGCTGTTGCGGCTACCAGCAAGTAGACGCCCTACTTGCTGGTAGAGCCCTCATTTACATATTATAAAACTTTGTTTTATAAAGAATCGGCCGCATGAAAGTAAGTAAGACTATTATATTCTCCTATATCGCCTTATAAGGAATCTAACTATCCCAAAAAAAATAAATGAGTTTTGTGGGGTGACAGAAACCCTTTAAGTCAATGTACTGTGAATAAAGGGTCTCTTCTACCATGGCTCAGGGAAGATGAGAAGATGCTTTCATGAAACCACCTAGTGTGTCTGGTCTCATTATAAAGCTGTATGGCATGCACATACTTATACTTCTAATTGATTTGGCACCACACAAAGAAGAAGGAGAAGCGCATGAATTGCGCTAACAACTGTATGCAGAACCATTAACTTTAATGGGTCTGCAAAAAAAAAAAAAAAAACAGAAGTTACTTCGTAAGTCCGTTCTGCAAAAAAAATAGAACATGTCCTATTATTGTCCGCATTACGGATAAGGATAGGACTGTTCTATTAGGGGCCAGCTGTACCGTTCCACAAAACACGGAATGCACAAGGACGTCATCCATCATTTTTGCAGATCCGTGTTTTGCAGACTGCAAAATACATATGGTCGTGTGCAAGAGCCCTACGAGAAACTTCTTGCATCACATCCCACTTGGTTGTTACAAATGTGGAAACATTGTTGCCTCCTTTGTAACCATATCACACAAACCAAAAAATTTTCATCATACATTTACATTCTATGCAAAAACATCTTTTTGTCATGTGATACCCCACAGGCTATTCATGTAGTTTGTTGTGGTCACTGCCAGGTACGGTATGTAGGTATTACTATGAGAAGTGTCAGCAAACACATGGCATTTGTATGACATCAATAATCCAGTAAGTAGGAATTTATCAGGTGCAGCTAAACATTTTGCTCATACCCATAATGGCCTCATCGATACTTTTAGGCAGCAGTCTCAAACTCATGGCCTTCCAGCTGTTGCAAAACTACAACTCCCAGCATGCCCTGATAGCTGTAGGATGTCTGAGCATGATGGAAGTTGTGGTTTTGTAACAGTTGGAGGGCGATGTGTTTGACACGTGTGCCTTTAGGCCTCTTTCACACAGGCGTTACAGATTGGGGCCGGATAGGATGCGGGTGCGTGGCAGGGAAATGCGCGATTTTTCAGCGCGAGTGCAAAACATTTTAATTTGTTTTGCACGCGCGTGAGAAAAATCGGCATGAAAACCAAATTGTATTATTTTCCCTTATTCAATGTTATAAGGGAAAATAATAGCATTCTTAATACAGAATGCATAGTACAATAGCGCTGGAGGGATAAAAAAATAAAAGTAATGCTAATTTAACTCACCTTAATCCACTTTTTCGCGCAGATCGGCTTCTCTTCTTTCTTCTTTTTTCAGGACCTGGGTAAAGGACCTTTGATGACATCACTGCGCTCATCACATGGTCCATCACATGATCTTCTTTACCATGGTGATGGATCATGTGACGGACAATGTGATGAGCGCAGTGACGTCACCACAGGTCCTTTTCCTACTGCACAGCAAAGATGAAGACAGAAGGGAAGCCGGGCTGTGCGAACAAGTAGATTAAGGTGAGTTAAATTATTATATTTTTTTTTAACCCCTCCAGCCCTATTTTACTAAGCATTCTGTATTAAGATTGCTATTATTTTCCCTTATAACCATGTTATAAGGGAAAATAAAGATCGAGTCCCCATCCCGATCGTCTCCTAGCAACGGTGCATGAAAATCGCACTGCATCCGCACTTGCTTTTAACGCAGCCCCATTCACTTCTATGGGGCCTGCGTTGCGTGAAAAATGCACAAAATAGAGCATGCTGCGATTTTCACGCAAAGCACAAGTGATGCGTGAAAATCACCGCTCATGTGCACAGCCTCATAGAAATGAATGGGTCCGGATTCAGTGCGGGTGCAATGCGTTCACCTCATGCATTGCACCCGCGCGGAAAACTCACCCGTGTGAAAGAGGCCTTAAGGTTACTTATAATCATTGAACAGTTTTCCAAACCCCTACGTGAGAGGGATTGGGAAACCAAACTAAGCTATTGAGAGGCTGTTTACCGCAGGCCCAGTGACGTCACAACTATTATCAACTGGCCTGGGCGGGGCTAAGCTCCATTCAAGTGAACTGAGCTTAGCCGCGCCCAGGCCAGTGATACTAGTCGTGACGTCGCTGGGCCTGCGGTAAACAGTGAGAAGGCCGTGGCGCTAAGTGGCGTCCCCGATGTCAGACCCCCGCCCGTCAGATGTAGATGATCTATCCAGAGGATAGATCATCAGTTTAAACAAACTGCAGAACCCCTTTAATACCAGAAATTACAGAAATGATTTAAATTCTTTATATTGATTCTGTTTTTGTATAAACACAACACTTATATGGTTAAGGCCTCTTTCACACGATCATATGGCTTTTTCAGTGTTTTGCGGGCCGTTTTTAAAGGATCAGTTTTTTTGTTTTTTCAGTAGTGTTTTGAGTTCCGTTCCGTTTTTCTGTTCGGTTTTTCTGTTTTTTGCGGATCGCAAACGGAACGGAAGCATGCATATACAGTATACAGTAATTACATAGAAAAATTGGGCTGGGCATAAAATATTCAATAGATGGTTCCGCAAAAATGGAACAGATACAGAAGACATACGGATGCATACCGTATGCGTTCCGTTTTTTCTGCAGACCTATTGACTTGAATGGAGCCACGGAACGTAATTTGCGGGCAATAATATGACATGTTCTATATTTCAATGGAATGGAAAAATTAAAATACGGAAACGGAATGCATATGGAGTACATTCGATATTTTTTGCAGAACCATTGAAAAGAATGGTTCCGTATATGGAACGTATACGGAACTCAAAAAACGGCCCAAAAGCGGAAAAAAAAAAAAAACGGTCATGTGAAAGAGGCCTGATGTTGATGAAAATCTCATCCGCTTAGCTGGTTCTGTAATTTGTTGCAGAAAGTTTGCATGGAAAAATGGCCTTAAGGCTCAAGCTATTTTTTGTTTTTTCGCTCATTGCGTTTGGTTTACTTTGTCTACAGTTGTAGTTTGTTTTTTCACAGGGTGAGTTATATTTTCTAGTGCTAGTATTTTGAGATCATTTTTGATAAGCTTTTATTGTTTTTTGGGAGAAAGCAAAAAAATCTGCAATTTTACCATTATTTTTTGCATACCGTATTTTTCGCCCTATAAGACGCACCGGCCCATAAGACGCACCTAGGTTTTTGGGGAGGAAAAAAAAATATTTTTAACCAAAAGGTGTGCTTTTGGTGGGTTTGGAACTAATGGTAGTCTGTGGATGGCACTATTCGTGGGGATCTGTGGATAATGGACACTGTTATGGGGGGATCTGTGGATGACGGACACTGTTATGGGGGATCTGTGGATGACGGACACTGTTATGGGGGATCTGTGGATGACGGACACTGTTATGGGGGATCTGTGGATGACGGACACTGTTATGGGGGGATCTGTGGATGATGGACACTGTTATAGGGGGATCTGTGGATGACGTACACTGTTATGGGGGGATATGTGGATGATGGACACTGTTATGGGGGGATCTGTGGATGATGGACACTGTTACGGGGGATCTGTGACTGGCACTGTTACAGGGGGGATCTGTGGCTGGCACTGTTACAGGGGGGATCTGTGGCTGGCACTGTTACAGGGGGGGATCTGTGGCTGGCACTGTTACAGGGGGGATCTGTGGCTGGCACTGTTCCAGGGGGGATCTGTGGCTGGCACTGTTACAGGGGGGATCTGTGGCTGGCACTGTTACAGGGGGATCTGTGGCTGGCACTGTTACAGGGGGGATCTGTGGCTGGCACTGTTATATATGTGCCATCCACAGACCCCCCACCCCATAACAGTGCCATCCACAGACCAACCAGCCCGTAACAGTACCATCCACAGACCCCCCACCCCTTAACTGTGCCATCCACGGATGTTCCCAATAAAACTGTCATCCACAGATCCCCCCGCCGCTCCAGTATACAAATATAAAATGTCTTATTCAATTAAAAGTGATTAAGCATGCCCCCTCACTCCTAATATTACCGTACATCCTAACAGCTTCTGTACAATGCAGGCAGGCAAGCCGTCCGACGCGTCACTCACTGACGTCACTTGCCTGCGCCGCCTGCTTCATTCATAAAGTAGGCGACGCAGGCACGTGACATCAGGGATTTACCCTGCCGCCCGCCCGGCTTGCCTGCATTCTACTGAAGCTGTTAGGGTGTACGGTGATATTAGGAGTGGGGGGGGGATGTTTAATCACTTTTACTTTAATAAGACATTTTATATTTGTATAGTGCAGCACTGGAGCGGCGGGGCTATAGTACAGTGACTGCACCGGCCCCCAGTTCCTCCTCCCAGTCCCTCCACACTCGCTCGTACATCGCATTCTGTAAAACTGTCAGCATTTGCCCCATAAGACGCAGGGGCATTTTTCCCCCATTTGGAGGGGGGGGTGCGTCTTATTGCGAAAAAAAAAAGTTTGAATTTACCATTTGTAATTGAGCATTTCAATGCATTATATTTGTGTTGCTGAATGTGTTCTATATTACTACAAAATAACAGGTATTTACACCAAAAGCAAAACCGCACTAACACGGTAACACCAGTTATATACCCGGGTTTTTAAACACGCTGTGTATTGCTACCAGACAACGAGTAGTCACAGCAAAAGCAATACTACAATAACTCAATTTTTTACCCATAATGTTAAAAATGTTGCATATTACTGTAAAATAGTGGGAAGTAGAAATAAGGGAACCACTCGAGATTTTGTTCGGTTTAGGTTCTCTGAAGTTTTTTGAAAAATTAAAGTTTGGACCTGAATCGACTCGGACCAAACAGAAGTTGATTCAATTGTTCTGAAAATTGGTATAAAACCCTCGCTAGCCTCCTAGGACTCATTTTGTTAGGAAAACTTGTCTCTTTTAGTTTATTTTTTATGCATTTTTTCTTTCCCACTCCCCGAGCTCTGGAACGCAATATTAAATGATGTCTGTGTGACACTAACATACATAGCTGTGGATAAATGCACGTTTGACAATGTTAACATACAGCTTGTTTAACCCCTTAATGACCGGACCATTTTTCACCTTCGTGACCAGGCTTATTTTTGCAAATCTGACATTTATCACTTTATGTGGTAATATCTTTAGAACACTTTTACTTATCCAAGCCATTCTGAGATTGTTTTCTCGTGACACATTGTA
This sequence comes from Bufo bufo, assembly GCF_905171765.1. Taxonomy (NCBI): domain Eukaryota; kingdom Metazoa; phylum Chordata; class Amphibia; order Anura; family Bufonidae; genus Bufo; species Bufo bufo. The sequence continues at coordinate 16,276,667 of NC_053389.1, forward strand.
CTTCATGACAGTCATAAATTTGAGTCAATATAATTCACCTTTATTTATGGAAAAATCCCAAATTTACCAAAGATTTTGAAAAATTCGCAATATTCAAAATTTCTATTTCTTTGCTTTTAAAACAGAACGTGATACCTCATAAAATATTTATTACTTAACATTCCCCACATGTCCACTTTATGTTGGTATAATTTTGTAAATGTCATTTTATATTTTGGGGACCTTAGAAGGTTTCGAATTTTAGAAACAATTCTTAAAATGTGTAAGAAAATTTCCAAAACCCACTTTTAAAGGACCAGTTCAGGTCTGAAGTCACTTTGTGGGGCTTACATAGAAAAAAACACCCATAAATGATCCCATTTTGGAAACTACACCCCTCAAGTTATACAAAACAGATTTTACAAACTTTGCTATCCCTTTAGGTATTCCACAAGAATTAAAAGAAAATGGAGATGAAATTAAAAAATTTCACTTTTTCGGCAGATTTTCCATTTTAATCCATTTTTTTCTTTAAAGCTTCTTTCACATGGGCTTCCCAGATTTGCTCTGGATGCGTCGCATGTGCATTGCGGGAAAACCGCATGAGTAGGCACGCAATTGCAGTCAGTTTTGACTGCGATTGCGTTCCGATGTTCAGTGTGAGGGTGCAATGTGTTTTGCACGCGCGTGATAAAAAACTGAATGTGGTACCTAGACCCTAACCCGGACTTCTTCACTGAAGTTTGGGTTTGGGTTAGGTGTTCTGTGGATTTTTTTTATTTTCCCTTTTAACATGGTTATAAGGGAAAATAATAGCATTCTTAATACAGAATTCTTACTAAAATGTGGTTGGGGGGGGGTTAAAAAAAAATATAAAAAATATAACTCACCTCATCCTCTGATTCACGCAGCCGGCATCATCTTCTTTCTTCTTCTTTCAGGACCTGCAAAAGGACCTTTAATGATGTAATCGCGCTCATCACGTGGTGAGAGTGGTGACGTCAGTGCAGGTCCTGCTGAATGAAGATAGAAGATCCCTCAAGCCACATTTTAGTAAGGATTCTATATTAAGAATGCTATTATTTTCCCTTATAACCATGTTATAAGGGAAAATAATACAGTAAATTGACTTTTATCATTTACTAACATCTCTTTGCAACCATACGTGAAAATCGCACTGCATCCGCACTTGCTTGTGGATGCTTGCGATTTTCACAGAGACCTATTCACTTCTATGGGGCCTGCGTTGCGTGAAAAACACAGAATATAGAACATGCTGCGATTTTCACGCAACGCACAAATGATGCGTGAAAATCTCTGCTCATTTGAACAGCCCAATTGAAGTGAATGGTTCCAGATTCAGTGCGGGTGCAATGCGTTCATCTCACGCATTGCACCCACGCGGAATTCTCGCCCGTGTGAAAGGGGCCTAACACATCGAGGGTTAACAGCTAAACAAAACTCAATATTTATTAGCCTGATTCTGAGGTTTAAAGAAACACCCCACATTCGGTGGTAAACTGATGTAAGGGTACACGGCAGTGCGCAGAAGAAAAGGAGCGCTGTATGGTTTTTGGAAGGCAGATTTTGCTGGACTGGTTTTTAGACATCATGTCCCATTTGAACCCCCCCAGATGCACCCCACAGTAGAAACAATCAAAAAGTTACCCAATTTTGGAAACTATGGGATAAGGTGACAGTTTTATTGGTACTATTTTGAGGTATATTTGATTTTTAATCACTCTATATTATGTTTTTTTTTTTTTTAGGCAAGGTAACCAAAGAATGGATGTCTTGGCACCGTTTTTGTTTTTTGTTTTTACAACATTCATCTGACAGGTTAGATCATTTGCTATTTTTATAGAGCATGTTGTTACGGACAAAATTATATAAAATATGTCTACTTTCTTTGTTTGCTTCAGTTTTACATCATAAAGCATTTTTGAAAAAAAATATGTTTTTGTGTCTCCTGAACGCCATATTTTTTTTTCTTTTTCTGCCAATCGTCTTGTGCAGGGGCTTGTTTTTTGCAGGAAGAGTTGACTTTTGTATTAGTACATTTTTTGGGTACATATGATTTTTTGATCATTCATTATTATACTTTTTGCAGTAAGGTATATGTATTCTTTTTCTTATTTATTTAAGTTTTACGCAATAGCATTTTTGAAACAAAAAAAATAATGTTTTAGTGTCTCCATAGTCTGAGAGCCATAGCTTTTTTTATTTTTTGACCGATTGTCTTAGGTAGGGTCTAATATTTTGCGGGAGGAGGTGACAGTTTGATTGGTACTATTTTGGGGCAGTGGCGTACCAAGGGGGGCGCGGGGGGGGGCGGCCCGCCCCGGGTGCCACTCACAAGGGGGGTGCCATGACGGAGTCACCCCTCCTCCATCCACTGCTGCACCGCGACGCGACTCCGCCAGGCGCCGGCTTCAAGTTCTGTGGAAGGATTATTACTCTGACGCCGCGCCGCCTTCACGGATATTTTAAAGAAGCGGAAGGATCCATTACCAGCGGTAATGCTAAACAAAGGGTTCGCCCCGGGTGCCAAATGCTCTAGGTACGCCCCTGTTTTGGGGTGCATACGCCCTTTTGATCACTTGTGTAGCACTTTTTGTGATGGTAGGTGACAAAAATTTTTATTTTTTTAAACAGTTTTTATAGATTCTTTTTTACAGTGTTCACCTGAGGGGTTAGGTCATGTGATATTTTTATAAGGCAGGTCGTTACGGACTTGGAAATACCTAGTATGTATATTTTTTGTTATTTATTTAAGTTTTACACAATAATAGCATTTTTGAAACAAATAAAAATACTGTAAAAAAAAGACTGTTTTAGTGTCTCCATATTCTGAGAGCCACAGCTTTTATATTTTTTGGCTAATTGTCTTACTTAAAGTCTTATTTTATGCGGGATGAGGTGATGGTTTTATTGGTACTATTTTGGGGGGCATATGCCATTTTAATCGCTTGGTGTTGCACTTTTTGTGATGGTAGGTAAAAAAATATGTATTTTTGGGCAGTTTTTGTAAACTTTACTTTTACAATGTTTACCTGAGGGGTTAGGTCATGTGATATTTTTTTTGAGCAGGTCATTACTGACGCGGAAATGCCTAGTATGTATACTTTTTCTTATTTATTTAAGTTTTACACAATAATAGCATTTTTGAAACAAGAAATAATGTTTTAGTGTTTCCATAGCATGAGAGCCATAGCTTTTTTATTTTTAGGCCGATTGTTTTATATAGGGTCTCATTTTTTGCGGGATGAGGTGACGGTTTGATTGGTGCTATACACCCTTTTGATAGCATGATGTTGCACTTTTTGTAATGGTAGTTGACAAAAAATGTCTTTTTCGCATATTTTTTATTTTTTTTTTGCAGTGTTCACCTGAGGGGTTAGGTCATGTGATATTTGTATAGATTCAGGTCGTTATACAGAATGTATACTTTTTTATTTATTTAAGTTTTACACAATAATGGCATTTTTGAAACAAAAAAGAATAATGTTTTTGGCCCCTTTCACAGTGGCAAGTTTTCCGCGCAGGTGCAATGCTTGAGGTGAACACATTGCACTCGCACTGAATCCGGACCCATTCATTTATATGGGGCTGTGTACATGAGCAATTTTTTTTAATGCATCACTTGTGTGTTGGGTCTATATTCTGCGTGTTTCATAGAAGTGACTGGGGCTGCGTGAAAATCGCAAGCATCCGCAAGCAAGTGCGAATGCTGTGCGTTTTTCATGCATGGTTTCTAGGAAACAATCGGGATGGGGCCCCAATCTTTATCATTTTCCCTTCTATCATGGTTAGAAGGGAAAATAATAGCATTCTTAATACAGAATGCTAAGTAAATTAGGGATGGAGGGGTTAAAAAATAAAAATTAATAATTAAACTCAACTCATCCACTTGTTCTCGCTGCCCGACTCATCCTATTTCTTCTTCTTTGAGGACCTGGGAGAAAAGGACCTTTGGTGACGTCACTGCGCTCATCACATGGTCCATCACCATGGTGATGGGCCATGTGATGGACCATGTGATGAGCACAGTGACGTCATAAAAGGTCCTTTAGCCAGGTCCTGAAGAAAGTAGAAAGAAGAGGAGAGTGGATCAAGTGGATGGGGTGAGTTAAATTAGTTTATTATTTTTAACCCCTCAATGGACATTTTACTAAGCATTCTGTTTTAAGAATGCTATTATTTTCCCTTATAACCATGTTATAAGGGAAAATAATAAAATCTACACAACACCAATCCAAAACCCGAACTTCTGTGAAGTTCCGTGTTCGGGTCAGGGTACCAAACATGCCGATTTTTGGCACGCGCATGCAAAATGCATTAAAATGCTTTGCACTCGGGCTGAAAAATTGTGCATTTTCCTGCAACGCACCTGATCGCACTTGGGAGCCGGGTGAAGAAGGGGCTTCATCATTATCGGGAGAAGAGGGTGGCAGCTTGCCCACGAGGCAGCGGCTGAGCCAGCAACGTGGTAGCATGGCTGGGAGTCAGCAGGGTGGCAGCAGAGGGAGGTCGGCAGCCAAACGGGCCACCCGCTTCGCAGCAGCCTAGCTGCCAGAAAGGAGTGGTGCACTGGTTCACGCAAGCAGCTGCTCTAGCAGTCAGTCAGTGCGGAGTGTTGGGGAGAAAATCAGCTACTTGGCGGTGTGGCAGTTTTTTGTTAAGACTCCGGAGGAGGTGAACATGGCCATATGTCAAATATGTGGGCAGAAGGTGAGGGGTGCGGTGGCAGGAACAGCAGCAGCTCCATCAGCAGCAGCCTGCGTCTAGAGTCCATGATGAGCAGCTTTCTTCACCCGCATAGTGAAGAAACTACTCACCAGCAGCAGCAGGTAGACCTGGAGCAGGATCTGAACCAGCAGGTGGGGGCATACTTGGACAGCACCCTGCCACCCCACATTGAAGATCCGCTGGACTACTGGGCATCCAAACTGGATTTGTGGCTGCACTGAGAGAGTTTGCCCTGGAAAAGCTGTCCTGCCCGGCCAGTAGTGTGGCATAAAAGAGAGTGTTTAGTGCGGCGGGGGCCATAGTTACCCCAAGAAGAACTCGCCTGTCCAACCAAAATGTGAGAGACAAGATGAATCAGGTGTGGATCGACAAGGATTTCCACCCACGATGCCTGATGTCGCAGATTAGATCATCCATCTCCACACCATGTCACATGCCACTCTGTGTCCTCCTGATGCTTCCATCTCCACACTATGTCACCATGCCACTCTGTGGTATCATGCTGCTGCTGCCATCTCCACACTATGTCACCTTGCCACTCTGTGGTATCATGATGCTGCTGTTGCTTCCATCTCAACACTATGTCACCATGCCACTATGTTGCCTCCTCATGCTGCCATCTCCACACTATGTCACCTTGCCACTCATTTCTATCATCGTGCTGCTGCTGCATAAAAGGCCTTAGACTATTCACCAGCCAAACAATCAAATTTAGGTTTTGAAACCGACAAACCCAACTTGCTTTTAAGGGCTGCATTAATCTGCAAGTTACCGTCGTACAGCTGTACAGATAACTTTCCATCTGCATCTTTCTAAACAATCTGAGCCCTCAGTCTTTTATCCAGACTCTGTCATTGTGCCACTCTGTGGCCTCCTCATGCGGCTGCCAACTACAGACTCTGTCATTGTACCACTCTGTTGCCTCGTCATGCTGTCGCCAACTCCAGAATCTCTCATTGAGCCACTCTGTAGCCTCCTGATGCTGTCGCCAACTCCAGACTCTTTCGTTGTGTCACTCTGTGGCCTTCTCATACTGCTACAAACTTCACACTGTGTCATTGTGCCACTCTGTATAAAAGAAAAAGGAAGGTTTCTGCCTCGGCGCAAAGTCACTGGAGAAGACAATCTTGTTTGCAAGAGTAATTCTTGGTTTTAATAGAAACAACGCGTTTCGGGGATTACAGATTCCCCTTCATCAGGTTTCATAATGATACCATACTTCATCAGGTATCATTATGAAACCTGATGAAGGGGAGTCTGTAATCCCCGAAACGCGTTGTTTCTATTAAAACCAAGAATTACTCTTGCAAACAAGATTGTCTTCTCCAGTGACTTTGCACCGAGGCAGAAACCTTCCTTTTTCTTTTATATTGAAAATTATTTTTTGGGGGAGTGGACACCCCACCGAAAAGAACAAACCATCTGCGGCTGCATCCCTGGATAAAAGACCTTACTACCACAAGTTTACAGTAGAGTTGTGCCTATTTAAGCACAACACTACAAGGTGAGTGTGGATAAATTCCACTATTTTTATTTGTTTGTATAAACAATATTACCCTATTGTGCGCTTCTCTCCACCCCTTTTTTTCCCTCTTTTCGGAGGGAAATCTAGATCTGTCCTTGACAAAAGATTGTGCCACTCTGTGGCCTCCTCATGCTGCCGCCACCTCCAGACTCTGTCATTTTGCCACTCTGTAGCCTTCTTGAGTTATTTGGTCAGTTTTGGCCCTGTGACTGCCCAAATAAATAAAGTGTGCAGTGATTCTAATAGTGACGCCTGTCATCTGCACGTCATCCTCACTGACAGTATTATTTCACTAACCCAGCACACTCCCCATGCATGTTACTGCAAGGCACAGTGTTCTACATCCATATAAAGGCTCTCTGCAGCCCGGAAATAGACAATTTTTTTACGCGATTCGCCGCAAATAAATTCGGATCGAAGCAAATTTTGTCGCAAAATTTGACGAACCGGCTTAATCGAATTTTTGAGAAATTCGCTCATCTCTACTCTCTATGTTATACATTAGTTTACTAACTGCCATATCTCATGTAAGCCCTACAGAAGCTATACAGTATATACCCGCCGCGGAGGATAAGAGTATTCTGGACTTCATATGACTAAACCCCAAGAAACATACTCACTGACGGGGCACGGGTCTGCGGTGCTAGATCAGGAGGTTTATTAACCACCCTATGCCTCTGTACACTCGTTCATACCTAAATGGAGGGCATTAGTTTTCGTTGCTTGACCTCCACCCCCAACAGTAATAGATGGCTCACCATATGGATGGCCACAATTGTTATCTTCAACAGATTGTTTGTTTTGCGTTTAAAAACTTACAGGTTATATATTCTTATTTTATACCCTTATACAGATCGCTCCCGGGAACAACCACATCAATAGGCGCATCCACAACCATGCACTATCATCATGGCAACTTTAACAACTACCTCCTTTAATGTCAGAGGCTTCAGCACACCAGATCCAAGGTATTTACGCGCCTGAGGAAATTCAAATTAGACATTTGCTTCCTGCAGGAGACCAACCTAAAAAACAACAGAATTCCTAAACTACCATTCACATATTAGAACCATTGCTTTCATTCTACATACAAAACATCTGCAAGAGGAGCTAGCATAGATATAGCTAAACAGGTGCCATTCAAACGCATTCTGTCACAGTCAGACCCAGAGGGAAGATTTGTCTTTGTGAAAGGGAAAATTGGCCATGTCATGGTCTCACTAGCTAGTCTGTATGCACCAAATAGTAAACAACACACATGGATTAAAAACACTTCAGCCAAGTTCCAGGCCTTTGCTGAGGGCATTCGCTTCATAGGTGGAGATTTAAATATCTCTCTAGATCCCACTATAGACACATCTAGGGGAACTTCAACTGCCTCACAAAAAGACATTGGGGAACATCCATAAAAAGGGAATATCTAAGGGATATTTTTTATGGAATATCACCTAGTAGACTCATGGAGAACCCTGAATGATACCACTAAAGACTTCACGTTTTACTCGCAAGTACATCGCACATATCCGAGATTAGATTATATATTCATTAGAGATGATCGAAACAAAGCTGACGAAGTGGAATTCGATCTGAATTTTCAGGAAAAATTTGATTTGCAACTAATGTAAATTTTCTCGCGCTTTGTGGTTTCCTAAAATGGCAACTGCACGTGTGAGGACATAGAGAAAGGAAGTCTGGGAAGGCGGGATCACCCTGATTGACATGCATGCAGCCAATCAGCAGCCAGCCAGCCCTGCGATGTCACAGCCCTATAAATACGGCGGCCATTTTAGATTCAGACATTTCTCAGCGTTCTGAAGGCACTAGAGACAGACGTCAAAAGGCACTTGGGAGAGCAATTGGAAAAACCTTATTGTGAAGAAAAAATAACTGAAAAAATGATTCAAAAGTGCAGAGAAAGGATAGGGAGGAATCACTTCACAGCATCTTAGTGCAGGGAGAGACGTCAGAAGGCGCTAGGGACAGTGCTAGAAAAGCGATTTACAAGTGCAGGGGAAGATTATTTGGGGATCCAAATAGCCATTATACAGCTCTGTCATTCCAGCACTTTGTTCTTGTTATTGGGGTGCAAGTGCTGTGTTGAAAAGCCTTTAGTGGCCTATTTTAGTACAAAAAGAGAAATATACACGCACTTCACTGTTGCAGTAATTTTACTGGCTGATTTCTGTGCAAAAAAGAGAAATATAGACGCAGTTCACTTCTGCAGTTATATGTGGTGATAGCGTTTATTGCCATATTTCAGTACTACAAGAGAAATATATATAGAGTTCACCTTTGCTGTTATTTGAGCTGAAAGCCTTTAGTGGCGTAATTCGGTAGAAAAACTAAATATATTCAACGTTCACTGTTGCAGTGATTTCTGTTAAAATCTTAAGTGATGTGTTTCGGTAAAAAAACTACATTTCTACAGCGTTCTGCGCTGCAGTAATATTTGGATTGAAATCTTTACTGATGTATTTTGGTAGCTAAGCAATTTATTAAATGTCCAGCGCTGCAATAATATTTGTTGTGAAAGCTTTACTGACGTATTTCGGTACAAAAGTAATTTATTCAACGTTCAGCGCTGCAGTAATACTTGTGGTAAAATCTTTAGTGACATATTTCTACAGAAAACGAAAAATGTATTCGGCGTGAATGATATCATTCCACTGCTTCTTGTCCTGGAACAGATGCTGGTAAATCTGGCTAGTCAGGGGACTGGAGACGTGGCCCCTATATCTCATGGCCACATGAGCCCTGTGGGGGCTGAAATGGAAGAGGAGGAGGAGGGGGAGGAGGACATTGGAGCACAGGCAATGTGTAGCAAAATGGGTGTTTTTTTCTACTCAGGGGACAGAAGAAGCGGAGCAGGAGCAGCCAGAGGAGCTACAGGTCAATGAGGAAGACAAGACAGAGGACCCAGACACACCATGGCAGTATGCAGTGGAGATGGAAGCAGGGAGTCTTTCCGGGTCACTTGCACAAATGGCCCGCTGCATGCTCACTTGCTTGCGTAGTGACAGCAGAATTCTTATCATTCGGCAGAGGGATGACTTCTGGCTCTCAACCTTGTTGGACCGTCGCTACCAGTCCAAAATGGGGGCCTTTTTTAAACCCACTGAGATGGAGTACAAACTAACCTACTACAGAGACATCCTATGAAGTCAGTCAACCGCTGCCTATCTGTGCCATCGTCCATCTTCTCGCAGGTCTGATCGGGGGGTCCTCTGCGCTCACATTCCTTTGCCATGGCTGCAGGGTGGGGGGGAAGGAGCAGTTCAAGCTCCATCAGCAACAACTTAAGTCTACAGTTGCTGATGAGCAGCTTTCTTCAGTCGCATAGTGAAGAAACTACTCACCAGCAGCTAGACATAAAGCAGAACCTGATCCAGCAGGTGGTGGCATACCTGGAGTGTACCCTTCCAGCCGGCATTGAAGATCCACCAAACTACTGGGCAGCCAAACTGGATTTGTGGCCGCAACTGGCCGAGTTTGCCCTGGAAAAACTGTCCTCCCCGGCCAGTAGTGTGGCATAAGAGCGGGTGTTTAGTGCGGCAGGGGCTATAGCTACCTCAAGAAGAACTTGCCTGTCCACTTAAAATGTAGAGAGACTGACCTTTTTCCAGATGAATCAGGCCTGGATCAGCCAGGATTTCCACCAACCAATGCCTGATGCATCTGATTAGATCATCCATGCTGCCTCACCCAAACTTTGACAAAAGTGACCAAAATGTTTACAATGCAGTTGTTCAATAAAGAGAAGTTTATATCTGTTTTACCTTTCAACATTAAAATAATGTCAATTTTGAGACTTAGTAGGACCCTAAGAAGGGTGATAGTGAACTGTAAATGCAGGTTTGAGGCTGCATTTTGAGTCTCCCTGTGAAAGGGAGGGGTTTCCTGGGAGAACAGGAAGAGACCAGACGGAGGCTGCCTGGTGAATGCTGAGGACGTCAGGAGAGAACCCCTGTAGAGCCAAAAAGGGATTTGCGGCTCACAGGGGAGACGGACACCAGCCCCAAGAAAGACACTTGTAGCATCGGCCCCAGGAAACACGAGGCTGTACGGTCCGGTTCTTGGATTGAACCAGAGGATCAAGAAAAAGCACCAAGAGACTGCCAACAACTGTAAGTGCGGCTTTGCCACGTTATATTACATTGCACTGTTCCAGGGACACTTTAGGACATATATGAAAGCTGCAGGATAAAGACTTCACCTTCTTTGTATTACAAATAGTATTGGGCAATACTTAGGGTGCACCTCAACGTTAAAGCTTGCTCAGGAACATTCAGGTGCAGCCAGGCTGCTTTATGGACATTGGAGAAAATTATGCAAGTACTGGGTTAGTGTTAGACAGTAATATTCTTACTGTGCGTTTATGCTCTGTTTCCATTCTGTTTATGTATGCTCAGCTACTTGTTCACTATAACTGTTCAGTAAATGCAAGTGTTGTAAAAAAAACAAAAAACGCTATATGTGTCTGTATGGCATCGTGTACCCTCTGATTCTGTGGGCCCAGCCCTCGGTTCTCTTTCATAACAGTCAGGAATAGCTGATAACTAGCAGCAATATAGCTATTTTACCAGCCAAGTGGCCTTGATTGGTTGGATCTGAGTCTGAGACATTGTATGTTGAGTCTAGTTTCAACTTACGATGGGTCAGAAAAGACCATTGTATATTGAAAACATTGTATCTTGAGGCCATTGTATATTGAGGGATCCTGTATAACTATTTCTGTATAGGATAGTGGAGAAAATACCATTACCCTATACAAATTGCAATCTGATGATTGAATGTTGTGGGGACCTAATAAAATAATTTAAATAAAAGTTTTAAAAAGTTTAAAAAATATATATATTTAAAAATTCAAATGACCCCCACCACTTTCCCTAAAATCAAAATACTTAATAAAAAAATCAACATTATGGGCATCGCTCTTATCCCCTGTGGTGAATAGTGTAGCAGAAAAAGAAATAAAAATTACCAATTCACAGTTTTTATTTTTATCACTTTATCTCCCAAAACAAATTGAATAAGAAGTGATCAAAAAGCCAAATGATATTATCAAAAATTATAGATTGTCCTGCAAAAAATGCTTGGTGTGGCACGTGGATAAACTGCTTCATTTTTTTGAGTAGACTAAACTGGCTGCTGCATTTACACGCCATAAGCTGTGGCAAGCTGCGTACACAGTGCTTCCTGGTAATAACATAATTTGGCCTCCCTGTCACAGGAAGGAAAACAATATCCTATTTTGCTTTGATAGCGAGGGTCTAAAAGCATGGCTTTCCAGTAATCATCGGACAGATTGATGTCAATGATATACCTGTCAATACATAAGTGAGTCTACAGGTCGTCATCCTGGCCAGTGTTCCTGCGCTAGTTCTTTCCAACTCTGCCCTCACTGAGACGATTGGGTGTAGTGGTCGGGGTCACCATCATCATCGTCATTATCCTCTTCTTCTTCCAGCTCTGATTCCTCTTCCTCCTCCTCAAGTGGTAGCAACTCTTCCTCCTCTTCCATGGGAGTTTCTCATTGTCGGTCCCCAACAGCTATAGGGCAGACAGCAAGATGCCTTAGCTGTTCTTCTTCCTGCTCTTTATTCCCTACCTGTTGCATGATCGTCAGCATCTCTTCAAAAATATATAAGGAGGGGAGGGAGAACTGCAGCATAAACAGAATGAGCTGCCACTGCGCAACCTGGAAACAACACATCCAGCTTTCTGCTGCTCTTACAGATTCTCCAGCATGTGCATGGGAGTTGGAATTTTGCAGATTAAGCGGTGTAGCTGCACACCATTCTGATGCTACAAGTCGAGGAGAGCGTTTCAAACCACATGAGAATGGTTAAAAAGATAAACAGTCTCCTTCACCTTGCCAAAACCTTGGCATCAGGGGGGCACCGCCAATGATTGCCTCAGGCAGCCCCAGCGATTGCCTCCGGCAGCCCCAGGTAAGGGAAAAAGGGGAGCAGCGGAAGGGCTATGGTCAATGAGCACTTCTTTTGTAGAAACGCTCATCTCTACATATTCAGCTGCATTACTGCAGTCAGGACAGCTATACAGATAAATGCTGTGAAGGGGCATGGAAGTGATGTCTCCCTGGCCCACTGTTTCCGCTAATAGGCTACAGGTACCGAATTTTGGGGTGTCCGTGACACGGACCCGAACCCGAACATTTTCGTAAAAGTCTGGGTTCGGGTTTAGTGTTCGGCGCTTTCTTGGCGCTTTTTGAAAGGCTGCAAAGCAGCCAATCAACAAGCGTCATACTACTTGCCCCAAGAGGCCATCACAGCCTTGCCTACTATTGGCATGGCTGTGATTGGCCAGTGCATAATGTGACCCAGCCTCTATATAAGCTTGGGTCACGTAGCGCTGCACGTCACTCTGCTGATTCAAGCATAGGGAGAGGTTGCTGCTGCGACGTTAGGGCGAGATTAGGCAGATTAACTCCTCCAAAAGACTTAATTCAGTGATCGATCTCCAGCTGTGGATCATTGAAGTGCTAATATTGAATTGCTCACTTTTTTTAGGCTGCCCAGAGCGTTTTTATATCACTTTTTTCTGGGGTGATCGGCGGCCATTTTGTGGCTTGTGGTGCGCCAGCACGAGCTACCACCAAGTGCATTTAACCATCAATAGTGTGGTTATTTTTTGCTATATCCTACATCAGCTGCAGGCTGAGCCTGTGTCACCCAAGTGCATTTAACCATCAACAGTGTGGTTATTTTTTGGCCATATACTACATCAGGTGCAGGCTGAGCCTGTGTCACCCAAGTGCATTTAACCATCAACAGTGTGGTTATTTTTTGGCCATATACTACATCAGGTGCAGGCTGAGCCTGTGTCACCCAAGTGCATTTAACCATCAACAGTGTGGTTATTTTTTGGCCATATACTACATCAGGTGCAGGCTGAGCCTGTGTCACCCAAGTGCATTTAATCATCAATAGTGTGGTTATTTTTTGGCCATATACTACATCAGGGGCAAGTTGAGCCTGTCACCCAGCGCCTAAAAAATAGACCTGACATTTATATTCCTCCAAATCAGTACTGTTTTAGCTGGTCAAGTTATTTGTAGTGACCGTAAAAGCACAGTTTTTGTTCTGGGTTGAAAAACTATTCCCAAATTTGCCATTCTCAAAATTAGTAGTTTCTGCTATATCAGGCCTACTTTAAATCTATCTGTCACGGATGGTGTACAGGAAACAAGACAATACAATATAAACAATGACTCACTGGATCCACAACTAAGGAACAAAAGGTTGACCCCTGCATGAGACCTGCCGCTCTCCCTTATTGCTCAGCCTATGCGACCACCCCAAAGGTGGATGGGCGCATATCCACGTACCTCGACTATCTTACACCTGAAGACCCTACAATAGTGAGGGGATACGACCACCGGCTCCCCACACAGACACGGAGGGAGTCAGGGTCACCTGGATCCAGAAAACAGAAAATCATAAATACATAAACAGCACTTATCTTGCAGACGACTGGGGACTGTGGACTGAGAACTAGGAACAGCATGCACACACACTCCAGGAAGTTGTATAAGCCGCACACTATTGCATTCTGGGGAGGAACTTAAAGGGCAGCAATCAGTCCAACTGCATGACAGCTGAGATAGACTAACGAGATGAGGAACTCAACCAAAACAAAGAAATTCAAGGAGGAGGATCTGAAAGGCTCCTGTCAGAGCTTCTCAGCTGTCTGGCTGTGACAGTACCCCTCCCTCTACGAGTGGACTCCGGACACTCAGAGCCCACCTTTTCAGGATGGGACCTATGGAAAGCCCTGATGAGACGAGAGGCCTTAATGTCCGTCACTGGGACCCACATCCTCTCCTCAGGACCATAGCCCTCCCAATGAACGAGGTACTGGAGGGAACCGCGGACAAGACGAGAATCCACAATCCTAGAGACCTGAAATTCAAGATTTCCATCAACCATAATCGGAGGAGGAGGCAAAGGCGAGGGTACAATAGGTTGAACATAAGGTTTCAATAAGGACTTATAAAAAACATTATGGATCTTCCAAGTCTGAGGAAGATCAAGACGGTAGGCAACAGGATTGATGACAGACAGGATCTTGTAAGGCCCAATAAACCTAGGACCCAACTTCCAGGAGGGAACCTTCAATATGATATTCTTGGTAGACAACCACACCAGATCACCAACATTCAGGTCCGGACCAGGCACACGTCTCTTATCTGCCACACGCTTATATCTCTCACTCATGCTCTTTAGATTATCCTGAATCTTTTGCCAAATAGATGACAAAGACGAGGAGAATCTGTCCTCATCAGGTAAACCAGAAGACCCCTCTCCCGAGAAAGTCCCAAACTGCGGATGAAACCCATATGCACCAAAAAATGGTGACTTATCAGAGGACTCCTGACGACGGTTATTTAAAGCAAACTCAGCAAGGGACAAAAAACACCAATCCTCCTGATTCTCAGCCACAAAACAGCGCAGATATGTCTCCAGATTCTGATTGACGCGCTCCGTCTGGCCATTCGACTGCGGGTGGAAAGCAGAAGAGAATGACAACCGAACCCCCAAGCGAGAACAGAAAGCCTTCCAGAATCTGGAAACAAACTGCGTGCCCCTATCAGAGACTATGTCTGAAGGAATACCATGCAATTTGACAATGTGGTCAATAAATGCCTGCGCCAGCGTCTTAGCATTGGGCAAACCAGGAAAAGGGATAAAATGCACCATTTTGCTAAAACGGTCCACCACCACCAGAATCACAGTCTTCCCCGAGGAACGAGGCAAGTCCGTTATGAAGTCCATGGACAGATGTGTCCAAGGACGGGAAGGAATGGGCAAAGGGAGTAGAGGACCTGATGGCCGTGAATGAGGGACTTTGGCACGAGCGCAAGTCTCGCAAGCTGCCACAAAACCCCCAACTGACTTACGAAGCGCAGGCCACCAGAATCTCCGAGCGATGAGATCCAGTGTGGCTCTTGCCCCCGGGTGCCCAGCAAGGACCGTATCGTGGTGTTCTTTAAAAATCTTGTGTCCAGTGGCGTACCGCCCATAGAGGCAGACCACGCCATTGCTATGGGGCCCGCGGCACTGGGGGGCCCGGAGCGCAGAGAAGGCCCCGCCCACACTATTTGGCCCCGCCCACTCATTGCAGGCGCCTATAGCGCTATGCGGCTGCTCTTATAAATATGAGCTAACTATTCTTGCGCAATCGCGCCGCCCCCCCCCCTCACCCCCCCTCCGAGGCGCCGAAGTTTGACCAGATCCTGACCGCCGGCTAACCTCCTCCTGCCTGCTGATCCTGTCTGCTGCGGAATCAGACTCAGACAGGATCAAACCAGCCTGGCCAATCAGCACAAGGCAATTCTGCTGAGGCAGCTGCTGATTGGCCAGTGGCAGTGTGCTCAAGGGAGGCGGGAGAATTGGTTCGCCGGCCCGTCAGCCGTCGACAGTGTGCCTGAGACCTGAGAGAAGACGAAGAAGGAAGCAGAAGCACCCGTCCCTTCCTGTCCCTGGCTGGCCTGAAGAACAGTTCATCCGTCCAGTCCTGACTCCTTCCTGAAGGCTGCCGTGTCACTGCCTGGCTCTGGCTGCCTGAGAGACGCTACAGAGAGAGAGAGAGCAGACTCAGCACTGCAGAGACTCTAGGTATGATCGAGTCGATGTGTCTATTGTCTTGATAATGTCAGAATCAGATTTGACCTGACAGCCTGACAGGCCACTGCCAGGCAGCAAGAGAGAGGAGGGGTGGGGGGGAGGGAGGGAGGGGGACAGCCAGGACAGGGTGGTGGGACATGCTTCAATCCCACTCCAGTGAGTCCTGTTGTCCTCTATGAGCCCCAAAATGCCCATGGGGGAGAAGTAGGAAGAAAGCACACTGTGTCCTGAGATTTTTTGGGGGGCATTAGGGGTGGGGGGGGGGCTCATAGAGGTGTGCTTTCCTCCTCCAAGGAGTTAAAGGGGTTTGGAGTAAGGGCTCTTTCACACTTGCGTTGTCCGGATCCGGCGTGTACTCCATTTGCCGGAAGTGCCCGCCGGATCCGTAACACCGCAAGTGAACTGAAAGCATTTGAAGACGGATCCGTCTTCAAAATGCGTTCAGTGTTACTATGGCACCCAGGACACTATTAAAGTCCTGGCTGCCATAGTAATAGTGGGGAGCGCGGGAGCAGTATACTTACAGTCCGTGCAGCTCCCGGGGCGCTCCAGAATGACGTCAGAGGGCCCCATGCGCATGGATGACGTGATCCATGCGACCTGACGTCATTCTGGAGCGCCCGGGGAGTCGCACGGACGGTAAGTATACTGCTCCCCCGCTCCCCACTACTACTAAAATACATGCACATTTTATACGTTACTGCAACAAAGTTGGTTAATAATAAAATAAAAATGTTTATCCCTAACAGTTTCTGTAGGTCATGTATAAATGTATTTAATGGGGTGTGGCATGGGAGGAGCCAGGTCAGAGGGGCCATGGTGGTAGGGGGCGGGGGAAGTGGGAGGGGCCATGGTGGGTAGTGGGCGGGGTTAAGGGGCCCAATTCAGATTTTTGCTATGGGGCCCAGTGATTTCTATGTACGCCCCTGCTTGTGTCTCAAAGTGAGAGGCACAAACAACCTCCCAGGAGGACAAAGATCAGGAGCTTCTGACTGGGCTGCCTGCACCTCTGCCTCCAATTCAGGAAAAAGAGCAGAGACCACCACACCTTCAGCCAAAATGGGACCCGGATATTCAAAATTCCCACCTCCCGGAAAACAACGTGACAGGGCATCTGCCTTCACATTCTTAACCCCAGGGCGGAACGTGACAACAAAATTAAACCTTGAAAAGAACAAAGACCATCTGGCTTGTCTCGGGTTCAGACGCTTGGCTGACTCCAAGTAGGCCAGATTTTTATGGTCAGTAAACACGGTAATAGGGTGTCTGGCTCCCTCTAGCCAATGGCGCCATTCCTCAAAAGCCAACTTGATGGCCAACAATTCCCTATCTCCCACATCATAATTTCTCTCTGCGGAGGAGAGTTTCTTTGAGAAAAAGGCACACGGTTGCCATTTGGCAGGAGAGGAACCCTGAGACAAGACCGCACCCACCCCTACCTCAGAAGCATCAACCTCAACTATGAAGGGTAACGAAATATCAGGTTGTACCAGGATGGGAGCGTAAGCAAAACGCTCCCTGATATTAGAAAAAGCCTTACGCGCCTCTACCGACCATGAAGAAAAATCTACCCCCTTTCTGGTCATATCAGTGAGTGGTTTAACATCAGAGGAATAATTCAAAATAAATTTCCTGTAATAATTGGCAAAGCCCAAAAAACGCATCAGCGCCTTCTGATTCTCAGGAAGCTCCCACTCAAGCACAGCGCGGACCTTCTCGGGGTCCATGCGAAAACCAGAAGCGGAGAGAAGAAACCCCAGAAATTGAATTTCTGGAACTGCAAACACACATTTTTCCAGTTTTGCGTATAATTTATTCTCCCGCAGAATGAGCAAGACCTGACGTAAGTGTTCCTTATGAGTCTTGAAATAAGGAGAAAAAATCAAAATGTCATCCAAATACACTAATACAAATTTTCCCATTAAATGATAAAAAATGCTGTTCACGAAATGCTGAAAAACGGCTGGGGCATTCATCAAACCAAAAGGCATAATCAAATTCTCAAAATGGCCCTCAGGGGTATTGAAAGCCGTCTTCCATTCGTCTCCTTCTCTGACCCTGACCAGGTTGTATGCCCCTCTTAGGTCTAATTTGGAAAAGACTTTAGCCCCAACAACCTGGTTAAACAGGTCCGGGATCAGAGGAAGCGGATAAGGATCACGAATAGTGATACTGTTCAGCTCCCTGAAATCCAGACAAGGTCTTAAAGAACCATCTTTTTTCTTAACAAAGAAAAAGCTAGCGGCAACAGGTGACTTCGAGGGTCGTATGTGTCCTTTTCTCAGACTCTCAGAGATATAAGCACGCATAGCGACCCTCTCAGGTTGAGAGAGATTGTATAAACGAGATTTAGGCAGCTTGGCGCCTGGGATGAGATTAATAGGGCAATCATACTCCCTGTGCGGAGGCAAATCCTGAACTCCACTCTCAGAGAAGACATCCGAAAATTCAGAGAGGAAAGGTGGTACAGTCTTAGTAGAAACCTCAGAAACAGATGTTATGATGCAATTCTCTCTGCAAAAGTCACTCCAACCATTTATTTGCCTCGCTTGCCAATCAATGGTGGGGTTATGTTTAGTGAGCCAGGGTAGTCCCAACACTAGAGGAGTAGGCAAACCGCTAAGGACGAAACATGACACATCCTCAACATGAGCATCACTCACAATTAAACAGATATTGTGAACTATGCCCTTTAATGATTTCTGAGAAAGTGGAGCGGAATCAATAGCAAAAACAGGAATATCCTTTCCCAAAGTGCATACCTGGAAACCATGAGTTATTGCAAATTGATTATCAATGAGATTGACAGCTGCTCCACTATCCACAAAAATCTCACAAAAAATGCTCTTGCTCTCTAGCGCCACCCTAGCAGGTAGGACAAAACGGGAACTACAAGCAAACGGAAAACCTTCAATTTCCGCCTCAACCCTGCCAATAGTAACAGACGGAACATTTTTAAAAGATTTTTTCCTTTTTGTCTCTCTATTACTCCCAGAAAACTGCCTGAATCTCCTAGAGGGACAAACATTTGCCAAATGATTTATACCTCCACAACAAAAACAAACCCTCCCATGCGGGCTGAATCTTCTATTGTCTGAGGCAATCAACCCCAGCTGCATGGGTTCCTGCTCAGAAGGAGCTGACAGTGACTGAGACCCCTGCGCACAGAATGAGACCGCTGCACTGTCCCGGGACTGAGTATGACATGAAGGAGAGATCTCTCCTCTCTCACTAAGACGCCTGTCAATACGATCGGCCTGAGACATAGCAGAGTCCAGGGAGATTGGCCTCTCATGAAAGGCAAATGCATCTTTCAATCCCTCTGAAAGACCCTGGCAAAATTGACTTCGGAGTGCAGCATCATTCCAACCAGTATCAGCTGCCTATCGCCGAAATTCTGAGCAGTATATCTCTGCGGATTGTTTACCCTGGCATAACAGACGTAGTTTAGACTCAGCCAGAGCAATACGATCCGGATCATCATATATCTGACCCAGGGCTAAAAAGAATTCATCCACTGAGCGGAGGGGCCGTGCCCCCTCCGGTAGCGAAAAGGCCCAAGACTGAGCGTTACCCCTGAGCAGCGATACAATGATCCCCACCCTCCATTCTTCATCACCAGAGGAATGGGGAAGAAGGCGAAAATGGAGTTTGCAAGTGTCTTTAAAACGCACAAAATTCTCACTACCCCCAGAGAACGTATCCGGGAGCGAGATCTTAGGCTCAGCACAAACTCCATGAACGCAAGCTGAACCGGTCACTTGAAACTGAGAAAAAATCCTACGGAGATCAGCTACCTCCAATGAAAGACCCTGGAGGCGTTCAGCCAAAAGTGAAACCGGATCCATGCTTGAGACGGTTTTGGCGGCTTATAATGTCACGGATGGTGTACAGGAAAAAAGACAATACAATATAAACAATGACTCACTGGATCCACAACTAAGGAACAAAAGGGAGACCCCTGCATGAGACCTGCAGCTCTCCCTTATTGCTCAGCCTATGCGACCACCCCAAAGGTGGATGGGCGCATATCCACGTACCTCGACTATCTTACACCTGAAGACCCTACAATAGTGAGGGGATACGACCACGGCTCCCTACACAGACACGGAGGGAGTCAGGGTCACCTGGATCCAGAAAACAGAAAATCATAAATACATAAACAGCACTTATCTTGCAGACGACTGGGGACTGAGAACTAGGAACAGCATGCACACACACTCCAGGAAGTTGTATAAGCCGCACACTACTGCATTCTGGGGAGGAACTTAAAGGGCAGCAATCAGTCCAACTGCATGACAGCTGAGATAGACTAACGAGATGAGGAACTCAACCAAAACAAAGAAATTCAAGGAGGAGGATCTGAAAGGCTCCTGTCAGAGCTTCTCAGCTGTCTGGCTGTGACACTATCCCAAAAAGGATATCTTAGATTTAAATTTCCCATTCTCAAAATAACTAGTTTGTGGTATTTGAGGCCTACTTGAAATCTATCCCAAAAAGAAAATCTTACATTGAAGGTATTGATAGTGTCATTCTGAAAAACTTAACACACACGCTACCGTGCAGATACAAGTCTAATTCTGTGATTAAAGGTATATCTGTCACACAGCGCGAAAAAAATAGGCCTCACATTTATATTCAACCAAATCTGTAGTGTTTTAGCTGGTCAAATTATTTGTAGTGACCGTAAAAGCACAGTTTTTGTTCTGGGTTGAAAAACTATTCCCAAATTTGCCATTCTCAAAATTAGTAGTTTCTGCTATATCAGGCCTACTTTAAATCTATCCCAAAAAGGATATCTTAGATTCAAGGTGCTGATAAGTGTCATTCTGAAAAACTTAACACACACGCTACCGTGCAGATACAAGTCTAATTCTGTGATTAAAGGTATATCTGTCACACAGCGCGAAAAAAATAGGCCTCACATTTATATTCAACCAAATCTGTACTGTTTTAGCTGGTCAAATTATTTGTAGTGACCGTAAAATCACAGTTTTTGTTCTGGGTTGAAAAAGTATTCCCAAATTTGCTATTTTCAAAATTGTGGTGAACGGGAACAATGAGGAAAACATATAATAAGGGACGCGGACGCAAACGTGGACATGGTCGTGGTGGTGTTAGTGGACCCTCTGGTGCTGGGAGAGGACGTGGCCGTTCTGCCACAGCCACACGTCCTAGTGTACCAACTACCTCAGGTCCCAGTAGCCGCCAGAATTTACAGGGATATTTGGTGGGGCCCAATGCCGTTCTAAGGATGGTAAGGCCTGAGCAGGTACAGGCATTAGTCAATTGGGTGTCCGACAGTGCATCCAGCACGTTCACATTATCTCCCACCCAGTCTTCTGCAGAAAGCGCACAGATGGCGCATGAAAACCAAGCCCATCAGTCTGTCACATCACCCCCATGCATATCAGGGAAACTGTCTGAGCCTCAAGTTATGCAGCAGTCTCTTATGCTGTTTGAAGACTCTGCTGGCAGGGTTTCCCAAGGGCATCCACCTAGCCCTTCCCCAAAGGTGGAAGAGATAGAATGCACTAACGCACAACCACTTATGTTTCCTGATGATGAGGACATGGGAATACCACCTCAGCACGTCTCTGATGATGACGAAACACAGGTGTCAACTGCTGCGTCTTTCTGCAGTGTGCAGACTGAGCAGGAGGTCAGGGAGGAAGACTGGGTGGAAGACGATGCAGGGGACGATGAGGTCCTAGACCCCACATGAAATGAAGGTCGTGCCACTGACTTTCAGAATTCGGAGGAAGAGGCAGTGGTGAGACCGAGCCAACAGCGTAGCAAAAGACAAAGAGGGAGCAGTGGGCAAAATCAGAACACCCGCCGCCAAGAGACTCCGCTTGCTACTGACCACCCCCATCTGGGACCGAGCACCCCAAAAGCAGCTTCAAGGAGTTCCCTGGCATGGCACTTCTTCAAACAATGTGCTGACGACAAGATCCGAGTGGTTTGCACGCTGTGCCATCAGAGCCTGAAGCGAGGCATTAACGTTCTGAACCTTAGCATAACCTGCATGACCAGGCACCTGCATGCAAAGCATGAACTGCAGTGGAGTAAACACCTTAAAAACAAAGAAGTCACTCAGTCTCCCCCTGCTACCTCTTCTGCTGCTGCCGCCTCGGCCTCTTCTGCAGCTGCCGCCGCCGCCTCGGCCTCTTCCTCCGCCTCTGGAGGAACGTTAGCACCTGCCGCCCAACAAACATGGGATGTACCACCAACACCACCACCTGCGTCACCAAGCATCTCAACCATGTCACACGGCAGCGTTCGGCTCTCCATCTCACAAACATTTGAGAGAAAGCGTAAATTCCCACCTAGCCACCCTCGATCCCTGGCCCTGAATGCCAGCATTTCTAAACTCCTGGCCTATGAAATGCTGTCATTTAGGATGGTGGACACACACAGCTTCAAACAGCTCATGTCGCTTGCTGTCCCACAGTATGTTGTTCCCAGCCGCCACTACTTCTCCATGAGAGCCGTGCCTTCCCTGCACAACCAAGTGTCCAATAAAATCAAGTGTGCACTGCGCAACGCCATCTGTGGCAAGGTCCACCTAACCACAGATACGTGGACCAGTAAGCACGACCAGGGACGCTATATCTCCCTAACTGCACACTGGGTAAATGTAGTGGCGGCTGGGCCCCAGGCGGAGAGCTGTTTGGCGCACGTCCTTCCGCCGCCAAGGATCGCAGGGCAACATTCTTTGCCTCCTGTCTCCTCCTCCTCCTACTCAGCTTCCTCCTCCTCTTCTTCCACCTGCTCATCCAGTCAGCCAGACACCTTCACCACCAACTTCAGCACAGCCCGGGGTAAACGTCTGCAGGCCGTTCTGAAACTCATATGTTTGTGGGACAGGCCCCACACCGCACAGGAGTTGTGGCGGGGTATAGAACAACAGACCGACGAGTGGTTGCTGCCGGTGAGCCTCAAGCCCGGCCTGGTGGTGTGCGATAATGGGCGAAATCTCGTTGCAGCTCTGGGACTAGCCGGTTTGACGCACATCCCTTGCCTGGCGCATGTGCTGAATTTGGTGGTGCAGAAGTTCATTCGCAACTACCCCGACATGTCAGAGCTGCTGCATAAAGTGCGGGCCATCTGTTCGCGCTTCTGGCGTTCACACCCTGCTGCTGCACGCCTGTCTGCGCTACAGCGTAACTTCGGCCTTCCCGCTCACCGCCTCATATGCGATGTGCCCACCAGGTGGAACTCCACCTTGCACATGCTGGACAGACTGTGCGAGCAGCAGCAGGCCATAGTGGAGTTTCAGCTGCAGCACGCACGGGTCAGTCGCACTGCGGAACAGCACCACTTCACCACCAATGACTGGGCCTCCATGCGAGACCTGTGTGCCCTGTTGCGCTGTTTCGAGTACTCCACCAACATGGCCAGTGGCGATGACGCCGTTATCAGCGTTACAATACCACTTCTATGTCTCCTTGAGAAAACACTTAGGGCGATGATGGAAGAGGAGGTGGCCCAGGAGGAAGAGGAGGAAGAGGGGTCATTTTTAGCACTTTCAGGCCAGTCTCTTCGAAGTGACTCAGAGGGAGGTTTTTTGCAACAGCAGAGGCCAGGTACAAATGTGGCCAGACAGGGCCCACTACTGGAGGACGAGGAGGACGAGGATGAGGAGGAGGTGGAGGAGGATGAGGCTGAAGCATGGTCACAGCGGGGTGGCACCCAAAGCAGCTCGGGCCCATCACTGGTGCGTGGCTGGGGGGAAACACAGGACGATGACGATACGCCTCCCACAGAGGACAGCTTGTCCTTACCTCTGGGCAGCCTGGCACACATGAGCGACTACATGCTGCAGTGCCTGCGCAACGACAGCAGAGTTGCCCACATTTTAACGTGTGCGGACTACTGGGTTGCCACCCTGCTGGATCCACGGTACAAAGACAATGTGCCCACCTTACTTCCTGCACTGGAGCTTGATAAGAAGATGTGCGAGCACAAGCGCACGTTGGTAGACGCGCTACTGAGAGCATTCCCAAATGTCACAGGGGAACAAGTAGAAGCCCAAGGCGAAGGCAGAGGAGGAGCAAGAGGTCGCCAACGCAGCTGTGTCACGGCCAGCTCCTCTGAGGGCAGGGTTAGCATGGCAGAGATGTGGAAAAGTTTTGTCACCACGCCACAGCTAACTGCACCACCACCTGATACGGAACGTGTTAGCAGGAGGCAACATTTCACTAACATGGTGGAACAGTACCTGTGCACACCCCTCCACGTACTGACTGATGGTTCGGCCCCATTCAACTTCTGGGTCTCCAAATTGTCCACGTGGCCAGAGCTAGCCTTTTATGCCTTGGAGGTGCTGGCCTGCCCGGCGGCCAGCGTTTTGTCTGAACGTGTATTCAGCACGGCAGGGGGCGTCATTACAGACAAACGCAGCCGCCTGTCTACAGCCAATGTGGACAAGCTGACGTTCATAAAAATGAACCAGGCATGGATCCCACAGGACCTGTCCATCCCTTGTGCAGATTAGACATTAACTACCTCCCCTTAACAATATATTATTGTACTCCAGGGCACTTCCTCATTCAATCCTATTTTTTTTTTCATTTTACCATTATATTGCGGGGCAACCCAAAGTTGAATGAACCTCTCCTCTGTCTGGGTGCCGGGGCCTAAATGTGTGACAGTGGCCTGTTCCAGTGGTTTGTGACGTGAAGCCTGATTCTCTGCTATGACATGAAGACTGATTCTGTGCTGACATGAAGCCAGATTCTCTGTTACGCGACCTCTCTCCTCTGCCTGGGTGCCTGGGCCTAAATATGTGACAGTGGCCTGTTCCAGTGGTGGGTGACGTGAAGCCTGATTCTCTGCTATGACATGAAGACTGATTCTCTGCTGACATGAAGCCAGATTCTCTGTTACGGGACCTCTCTCCTCTGTCTGGGTGTCGGGGCCTAAAAATATCTGACAGTGGCCTGTTCCAGTGGTGGGTGACGTGAAGCCTGATTCTCTGCTATGACATGAAGACTGATTCTCTGCTAACATGAAGCCTGAATCTCTGTTATGGGACCTCTCTCCTCTGCCTGGGTGCCTGGGCCTAAATATGTGACAGTGGCCTGTTACAGTGGTGGGTGACGTGAAGCCAGATTCTCTGCTATGGCATGAAAACTGATTCTCTGCTGACGTGAAGCCAGATTCTCTGCTATGGGACCTCTCTCCAATTGATATTTGTTTATTTTTATATATTTTATTTTAATTTTAATTCATTTCCCTATCCACATTTTTTTGCAGGGGATTTACCTACATTTTGCTGCCTTTTGCAGCCCTCTAGCTCTTTCCTGGGCTGTTTTACAGCCTTTTTAGTGCCGAAAAGTTCGGGTCCCCATTGACTTCAATGGGGTTCGGGTTTGGGACGAAGTTCGGGTCGGGTTCGGATCCCGAACCCGAACATTTCCGTGAAGTTCGGCCGAACTTCTCGAACCCAAACATCCAGGTGTCTGTGTCTTGCACTGCATCACTGGCAGCAGAATGGAGGTAAGTATTAGAGTTTATTATCTTTATTTGGCAGCATGGTGTTGGACCACAATGGGGTGGGGGGTCATTATTTTGTAACTGGAAAAAGCACTATGGGGACATTGTGGCTGTAAAAAGGAGCATTTTTGTACTGACTCACATTATATAGGTGCCACTAAGAGGACATTCATTGTTCTGAAAGCACTAAAGGAGGGTAGTTTTGTACTGGCACATAAGGGGGCATTTTTTATACTTGGCGTATATTGAAAGGCAACATTTTTGTACTAGCACACATTATAAGGGAGCATTTTTGGAGGCCACTATGGGGACATTTGTTCTACATGGGGCACTAAAAGTTTTTTTATTTTTTTATTTTGCATTGGCACATGTCATAAGGGAGCATTTTTTGTATTGGCACACATAAGAGGGTATTTTTCTACTGCCACACATTATGGTGCACTGGCACATATTGCAAGGGGGATTTATTTTACTGGCAAACACTATAAGGGAAAATGTATTGCACTGGCAAACTTTATAAGGGAGCAATTTTTGTACAGACACGTAATATGGGGGGGATTATTACTACTAGGGGCATTATTACTTCTAGGGGCAAAATGAGGGACATTATTTCTATTGGGTGCACTGTTACCACATAGTGCACTCTGGCAGAGAATTATTACTATTGGTGGGACTTTTGGGAGGACTGTTACATTGGGAGGCACCCTGGCACAGTATCAGCTTAGCACAATTATTTTTGGAGGACACTAAGTTTATGGCTTTATAGGTTTCAGGGACACTATTTACTGGGCAAAGTTATTTTTTAGGGCACTCTGTGCCAATACTTATTGAAGGGGAACTATCTGTGTGGTAATCGTATTTTCAGGGGGATTATCTGTTTCTACAGTATTGGGAAGCACAGTGGGCACAGTATTAAAGGTGACAGGATGGGGTGTTCAGAAGGCAGGGGGAGGATCGAAAAGTAGTTATCAAACTCTGAAAAGTAAAGAGATGGCTGAAAGAAATCATCACGGCAGTCTGGTTTGGATGGAGAAGATAAAGAAAGAATACATCTACATCAGAGGATGCATAACTGGATGTAAAAGATATATGGCGCTGAATTACCCTGTATGTAATGTTTTCCAACAGTAGGGCAGAGGTTAGGTTGAGAAATTGGCATTGGGGTGGGGAGGGGGGGTGTTTCAGTGTTTACCCCAAGCAGAAGAAAGACTGGGTACACCCCTGTGTGCAAGCCAGTGCTTTAAAAAAAAAGAGCCATGCAGGGAGCATATGTCAATTCTCTCAGGTTGATGGCGGCCAGGATGTTGTGCTAATCGACGTTGACCACAGAGCCCGGTTGGAGTCGGTGAGGAGACAGCCAGCGAGATGTTTGCTGCTTGATGCACTGCAACAACTGCTCTCCGGTGGGGCTACTCTTGTCCAGGCTTATCAGCTCAGACATGTTGTGGCAACACTTGACTTGTCACATGTTATAGGAATGATGAGGATTGGAAGCGACGCTGTGTCCTACCGCTGTTGGGGACGAGATTGTGTCTATGACAGAGGAGGTGGATTGTAACGGGGTGCCGAAGGCACACTCGGTGACCTGCTGCTTAGCTTCGGGAGCAAGGATCTGTGTTTGACCTCGTTCCCAGGGTGGCTTTGCTAGCTAAGAGGCTCCCTGATCCTAGGTCTGCCTTGAGCGCCGAGTTGATCACTCGGTACTCGACTGGTCGGTCTGTCGGTCTTGTGACGCTGGCCACGTCACGTGACCCTCACTCCCCATTATAAATACAGGCAGCCTGCTGGCCACAGGTTGCCTGTTAATTTAGGTTCCTGGCATTTGTTGGATACCTGTATACTTACCTGATCCTTTTCCCTGACGATCCTTTGCCTGCTCCTCCTGTACTGCGCATCCCTCCTGATATTTTGACCTCGGCTTCCACCTGACTATTCTTTGCGGACTCCTTTGGCACTTCTCGACTCTCCTGGTATTTATGACCCCTGCTTCTTCTGACCATTCTTTGCTTATCCCTCTGTACTGCGTTGTCCTCTTGGTTTTGACCCGGTCTGTTCACTATCCGTTATTTGTCTTGTCTGTCCTTCCCGCACGTATCCTAAGTTAGGGACTTCCGTCCAGTTGTCCCCTGTCATCAGGACTCGTGAGGCAAGTAGGCAGGGCCAGGGGTGAGGGTGGAGCACAGTGGTCACTATCCTCCCCCTTATGTGTGTGTGTACTTGACCGTTACATGGATAAGTTCCTGCTGTGGGAGCCAGCCTGATGAAATGGTAGGGAGGGAGTCTAAAGCACCTGGCCATGCTTCTAGGGTGTTGCCTCTCCACTGCCACAAACAAATTAATCCAGTGGCCTTAAAAGACATTTACTTCCCATACCTGTAACAGCTGCTCCAGATGTCCACCGTGGAGTGAAGCTTGCCGCACCGTGAGAATCACAAGGAGTGGCCCTCCTTCTCCACTGTGTGAGAGTACAAGGCCCTAATACAATGGCACGGCAGCAACTCCACTGATTGGTGGTGGTGAAAAATAATTGCTATTTTTTTCATGGCCAAACATTGCATTATAGATGTCTCAAGATGGAGCTGATGTAAGGTGGAATCTTAGCAGAAAAAGAAAAAGGTAATGATGATGATGACAAAGATACCATATTGCTTGGGAATATGGGTTGGCTGCTACAAAGAAGACCAGGAGATGGAGGACACACTTGTTCTGATTGTGAAAGCTGGACAGTTGTATTTTCCCAAAGGATCTGATGACTCCACTTCATGTGCTAAAATAGAACTCTGGTACCTTTGATTGTGTTTGACCTCCCAATAGCTTATTTTAATCCTACAGCTCTTGCACACAGCTGTGGTTTTGTGTGCCTGCCTTATGGTAAAAAATGCCATGTGGGGATTGCTCACATAGAGCTACAGGCAGCCGTGCTTTGCTTAGCTTTGGAATGTTTTGAGCCATTACTAGATCCTGAAACAGATGTGGCCCTGGCTATTTTTTGGGAGGTATGTTGCCTATGCTTTTTACTGCCGCCACCATCCTTCTCCACTGATAACCTTCTCGTCAGCACCCCTATTCTGTCCAGCACAGAATCGTCATTGTCCTCACCCTGTCTGCCACTTTTATCAGACTGTAAGATATCAGGATGGGCTCCTGTGCCCCCTCCCCTGCTCTGTGTTTTCCCCGACTACCACTGTGACTGACCCCACTCCCAATGCCATGGCTACAGGTGCCACTATTACCACCACCATCAACCCAGTTATGCATGGGTTCCCCAGCCTCCTAACAAACCTTCTCCTGAGAGCAGCCCGAACGGTGACATATAATTGTGTACACTTCCCTGTGTATTGGTGTAGTAATTGCATATATGCTAGCTTTAATAAATTCAGAAAACCCTCAAAATTTGATTAAAACATGCAGATACAGAAATAAACAAAAGCGGATTTAGACTTAAATTCATTATCACTCACATGCGATTGAAGTAAATGGAAAACAGATACTTGAGGCCTGACCTTTAATATAATTTTATCGCTCACATATAATTATGTGTGCTACCCCCAAAAAAATTTGGAAACATGTAGAGAAATAAATAAAACGGAAATAAACTGAAACGGATTATTGAGGAATGATGCTCAATATCATGTTATCACTCACAGATCATGTGGTGCACTATCCTGTGGATTGGTGTGGAGATCACCAATACCCTGGTTTTATTAAATTCAACAACACCCCCCCAAAAAAAATATATCCTACTGTGTGGAGATAAAAAACATGAAAACTGATGAATGAGGGCCAGCCCTGACCCTTAATATCACGTTATCACTCACAGGTAAATTGTTGCACGACCCTCTGTACTGGCATACTGATCACTTATATGTTGGTTTAATTAGATTAAACAACCCCCCCAAAAATGTAATTCTTTTCATGTGAATATAGAATAAATCAAAATGGACGATTAAGACCTGATGTTCAATGTCATGTTAACACTCACAGGAAAATGTTGCCCTATCCTGTGTATTGGTGTACTAATCACCTATATGCTGATTTAATTAATTTAATTTAATTAGCCCTAAATATTTCGTTCTCAATCACTGATTTATGTTTTTTTAAAACTAAAACAAACTAAATTAAATATGAGAGATGACCTGACACAGAGTTCTCACTAGTATTATGTATGCTATGCTAAATTGATTGTAAAACATGTGTTCTACAGTTTCGCTAATTTCACACTCGACCCCCCCCCCCCCCCCACAAAAAAAAGGATTTCTGTGAAAATGGGAAAAACATTAAAGTATTTCCTTACATATAGCTGCTTTGAGGTTTGCAGCAGCTGCAGTTCTTCTAGGAGGCACAGCAACCACAGCTCATCAGTCCTTCCTCTCTGGCTGACAGCTTTCCTGCTTGTCCCTATTCTACACACGCAATTCTTCTTCTTCATTGTAATTCAGACCTTTCACTGTACTGTCCCTGGCAGTACAATATAGGCTTGATTTATTTCTGACTGTCCTTGACTCCCTAAGATGTTTTTTCTGGCAGACACTGCATAGTCCCATCCACCCACATTCACAGAATTACATTTTGCTTGTTCTGCTAGGGACATCCCTGCCTGATTCAGCACTGATCGGCTCATCCAGGCTGTCTTTCGGCCAGGGAGCCAATTAGGGCAAGTCAATAAAAAATGGAGATGTGGGAGAATTTCTCTACATAGAGCATTACCATCTGTCTCACTCCTTTTTCTCTAAGTTACTAATATTTTAATGAGAGAAGTTACATAATAACATACAGAGTAATATACCACATACAGTGACTATAAGATACTTACTGCTCCACAGCTGGGAATCAATCAAAACTAAAGCCAAAACATAATACATGGAAAAGACATGTTTTTTATTCCCCATATTCTTTGTTACATTGATTTCTCTAGGATCTAGAGGGAAAAAAAAATGTCAGAGTAAATACTAAGAATAAAATGAGAGTAAACAGATATACTGTAAACATGATTATATAGGTAAGCAATTCATGATACATTTACACTTGTAAATTTAATACTGTATATATACTACAAGTAAGAGCTCACTGATCTATGCATAAAGACACATGCAAATACTGGAAACATCAATACATGTAGACTCTATGAAAATTATAAGCTCTTTACACACATATTTGATAAAAATTGTGCCTGGCCCATCTGCCAGTGACAAGGTAACTTCGAACAGAAGGAACCTACACTAACAAATATGCCTCTCGTACATTTGGGGGAGTATCTGTCCCCTTTTGTACTGCTGCCCATTTGCCCCGGGTCTATTAATCAGAGGATGATATAGCTGGATTCTACATTGCTGGAGGAGGTCCAAACTGTTGGAAGCCACCTTGTCTCTGGTAGATGGGCTTGGCACAATTCTGACCAAAAATATGTGCCAGGTGCTTCTAATTTTCATATAGTAAGTATAGCAATAAAGCAGTTTACATTTATTCATGTTTCCACTGTTTGCATGTGTCTTTGCACATATACAGTAGCAGTGTGCTGCTACTTTTTGTTATTACTTTTGCAATGTTTGCTATTTTTAAACAAATTTTTATTTTCGTTTCTGGCAAACATACATCAGTCAAGAAATGTGACATAAAACTACAGAAGGGTGGCAACATTGCCGAATGGTCATGTGAGCATTATAGACATTTTACATAGTGGTTGTCATATTATAATAGGTGGCAAGATGTAGAAAACTCAATACTGTAAAGGCCTATCCTGTACATGAATGCAAAATAGGTGCAGGCAAAGAGCAACACGATATATGGGCTAGTGATGGATGCTGATACGTTACCCATTTGTGTGGGTTGAGGTAGTGTTCCTACTCCACTGAATCCATGGAGCCCATTATTTGAGAAACTTATTGTGAGAATAGTTTTCCCAACTGGATAATTTTTCAAGCCTTCATATTTCAAGCACCTTACTGATCCAATCACTAAAAGGGGCTACTTGTTCAGATAACCAATATAAAGGGATAAGCAGTTTAGCAGCCGCGAGTAGGTGGGCAGGTAGGGAGAATCTATTAAGAGGACAGTGGTGGTCTGGTAGATTAAGGACTGCTAATGAGGGCAAAATGGGAACATCTAAGGAGCATATCTGTCTGATGGCGGTTGATGCAATGTTTGCTTTTGAATTGCAACCATGTTAGTATGACCTAAACCCCACAATCACCAAGTCTGAAGCAAGACCAGGTGCAGTAATCACCTGGGGATAAAGGAATCCTCAGAGTGAGAGGGGGTGGAGACTTGGTATCAGAGGACTGGGGTGGCTCTGTGAGTTTATTCTCAGCCGGACTAGGCTGAGGGACCACGAGGCTTGGAGATAGCCTAGAGTTGGGGGACAAAGTGATGCCTGGGAGGGTCGCAGAGCCATAGTCAGGCGGACTACTGAGCCTTAATCCCTCACAAGAGAAATTGTAAACTTGAGACAGTGTGTGAACTGTGCTCTGTACAGCCAGGAGGCTGATGGACTTGGGGCTGAGAAAACTGCACCTGAGACAGGGTGTGAACGGTGCTCTGTAGGTGAGTCAGGGAAAATGTTATTTATTAGGTAGTGCCTAGACGGGCAGGTGTTTGTTTTGTTTGCTGTGTTTATGCTGATGTGTCACAATAAAGCAGTGTTTGGACAATAAAACCCTTGTCTGAAGAAGAAATCTGTGCTTGAAAACCCCTGTGAGAAAGATGATCCCTTACAATATACACTGCTCAAAAAAATAAAGGGAACACTTAAACAACACAATGTAACTCCAAGTCAATAACACTTCTGTGAAATCAAACTGTCCACTTAGGAAGCAACACTGAATGACAATCAATTTCACATGCTGTTGTGCAAATGGGATAGACAACAGGTGGAAATTATAGGCAATTAGGAAGACACCCCCAATAAAGGAGTGGTTCTGCAGGTGGTGACCTGACCACTTCTCAGTTCCTATGCTTCCTGGCTGATGTTTTGGTCACTTTTGAATGCTGCCGGTGCTTTCACTCTAGTGGTAGCATGAGACGGAGTCTACAACCCACACAAGTGGCTCAGGTAGTGCAGCTTATCCAGGATGGCACATCAATGCGAGCTGTGGCAAGAAGGTTTGCTGTGTCTGTCAGCGTAGTGTCCAGAGCATGGAGGCGCTACCAGGAGACAGGCCAGTACATCAGGAGATGTGGAGGAGGCCGTAGGAGGGCAACAACCCAGCAGCAGGACCGCTACCTCCGCCTTTGTGCAAGGAGGAACAGGAGGAGCACTGCCAGAGCCCTGCAAAATGACCTCCAGCAGGCCACAAATGTGCATGTGTCTGCTCAAACGGTCAGAAACAGACTCCATGAGGGTGATATGAGGGCCCGACGTCCACAGGTGGGGGTTGTGCTTACAGCCCAACACCGTGCAGGTCGTTTGGCATTTGCCAGAAAACACCAAGATTGGCAAATTCGCCACTGGCGCCCTGTGCTCTTCACAGATGAAAGCAGGTTCACACTGAGCACATGTGACAGACGTGACAGAGTCTGGAGACGCCGTGGAGAACGTTCTGCTGCCTGCAACATCCTCCAGCATGACCGGTTTGGCATTGGGTCAGTAATGGTGTGGGGTGGCATTTCTTTGGAGGGCTGCACAGCCCTCCATGTGCTCACCAGAGGTAGCCTGACTGCCATTAGGTACCGAGATGAGATCCTCAGACCCCTTGTGAGACCATATGCTGGTGTGGTTGGCCCTGGGTTCCTCCTAATGCAAGACAATGCTAGACCTCATGTGGCTGGAGTGTGTCAGCAGTTCCTGCAAGATGAAGGCATTGATGCTATGGACTGGCCCGCCCGTTTCCCAGACCTGAATCCAATTGAGCACATCTGGGACATCACGTCTCGCTCTATCCACCAACGTCACGTTGCACCACAGACTGTCCAGGAGTTGGCAGATGCTTTAGTCCAGGTCTGGGAGGAGATCCTTCAGGAGACTGTCTGCCACCTCATCAGGAGCATGCACAGGCGTTGTAGGGAGGTCATACAGGCACGTGGAGGCCACACACACTACTGAGCCTCATTTTGACTTGTTTTAAGGACATTACATCAAAGTTGGATCAGCCTGTAGTGTGTTTTTCCACTTTAATTTTGAGGGTGACTCCAAATCCAGACCTCCATGGGTTAAAAAATTTGATTTCCATATATTTTTTTGGTGTGATTTTGTTGTCAGCACATTCAACTATGTAAAGAACAAAGTATTTCAGAAGAATATTTAATTAATTCAGATCTAGGATGTGTTATTTTTGTGTTCCCTTTATTTTTTTGAGCAGTGTATATACTTTCCATTAAAATCCTTGCTAACCACTTAATGGGATCTTGGTTGGTGCGTTCAACCTTGTTTTTCATATCATCCAGTCAGGAGATCTCAACTGTGTATTAGTCACTCTTTCATTCCTAGCCGCTCAGTAGCTGCATTCACACACAACATGTTTCATCAGATCCCTGATGTCTTTGAGGATCTATTCACACGTCCGCAAAATAGGTCCGCATCCGTTCCGCAATTTTGCGGAACAGGTGCGAACCCGTTGATTTGCTGTCCACATCCACACTTCCGGACCAGCACTTCCGTTGCGTGAAATAATAGAACATGTCCTTTTCTTGTCTGCAATTGCGGACAAGAAAATACATTTTCTATGAGAGTGCTGGCGATGTGTGGGGCGCAAAATGCGGAACGCACATTGCCGGTGTCCGTGTGTTGCGGATCTGCAATTTGCAGATCCGCAAAACACATACGGACTTGTGAATGGACCCTAAGGGTTTATGGGCAATTGCAGTAAAAAGCTCTTGGGCTTGAGCTTTTACAACCTCTGATTGACGTCAGCACTGCTGTTCGCCAGTCACTATTGCTTACATCCTTATCACGTCACTCGTTCTGCCTAATTTATAGGGAAACTAACCAATGGGAGCCTGGCTCTGAAAGGTCCTTTATTGGCTCCGTCTCCTCGCAGGTCCTTTTTTCTCTCTACAAGTCTCAGTCCAGTGCTCTTCGTCGCTGCCCATGTCTTTGAACTTACGCTGGAAATTGATATTTACAAGTTACTGCACATGTCACAGGGCTTAAGGCCAGGGGATGCGGTCGTCCTAAGAATCAAAGACCCAGACACTTTTCTGGTTAAAGGATTCTCTGCCCGTAGAGTCAATTTTATTAAATGTACATTGTGGGTCTAATTCCCCCCCCCCCCCCCTTTAGCCACAAATTTTAAGTCTAATCACAATTATTTATTAAAGCAACTAATCAGAACCATAATGGTATGGAAAGTACATGTACACATACAGACATGTATATATTTCATAATGTCAAGCAGTTCCCCATTTTTCATGCCCCAGTTTCAAATAAATGTTACCAAACTGAATTAAGAAAACCACAGACAATACGGTTACAAGAAATCTACAGTAAGTCCAGTTGCCTTGATTTATTCTTTACAGATATATCATGACCTGGATACATGAGAACCTTCACAGAGTGTCACGGCCATGGCCATGACCGTGACTCCTTAACCGCATGCGGTTGCCTGCGGTTTGTTTTTGGTTGTTCATCCACAGGTGAGGGCTGCTTGTGTGTTGCCTCACTTGTGGTTGCCGCGGGCAACAAGTGGTTGGAGATTGTCGCAGATAGCAGCCTGAGCTGGTGCTAGGCAGCTTGCGGCATCTTCATGCGGTTACACCTAGCTACCGCTTTGTTAGATGTGTGTGTATGTATGTATGGTGTGCACTGTGTTTATGTTACGTGTGCACTGAGACTTTCGTTTTGACACTTCCCCTTTAAGTTGGTGTTTTCCCTTCCCTGTGGTTTTGGAAGGGTTAACTCTCTTTCTGTGTGTTTGAGTCACGGGGTGTGTCTGATTGTGTGGGTGTGGCCACTTAGGCCTATATAGCCTTGGTGTTTGGCATGGCTCAGTAGGTTGCTTCAGCCATGCTTAGCTGGAGCAGCCTCCTGTGTTTACCAACTGCCAGTGAGAGCCACCCTTGTGGTTCATAAATATTATGTCACATTAAGTTTATGTTCATCTTTATGTGTGATGTCTATGTGATGGTCTGTTGGGATTTTCCTATGTTGTTTAGTGCAGCTTATGGATCTGGATTCCTGTTTGCACAGGGATCCAGTCAGCAAGGCTGTGGCAGGTAGGTGGAACTCGGATAGTTCACCTGCCATATCCGTAAGTCTGTTTGTGTTCCCCTTTTCCCTGCAGCTTGGCCAGTGAGACCCCTGTTCCTCCGTGTCCAGTAGGAACAGGCCGTCTTACCTTGACTCCTAGTCCAGGGACCGGTCGGAGGGTGAGTTAGGGATCCGAGGTTCCGGAGCATGGGTCCTCCTACCTTAAAGGTCGGCCCATGCAGCTAGGAGTTAGGGTCAGGTTAGGGACGCTTTAGGAGGTGACCTTCTCCCTAATACTGTTGTCCTGGCCGAGCAGCCATAACATCACGTGGAATCGCACGGCTGAGGATTTCCCCCATCCTCAGCCGTGACACAGACACAGCAGAATTAGCTTTCCAGAACATGTATATTATATTTGGGACACTTTACTGGCTACCTTATACTCTGCATAATCTCAGCTACGGGAGGAGCTTAATGATGTGACGTCAGTTACTTTGTATCCATTTGTATCTATATAAGGTACAATGGTAGGACGCATGTATATAGTCTGATGAAAGCACTTATGTGCTGAAACGCGTCACTATGTTGAAATATGTGACAGAATAAATTTGCATCCAATATATCTACAGTGCGGGTGCTGGTCTCTCCTTTTCACAGAGTGGAGAGGGTGTCAGCAGTAAGTTTGTGTTGATGTCAGTGATTATTTTGCCCTTCCTCTGATCCGTCAGAACAATAACGGATCCTGTCTGTGGAGCATCCGCCTTCACTCGGTCAGCATTTGCTCAATAATCCCTCAGTATTGCATGTCTTCTGTGTTTTGTACCCACTCCTGCTTTTGGCTACCAAATCACAAGCCAATTCTGATGGGACCATACAAGCCCTACAGCTGCTACATAGACAGGATCCGTTGTGCGTCTCATTTTTCCTTCCTTCTGACAGTTAAGAAGGATCAAATAAATGATGATGTCAGCCAGGCCGAAAGGCAAAAGAGTGGCCCAGTCATAAAATGGGGAGTAGAGATGGCCTCGCGGTTCGACCGGCGGTCGTTTTGCGGCAAACTTTGCTCATTGGGCACGGTCGTAAATCACATGAATGCTATCCACATTGTCTTACCTTCTTAGGCATAAAAAGAATATGCCCTATGGGGGCGATAGGCACTGAGCACTCCTGAGGAGAGAATGTAACATGAAGAGAAGAAACAAAGTATCATGCTCACCGAAGTTGAAATCATGTAAATCTTTATTCTTCCTCTTTCCAGGACACTTGTAAGCGGGGTGCAGGGGTGGACAGCTTGTTGCAGATGATCGGCGGCTACGGCCGTTTCGCGCGTACTATCGCGTTTCTTCTGGCCGCTGAGGACTTCATAGCGCTTTATAGGAGCAACGTCGACATAACGTAAAAATAAATGTATAAACCACAGGAAGGGGTTACCCACCGAGAATATACAGTACAGACCAAAAGTTTGGACACACCTTCTCATTCAAAGAGTTTTCTTATTTTTCATGACTATGAAAATTGTAGATTCACACTGAAGGCATCAAAACTATGAATTAACACATGTGGAATTATATACATAACAAACAAGTGTGAAACAACTGAAAATATGTCATATTCTAGGTTCTTCAAAGTAGCCACCTTTTGCTTTGATTACTGCTTTGCACACTCTTGGCATTCTCTTGATGAGCTTCAAGAGGTAGTCCCCTGAAATGGTTTTCACTTCACAGGTGTGCCCTGTCAGGTTTAATAAGTGGGATTTCTTGCCTTATAAATGGGGTTGGGACCATCAGTGGTGTTGAGGAGAAGTCAGGTGGATACACAGCTGATAGTCCTACTGAATAGACTGTTAGAATTTGTATTATGGCAAGAAAAAAGCAGCTAAGTAAAGAAAAACGAGTGGCCATCATTACTTTAAGAAATGAAGGTCAGTCAGTCAGCCAAAAAATTGGGAAAACTTTGAAAGTAAGGGCTATTTGACCATGAAGGAGAGTGATGGGGTGCTGCGCCAGATGACCTGGCCTCCACAGTCACCGGACCTGAACCCAATCGAGATGGTTTGGGGTGAGCTGGACCGCAGAGTGAAGGCAAAATGGCCAACAAGTGCTAAGCATCTCTGGGAACTCCTTCAAGACTGTTGGAAGACCATTTCAGGGGACTACCTCTTGAAGTTCATCAAAAGAATGCCAAGAGTGTGCAAAGCAGTAATCAAAGCAAAAGGTGGCTACTTTGAAGAACCTAGAATATGACATATTTTCAGTTGTTTCACACTTTTTTGTTATGTATATAATTCCACATGTGTTAATTCATAGTTTTGATGCCTTCATAGTCATGAAAATAAAGAAAACTCTTTGAATGAGAAGGTGTGTCCAAACTTTTGGTCTGTACTGTATGTCCCTATATATTCTCGGTGGGTAACCCCTTCCTGCGGTTTATACATTTATTTTTACATTATGTCGACTATATTTTTTTGGTCTGGTCAGGCGGCGAGGAGTCGTGTCGCAGATTTGTGGACTACCTCAACGCACACACATTCACTCTCAATTTCTGGATGTGTGCGTTACAGTAGAGGATGGCGTATTACACACCCCGGGCTTCCGTAAGCCCACGGCAACTAACTCGCTGCTCCACCAGACCAACTTTCATCCGCCATCGGTGAAGGGAGCCGTCACATACGGACAATTTGTCCGCCAGCGGAGGATCAACGACACCGATGTCGGATTCTATCGGCAGGCAAATGAGCTTAGGAACTGATTGTTGGATCGGGGTTACCCACCTAGAGCATTCTCAGCAGCCCTGCGGAGGGGCAGCCGCACTCGATCGGGACTCATTGCTGGTTGAGAAGGACAGGGGTATTGAGCAACCCCGTTTTGCCTTCGCATTTAAATATAGTCCCTCTGCGGATATTATTAAGCGGGTAATAAATGAAAATTGGGATCTGCTTAAAGGGGATCCTGCTTTGAAGAACCTCACGAGCCAGTGGTCACATTTAGAAAGTGTCCAACTCTTAAAGACAAGTTGGTCAACAGTGTCCTGCATAAACCACTGGCGGAGACTTGGCTTACATGTAAAAAAACTATAAGGAAACTATAAGTGTGGGCACAGCTCTTTTTGTATATTAAATGTGTGTAGCAAGTGGCTACAAATAGGAGGAGTTAAACATGTAGTGCAGGATTTCATGACTTATCGTACACCCTATGTCGTTTATGTCATTTTTTGTCAAGAGATTTTGTGTAAGAGATTTTATATTGCCAAAACAATCCGCCCACTTTTTTTTTCTTTTTTATTACCCTCAGAAAATTCCATTAATCTCCTAAAGGGGCACACATTAGTCAAATGTTTTATACCCCCACAACAGAAACAAACCCTCCTCTGAGAGCTGAATCCTCTACTATCAGAGGCAAGCAAACAAAGCTGCATGGGCTCCTGCTCAGAGGGAATTGAGAGAGACTGAGACCCCTGCGTACTGAATGAGACCGCCGCACTGTCCTTGTGATGAATATGACAGGAAGGAGTGATCTCTCCTCTCTCTCTCTGTCAATACGAACAGCTAGAGACATGGCAGAGTCCAACGAGGCAGGTCTCTCATGAAAAACAAATGCATCTTTCAATCCCTCCGAAAGACCATGGCAAAATTGACTTCGGAGTGCAGCATCGTTGACCAGACTCTTGGCTACTGAGACTGGACTTGGTGGAAGACAGGGTGGAGCTTAACCGACTGGAAGCATTATCTGCTGCAATCCAACCGGCCACCTGGTCACACTGGTCTGACTTCAATAGTTTTGTCCTGGGACACCC
Source organism: Bufo bufo (assembly GCF_905171765.1). Taxonomy (NCBI): domain Eukaryota; kingdom Metazoa; phylum Chordata; class Amphibia; order Anura; family Bufonidae; genus Bufo; species Bufo bufo. The sequence continues at coordinate 16,315,980 of NC_053389.1, forward strand.
TGCAAACTGGAACATTAAGCTTGGTATCGTGGATAATTGTTTTTCTTGTGCTCTGGCAGCAGGCACAGTTTCAACTCGCCAAGGGCGAGTGACCTTCATAGTGGCCGCCCCTTTAACAGTGACTTTCACAGTGCCCACCCCTTTAACAGTGACCTCCACAGTGCCCGCCCCTTTTACATTGACCACCCCTTTTGCAGTGACATTCATAGTGGCCGCCCCTTTAACAGTGACCTCCACAGTATCCGCCCCTTTAACAGTGAATTCCACAGTAGCTGCCCCTTTAACAGTGACCTCCACAGTGCCCGCCGCTTTAACAGTGACCTCTGCAGTTCCCGCCCCTTTAACAATGACCTCCACAGTGCCCGCCCCTTTAAAATTGACCACCCGTTTACCAGTGACCTTCATAGTAACCACCCCTTTAACAGTGACCTCCACAGTACCTGCCCCCTTTAACATTGACTTCCACAGTGCCAGCCCCTTAACAGTGACCTCCGCAGTGCCTGCCCTTTTAGCAGTGACCTCCACAGTGCCCACCCCTTTAACAGTGAATTCCACAGCACCCGTCTGTTTAATAGTAGCATCTGCCCCCCATGCTTGTAGCAGTGTAGTTGTGCCATCATACATCATATGACCTGTGAACTGCTAAAACCTGTGATCAGTTGTTATCGCAACCTGAAGTAGGACCTGCGAGCTTCTATTGGCTAATAAGGGACATGTGACCGTGTAAATGGCAGTTCGGATTTAAGTGAAAGGCTTGCAGGCTACTATTGGCTAATGCAGGTCATTTTTTGCCAAACCGGTCCAGTCGTTTGGTTGCGCATAAAGAAAGTACAGACAGAAACTAATATATATATAAATGTACACTTACCTAAAGAATTATTAGTGCCCCCATACTAATACGGTGTTGGACCCCCTTTTGCCTTCAGAACTGCCTTAATTCTACGTGGCATTGATTCCACAAGGTGCTGATAGCATTCTTTAGAAATGTTGGCCCATATTGATAGGATAGCATCTTGCAGTTGATGGAGATTTGAGGGATGCACATCCAGGGCACGAAGCTCCCGTTCCACCACATCCCAAAGATGCTCTATTGGGTTGAGATCTGGTGACTGTGGGGGCCATTTTAGTACAGTGAACTCATTGTCATGTTCAAGAAACCAATGTGAAATGATTCGAGCTTTGTGACATGGTGCATTATCCTGCTGGAAGTAGCCATCAGAGGATGGATACATGTTCTCATTCTGTTTACGCCAAATTCGGACTCTACCATTTGAATGTCTCAACAGAAATCGAGACTCATCAGACCAGGCAACATTTTTCCAGTCTTCAAAAGTCCAATTTTGGTGAGCTCGTGCAAATTGTAGCCTCTTTTTCCTATTTGTAGTGGAGATGAGTGGTACCCGGTGGGGTCTTCTGCTGTTGTAGCCCACCTTTCTTTCCCATTCTGACATTCAGTTTGGAGTTCAGGAGATTGTCTTGACCAGGACCACAACCCTAAATGCATTGAAGCAACTGCCATGTGATTGGTTGACTACATAATCGCATTAATGAGAAATATAACAGGTGTTCCTAATAATTCTTTAGGTGAGTGTATATATATGATAGATCCTGAATTCTGCTAGTGACTTCCCTAGCAGAATAGTGAGTGCAACTCTGGAGTATAATACAGGATATAACTCAGGATCAGTACAGGATAAGTGATGTAATGTATGTACACAGTGACTCCACCAGCAGAATAGCGAGTGCAGCTCTGGAGTATAATACAGGATGTAACTCAGGATCAGTACAGGATAAGTAATGTATGTACATAGTAACTCCTCCAGCAGAACTCTGAGCGCAGCTCTGGAGTATAATACAAGATGTAATTCTGGATCAGTATAGGATAAGTAATGTAATGTATATACACAGTGACTCCCCCAGAAGAATAGTGAGTGCCGCTCTGGAGTATAATACAAGATGTAATTCTGGATCAGTTCAAGATAAGTAATGTAATGTATTGTGTGGAACCGTACTCACAAGACAAATGTTTAAAGGCAGGGACACCAAACCGTTCATCAAAAGTCCTCTTTATTCAGGCTTTTCATATCAGTACAGCCAGTACATCCGGATCGCAGCCGGTCCAGCAGTCGTAGCACACTCTGACAGTGTTACCTCACACTGTCTGCCTTTCCTCCAGACTGAGACACACCTAAGATCCAGTAGTAGGATTAAATAGGATCCCTGGACATGAGCATGCCTCAAGTCCCGGACTGGAACCTGGGGAACAGGCACCCACCCAACACATTGCCTGTTCCCAGTAAAAGCTTACCCTGGACTAGCTGAACCAGCTACACTATATATATGGTGTCCCCCAATTGCTTTTGTGGACACTTGAACTAGGGCTTTAACTCCACCAAGGCGGGACACCTTGGTGACACATTCCTGGTATAAGCAAGCTCCTTTAGAATATCTCCTGCAACATTCTGGGTGATACATATCTCCCCTCATAAATGACTCCTATCACCGCCTCACAGTATTTACACAGTGACTGCACCAGCAGAATAGTGAGTGCAGCTCTGGAGTATAATACAGGATGTAACTCAGGATCAGTACAGGATAAGTCATGTAATGTATGTACACAGTGACTGAACCAGCAGAATAGTGAGTGCAGCTCTGGAGTATAATACAGGATATAACTCGGGATCAGTAATGTAATGTATGTACACAGTGACTGCACCAGCAGAATAGTGAGTGCAGCTCTGGAGTATAATACAGGCTATAACTCGGGATCAGTACAGGATAAATAATGTATGTACAAAGTGACTCCACCAGCAGAATAGTGAGTGCAGCTCTGGAGTATAATACAGGATATAACTCGGGATCAGTAATGAAATGTATGTACACAGTGACTGCACCAGCAGAATAGTGAGTGCAGCTCTGGAGTATAATACAGGCTATAACTCGGGATCAGTACAGGATAAATAATGTATGTACAAAGTGACTCCACCGGCAGAATAGTGAGTGCAGCTCTGGAGTATAATACAGGATATAACTCGGGATCAGTAATGAAATGTATGTACACAGTGACTGCACCAGCAGAATAGTGAGTGCAGCTCTGGAGTATAATACAGGATATAACTCGGGATCAGTAATGTAATGTATGTACACAGTGACTCCACCGGCAGAATAGTGAGTGCAGCTTTTAAAAGTGGTGAGAGAAGTGAAAACTCACAAACTATTGTGCAATTATAGCATGTGCTGCAATTTGCAACTTTTTCATGCCACAATATGGGTGTGAAAGTTTTGATAAATGTCCCTCAGACACTTCACCAGCCGAATAGTAAGTGCAGCCATAGTGTCTGGTAAATTATATTCCTTATCGGAGGATCAGTACACGATATATAAGATGGATATTTGCGAATGAGTGCTGACACAGCTTTTTCTCCAACTCCCATCCACTATAATGAAAAGTGACTACACGTATGCCAGGAATCAGGGCTGAGGCACAAGTCTCCTCAGCATCCGTTGGGCGTTCTGTAAACATACGGGTACTGAACCGAAAGTCAAAACTAGGATTTTCTTCATTAGCAGATCCCTTCGCTACCGTCTTCATATCCTGGCTAGAGATGGCCTTGCGGTTCGCCCGGCGGTCGTTTCGCGGCTAACTTTGGGTGTTCGCGATTCGCCGAACATGCGAACATATGGAGAAATTTGCGTCCGCCATATTCTTTTACATTATGAAGATTTTTGACCCATGACACATCCATCAGGTGGTACAGGACAGCCAATTGAGACGTTTCAGCACATGGACACACCCCCTACCTTATAAATAAACCTGATCTGGCCGCCATTTTACATTCAGTGTTTTGCCAGTGTAGGGAGAGGTTGCTGTGTGGAGCAGGGACAGGCTGTTAGGGACACCAAACACTAGCTAATAGGGCCACAAAAGTCCTTTTAAGCACTAGTATAGGTGTGCTATCGATAGGTGTGATACAGAGGGGTGCGATATACTTATAATATACTTTTATAATGAGTCAAAAACACATAGATCTATATAGTGATCACCTGGAAGTCAGGGGCCTAGGGGCTAGGGGCTTACTAGGGCCATTTCTATATAGGGTAAGGTTCCGGACGGGGTCTCTCTTATCAGGGCGGGTGGTCTGTGGTTAGGCTATCAGGGCCAGAATAGCACCCCCTGTAGGGCAATATCAGGGACAGTTCTTTGTCCACCCTGTCCTTCAATACCACATCATCATCTAGCCCAGGGATGGATGTTTTTGCTTTCCCTCCGGGATTCATGGATGTGCACTGGAACCCCCCGGATTGTGGTAGGACATATGGTTTCTGATTTGGTGCCGCCGAGCACTTGTTATTGCCGACCACATCTATGCTTTTTGCTTAAAGGTTTCTGCACTTTGTTTTAACTGACGATCTAGCCTCTGGATAGATTATCAGCATCTGATCAGCAGGGGTCCGACACTCGGGACCCCCGCCGATCAGCTGTTTGAGAAGGCAGCGGCGCTTCAGCAGCGCCCCGTGCTTCTCACTGTTTACCGCTGGCCCAGTGACGTCACTAGTATCAACTAGCATGGGCGGGGCTAAGCTCTGTTCACTTGAATGGAGCTTAGCCCCGCCCACACTAGTTGATACTAGTCGTGATGTCACTGGGCCAGCGGTAAACAGTGAGAAGGCCGCGCCGCTGCTGGAGCGCCGCTGCCTTCTCAAACAGCTGATCGGACCCACTCCAATGAGATGCTGATGATCTATCCAGAGGATAGATCATCAGTTAAAGTGCAGAACCCCTTTAACTTTAATAATTTAATTTATTTTCATTTTAAGGGATATCTTTCACACGTCCGCAAAATGGGTCCGCATCCATTCCGTAATTTTGCGGAACGGGTGCAGACCCATTCATGTTCAATGGGGCCGGAATGTGCTGTCCGCATCCGCATTTGCGGATCCGCACTTCCACATCTGTGCTTCCGTTTCCGCGAAAAAAATAGAACATGTTCTATTCTTGTCCACAATTAAAGACAAGATTAGGCATTTTCTATTATAGTACCAGCGATTTGCGGTCCTCAAATTGCGGAATGCACATTGCCGGTGTCCGTGTTTTGCAGATCCGGTGAATAGACCCTCATAGTAACATTATTAAAGGTTACGTTTTATCTTCATGTATATTCTAATGGATTGCCTTCCTTGTACAATGTTATAATATACTTTCTATGTTAGACAGTATATTATAGTGCATTTGTATTGTGCGGCAGTTGTGTGCGGTTCTGCTGCGATACTGCAGGTATATAGAGGGACAAGCGTTATTGGGGCAAAAAATTTCTACTGGTGTGATATACCAGTCGTCCCCAAAAAAACTGATTGAAGCGGGGTGTTATATACCAATATACTTTCTTTATAGAGCATTTGCGCATACGCAAAAATTATATTGCCGATATTTTGCATTGAAAAAAATTATGAATGGAGATCGCAAATTTGAATAATACATCTGGTGTCACTGTCCATGTTGTGGGACTATTTGTGCACTTCTAGTAATTATTTCTTCGCTGCAAATATGAAGGTTTTTCAGGTTCGCCGGCCATTAAAATGAATGGGACCCGCCGCGAACTTGCGGTTCGCAAACATTTGATCGCGTTCGCATTCCCACTGGCACCCAGCACAGGGAGCACATGTCCATCTAGTCTCTCATTGCCAATACATAAGCCATAAGTTTCTTTTTTGGGAAATCATCTTTAACCCATTCCGTCCTGCCCAGTGCAATAAGCAGTGATATGAACAATCCCCCTATACCCCGTGTCCTCGGGGTCGTTGGTTTCTCACCTTGAATTCTCCTATGTGGTGCCTCCTCTTATAATTTCCTCTCTTTAGTGTCCAGCTTCCACGGCTATATACAATATGCTGTTCTCTGACCTCTGGTCTGATCTCTACTAAGTCTATGCAGGAACTGGAGAGTTGCCAGTAAACTAAAATGCAGAAGGAAATTGAGAGAATTTGGACATGTCTACTAGGTAGAGCAGTGGTATATCACACCCAAAAATTGTTGAATTTCACTAGAAAATGTAACAGACAAATTCGTAAATTTACAAAAAATAAAAATAAATACATACAAATAAAAAACAACAACTTGATTTATGAGGTGGAGTTCCATATGGAGTAGGAGTTTGAGGAGGCGGTGGACGTAGCGGTGTAGGTGGAAGCGGCGGTGAAGGAGGACAAGGTAGCCAACACTGGTTTTTGATTTTAATTTATATTTTTTTTAATTAGGGTACACCCCAAAAGAGTGGGAAATATCCAAAATACAAGAATGAGCAATTGCGCTGCAGTATAACAATGGCTGGTTAGTGCTGGTATAAATGTCTATTCTGCACAAGGTACGGACAAGTCCTGTGGGATCCAAGCCTGGTTCATTTTAATGAATGTGAGCTTGTCCACATTGGCTGTGGACAGGCGGCTGCGCTTGTCTGTGATGACGCCCCCTGCCGTGCTAAAAACACATTCAGACAATACACTGGCTGCAGGGCAGGCCAGCACCTCCAAGGCGTAAAGGGCAAGCTCAGGCCATGTGCCCAATTTGGAGACCCAAAAGTTGAAGGGGGCAGACCCGTCATTCAGTACGTGTAGGCGTGTGCACACATACTGCTCCACCATGTTGGTGAAATGTTGCCTCCTGCTAAGACTTTTCTATATCAGCTGGTGGTGCTGGTTGTTGTGGCGTGCTGACAAAGCTTTTCCACATTTCGGCCATGCTAACCCTGCCTTCTGAGGTGCTGGTGGTGCCCCAGCTGCGTTGGCAACCTCTTCCTCCTCCTCTGCCTTTGCCTTGTGCTTCCACTGTGCCCCCGCTGTCAGGTGGGAATGCCACCAGCAGCGCGTCTACCAGCGTGCGCTTGTACTTGCGCATCTTACGATCATGCTCCAGTGACGGAATTAAAGACAGTACGTTGTTCTTGTAACGGGGATCCAGCAGCGTGGCCACCCAGTAATCAGCACAAGTTAGAATGTGGGCAACTCGGCGGTCGTTGCGGAGACACTGCAGCATGTAATCGCTCATGTGTGCCAGGCTGCCCAGAAAAGCTGTCCTCTGTGGGAGGCGTATCGTCTGTGTCCTCTGTATCCCCCCTGCCACGCACCAGTGATGGCCATGAGCTGGTCTGGGTGCCACCCTGCTGTGAACAAGGTTCCTCTTCCTCCATCTCCTCCTCCTCATCCTCCACCTCGTCATTCTTCAGAACTGTGCCCTGGCTGGACAATTGTGTACCTGGCGTTTGTGGGTGCAGGAACCCACCCTCGGAGCCACTTGGGAATGACTGGCCGGAAACCCTATGAAATGATCCCTCTTCCTCCTCCTCCTGTGCCACATCCTCTTCCATCGTCATCATCAGCAATTTTTAAGGAGGTATAGAAGTGGGATATTAATGCTGATAACGGCGTTATCGGCACTGGCCATGTTGGTGGAGTAATCGAAACAGCGCAACAAGGAACACAGGTCTCGCATGGAGGCCCAGTCATTGGTGGTGAAGTGGTGCTGTTCCGCAGTGCGACTGACCCGTGCGTGCTGCAGCTGAAACTCCACTATCGCCTGCTGCTTCTCGCACAGTCTGTACAGCATGTGCAAGGTGGAGTTCCACCTTGTGGGCACGTCGCATATGAGGTGGTGAGCGGGAAGGCCGAAGTTACGCTGCAGCGCTGACAGGCGAGCAGCAGCAGGGTGAGAACGCAGAAAGCGCACACAGATGGCACGCACTTTATGCAGCAGCTCTGACATGTCGGGGTAATTTTTAAGTAATCTCTGCACCACCAAATTCAGCACATGCGCCAGGCAAGGGATATGCGTCAAACCAGCTAGTCCCAGAGCTGCTACGAGATTTCGCCCATTATCGCACACCACCAGGCCGGGCTTGAGGCTCACTGGCAGCAACCACTCGTCGGTCTGTTGTTCAAGGCCCGTCCACAGCTCCTGCGTGGTGTGGGGTTTGTCCCCCAAACAGATAAGTTTTAAAACTGGCTGCAATCGTTTACCCCTGACTGTGCTGAAGTTGGTGGTGAAGGTGTTACGCTGACCGGATGAGGAGCCGGTAGAGGAAGAGGAAGCGGAGTAGGAGGAGGAAGCAACAGGAGGCAAACTGAAGCACCCTGCAATCCTCTGTGGTAGAAGGACATGCGCAAAACTGCTATACGTCTCAGGCCCAGCCGCCACTGCATTTACCCAGTGTGCTATTATAGAGATATAACGTCCCTGACCGTGCTTACTGGTCCACGTATCCGTAGTGAGGTGCACTTTGCCACAGATGGCGTTGCGCAGTGCACACCTGATTTTGTCCCCCACTTGGTTGTGCAGGGAATGGATGGCTCGCCTGGAAAAGTATTAGCGGCTGGGTACGACGTACTGTGGGACAGCCACCGCTATAAGGCCTTTGAAACTCTCCGTCTCCACCAGACAGAATGACAGCATTTCAAAGGCCAGTAATTTTGAAATGCTGGCATTCAGGGCCAGGGATCGCGGGTGGGTAGGGGGGTACTTCCTCTTCCGCTCCAGTGTTTGGGAGATGGAGAGCTGAACACTTCCGTGGGACGTTGTGGAGATGCTTAGTGACCCAGATGGTGGTGTTGCTGGCAGATCCTCTGTTTGCAGGGTGGCAGGTGGCACTGTCACTCCAGAGGTGGATGAAGAAGCCGAGACTGCAGCAGAAGAGGAAGCAAGAGGATATAGAGACCTTTCTTGGTTTTTGAAGTGTCTACTCCACTGCAGCTCGTGCTTTGCACTTAGATGTCTGGTCATGCAGGTTGTGCTCAGGTTGAGAATGTTTATGCCTCACTTCAGGCTCTGATTGCACAGCCTGCAAACCACTGGTGTCTTGTTGTCAGCACATTGTCTGAAGAACTGCCATGCCAGAGAACTCCTTGGAGCTGGCTTTGGTGTGCTCGGTCCCTTGCTGCGGTGGGCAGTAGCAGGCGTACTGTCTAGGGGACGGCCGCTCCGCTTTTGCACCCTGCTCCCTCTTCTGCTGTGCTGGTGGCTTTGTGCAACCAGGGCCTCTTCCTCCGAACTACACAGGTCACTCGCATGACCTTGATTCCATGTGGGGTAGAGGACCTCATCGTCCTCCCTGTCATCTTCCACCCAGTCTTCACCCCTGCCCTCCTTGTCGGTCTGCACACTTTTAAAAGCCCCAGCAGTTGGCACCTGTGTTTCGTTATCATCCGAGAGGTGCTGCTATGGTCCTCCCATTTACTCATCTTGAAACATAAGTGGTTGGGCATCGGTGCACTCAATCTCTTCCACTTCTGGGGCAGGGCTAGGTGGATGGCCCTGGGAAACCCTGCTAACAGAGTCATCAAAAAGCAGAAAAAACTGCTGCATGACTTGGGGCTCAGACTGCTTGGCTGATTTGCAACGGGGTGAGGTGAAAGACTGATGGACATCGGCTGCAGGTGCCAACTCTGATCTTTCAGCAGGAGACTGGGTGGGAGACAATGTGAAGGAACTGGAGGCACTGTCAGCAACCCAATCTACTATCGCCTGTACTTGTTCTGGCCTCACCATTCGTAGAGCCGCATTAGGCCCGACCAAATACCGCTGCAGGTTCTGTCGCGTACTCGAACCTGAGGAAGGTGTTTCACTTGTGCGTGTAGCTGGCACAGATCGACCACGTCCTCTCCCTGCAACAGGAGCTCCACCAGCAGCACCACGACCAGGGCCACGTCCCTTATTTGACGCTCTCCTCATATTTCTCAAATTTAGGATCTTGCCCTAAATGGGTGTTTTTTTTAATAGCAGAATAGAACAACAGTATCTAAATGGTGTACCTCACACGTACAGATGTAGATTAGGCTGCAATTTTATTTTTTTCACCTAAATGGGTGTTTTTCTTATAGAATAGAACAACAGTATCTAAATGGTGTAATTCACACGTACAGATGCAGACTAGGCCACAATTTAAGATTTTTGCCCAAATTGGGTGTTTTTTTAATAGCAGAATAGAACAACAGTATCTAAAGGGTGTATCTCACAATAACATATGCAGCAAAAGCTGCAAAATTAAGTTTTTTGACCTAAATGGGTGTTTTTTTTAATAGCTGAATAGAACAACAGTATCTAAAGGGTGCAATTCACACGTACAGATGCAGACTAGGCCACAATTTTCGATTTTTGCCCAAAATGGGTGTTTTTTTTATTGCAGAATAGAACAATAGTATCTAAAGGGTGAATCTCACAATAACATATGCATCAAAAGCTGCAAAATTAAGTTTTTTGCCCAAAAATCTGCCGACACATTCTATGTTTTCACTAGCTTAAATTGCACACTGACTAATGCTGCAGAGGCCCCAGATTGAGGGTATTGCCAAAAATGGGTGTTTTTTCAAAGCCAAAAAAATATTTAAGTATTTCAAGCTTGATTTTAACAATCACAGATGCTGCCAAGGCTGCAATATTAAGAATTTTGCCAAAAAAGGCAGTTTTTTTAAAACCCAGAAAATTATAGCTGTATTTCTAGCTTAAATTACACAATGACTAATGCGGCAGAGGCCCAAGATGAAGGTTATTGCCAAAAATTTGTGTTTTTTCAAAGCCAGAAAAATATTTAAGTATTTCAAGCATGTTTTTAACAATCACAGATGCAGCAAAGGCTGCAATATTAAGAATTTTGCCCAAAAAGGGTGTTTTTTACTAACAGAATATGACAGCTGTATATAACGCTTGAATTTTACACGTGCAGATGAAGAAAGGGCTGTAGAGATCCCAGCTAGCTAATCCTAAAGGGAAGAAATGGTTATTTGCAACCTAGCTAACCCATCAACAATTTATAAAAATAAAACAATACGGTAGTATGTCTCTTCTGAGGACAGAGTTCTTAGCATAGAATAGATAATCAAGTAACAAGGGCAAAACTGGAACGATGAAATCGTTAGTTTTATTCTAAAAACTATACACAAAAATATATACATTAAAACTGACAGATAAATATACCTGCCAGTCGAACAGATTGGTTGGATAGAAATAGGTAAGAGGTGGAAGGGAAAAGAATGTCTGTAGGTTGTGAATTACCGTTGTAGAGTCCGGTAAAAGGCAAAATCTTTGTAAGGAATAATCCAAAATGGCGGTGGGCCCGTGTCCAGCAGGCGGTCGTGATGTTATTCGATGTCAGATGTTAGATGAAGGACCCAGGACCTGAGTGTCACGGTGTTTTACCCACTCTGTAGCTGGGAGGGGCTGTGACACGCACAAGTCCTGCCTTGTGTAATTGGAAGAGGGGCAGTTTCTGTCCTGGACAGAGAAAATCTGGCAGAATCTTTGCTGTGCCAGTTTCTCTGTACCTATAGGTCAAATTAAAAAGTAGAGTTCATATTGATAATCAGTACAATTTTGCACATCATCTGATACCAAATATGACTGGACGACAATGCAGTGTGCCTGAGAACCTTAATATCTCAGAGCGGGAATCTCTGATTTGCCCGTGGGTTTCCTGGAAGGTGGGTTTGAATAACCCGAACAACCTCTGAAGAGATGGTTCATTTCGTATTTTCCTAACCCATTAAATATCAGGAAATATGGGAAGAATTATAAAATCTATGGAATGGAGGGTGACTGCAAGGTCACCTTTCTCCCTGTATCATCCAGCTGTCTGATACAGATCTGTCCTTTTCTTTTAAAGCTTTCTGACGAGGCTTAAGGTGTGAGGATTCATGCTGGGTTGGAGCTGCTCCGACTACAGAAAGGTAGTTTTTATGTGGTTCTGTCAGGATAATACCAGATTGATTGGTACTTAACCTGGCATGGGGGCAGGAAGAGTCTTTGGCAAGGAGGTGCTAATTTTACCTCTGATCTGTGAGAAGTAACTGAAAGTTGAATTACTTCTGGGTTGAAAAAAGATTTTTTGTGTGTGCAGGAGAGGGCTCTTTATTTTAAAACCGGACACATTCGCGATTTCTTCGTATTGCTGAGATCGCGAAGCGTCACACCTCCCCCCTTTGGAAGATCGGGGAAGGAGTGGTCAGCAAGACTGGGACTGAAGCAATCTCCACTCGCTATTTGGGTTTGTTACAGCGGGAAAGTCGGTCAGCATTCTGATGGCAACTTCCCGGTTTATGCTGGATCGTGAAATCGTACTGTTGAAGGGCTATGCTCCAACGGAGGAGTTTTCCGTTGGTACCAGCAGTACGTTTCAGCCAGCTGAGGGGGTTGTGGTCTGCGACTACCCTGAAGGATCGTCCGTATAGGTACGATTGTAACTTTTGTAGGGCCCACACAATCGCTAGGCACTCTTTCTCTGTCAGGGAGTACACAGCTTCCCGAGGAAGTAGCTTCCTGCTCAAGTAGAGGACAGGATGCTCATTCCCAGTTGCGACCAGGATCCGATCCAATCCGGTCCGAATTTCAGGGAAAATTTGATACACCGCAAAGCCAAATTTCTTCGTGGTAGCGGATCATTTTTTTCTGAATGGCGGTAATACATTTTTTTTTTTAATCATACTTACAGCATCTGTTTGAGTGTGAAGAGTTGACCGCCACTATCTTGATTAAAGATCTCATACCAAATCCTGTGCACGGTGAAATTTGACGTCACCATGCTTCTAGATCTTCATTTAAAATGGACTGTTCGTGATCAAATGGATGCGTTAAGTATGATTTAATTTGTTTATTTATTTTATTTGTTATTACCATCAGATTCCGCAATCAGCTGTGAATGCGCCATCTGAGGGGTACAATAATGGGGGTGGAACAATCACCAGAAATGCAGTACGTGACAAAGTAATTTGTCACAAAGCAAATTTTTGGGTAAAAATCGCCGAAGCAGTCGAATCACATTTTTCTAATATTTAGCTCATCTCTAGTGTCCATGTCTGAAACCAAAATAATATGTAATTTCTCATTGACTTCACTACCCAACCTTGCAGTAAGCCAACATAGACAAAAGGATCTGCATGCTAATGAAGACATTTGAGTGAAAAGTTGAAATGTTAGCCCAAATTTTAAACAACCAATATCCTGAAGCTGTCTTATCTAGGGATGAGCGAACCCAAATTGTATAGTTCGGGTTCGTACCAAATTTTGGGGTGTCCTTGACAAGGACCCGAACCCGAACATTTTCGTAAAAGTCCGGGTTCGGGTTCGGTGTTCGGCGCTTTCTTGGCGCTTTTTGAAAGGCTGCAAAGCAGCCAATCAACAAGCGTCATACTACTTGCCCCAAGAGGCCATCACAGCCATGCCTACTATTGGCATGGCTGTGATTGGCAAGTGCAGAATGTGACCCAGCCTCTATTTAAGCTGTAGTCACGTAGCGCTGCACGTCACTCTGCTGATACAAGTGTAGGGAGAGGTTGCAGCTGCTGTTAGGGCCAGATTAGGCAGGGATTTACTCAGCAAAAACACTTAATTCAGTGATCGATCTACAGCTGTGGATCATTGAACTGCTGCTATTTAATTGCTCACTGTTTTTAGGCTGCCCAGAGCGTTTTTATGTCACTTTTTTCTTGGGTGATCGGCGGCCATTTTGTGTCTTGTGGTGCGCCAGCACAAGCTGCCACCAAGTCCATTTAACCATCAATAGTGTGGTTATTTTTTTGCTATATCCTACATCAGGGGCTTGGCTGTGCTTGCTATTTTATTGAGGGGTAAAATACAATTGGCCAAAATAGCAGTACCCTAAATCTGGTGTTTCAGCTGTGGCTAGCCAATTGTAATACTGTCTGCTGTCTGCCGAATCACTGTTTTTGTTCTGGGTTGAATACAATTCCCAACTTAGCAATCCCCTAAATATTTTTTTTCTGCTGTATCAGGCCAAGTTTAAATCGATCCATAAAAGGGTATATTAGATTGAAGGTGCGGATAGTGTCATCCTCAATAACTTCAAATCACACGCTACCGTGCATTTCCAAGTTTAAATAATTCTGTCCGTAAACGTATACCTGTCATCCAGCGCCTAAATAATAGGCCTAGAATTTATATTCAGCTCAATCTGTGTTTATTGCTGAGGCTGGTCAATTCATTTAGTGTCCACCAAAGCACAGTTTTTCTTCTGGGTTGAATACAATTCCCAACTTAGCAATCCCCTAAATATTTTTTTTTTGCTGTATTAGGCCAAGTTTAAATTGATCCATAAAAGTGTATATTAGATTGAAGGTGCGGATAGTGTCATCCTCAATAACTTCACACGCTACCGTGCATTTCCAAGTTTAATTCTGTCCATAAACGTATACCGGTCATCCAGCGCCTAAATACTAGGCCTACAATTTATATTCAGCTAAATCTGTTGTTACCGCTGTGGCTGGTCAATCTATTTATATGTAAACTTTTTTATTTTAAAGGTATTTCAAAAATATATACTGTAGAGTTACATCACTTCAAATGAATAAATGAAAACATTTCTTTAAATTTTTGAAAAATAATATGCATATATCCATATCAAAAGAAATAAAGTCATTGATACAAGAACAAATAAAATATGACAAACATGGAAAGAGTAGGGAAGGAGGGGGAAAGGGAAAGGAAAGAACAGGAAAAGGAAAAACACAGGTTACCAGTCAAGCTAACATTTTAGTGAAACTTTTGGAAAATGGTCTATGTATAGACCTCTTGGTACATTAACTCAACTTTGACAGATAATCAATTAAACACAATCATTTAACATCAAACTTGTTCTTTCTGGTATCAGAAATGCAGCCACTTCCTTGGTATTAATATCTTGGCCGCATTGAGGAAAAGCATACATAACTCTGACTTAATACCAGCATGACATACATCAAACCAATTAAACAGAATCAGATGTAGAGAGAAGGTCGTTTTAGTTTGGAAAACCTCATTAACAATTTTATTTATCTTTTCCCAAAATGGAACAATTAATGGACATTTGTACCAAATATGAGCGTATGTCCCCATCTCTCCTCCACATCTCCAACAGCAATCCGAAATCTCAGGATTTATTCTATGTAACAAGGCCGGTGTTTTTTTTACCACCGTGACATTAATTTGTATTGCATCTCTTGATACAAATAGCATCTTGAGATTGAGTGAGCATTCTTCAGTATGTGGCTTGTTTGTGTCGCGTTAAATGGAGAGTTCAGGTCCTTGTTCCAGTTCTCCAAGTAAGTTAAAGGTTTAATCAAATCAGTTATTAGTTTATAACATTTAGATATCAAATGATCTCTGGAAGAGCGACTGCGGAGGAGAGATGAGCACACAGTCTCTTTAGCTGGGGCAACATGATCAGGGTGAATCTTATTTAGAAGATCCGAAAATTTTGGTATTGAGCAGTAGGGATGCTAATCTGACTATAGATGAGTTTTAATTTGTTTAAGGGCAAGGTTTTCCCATTTTCATAAAAGTTTTTAATAGGAGTCTCTCCTAATAGTTTATTGCTTTTGAATATTTTGTGCCATATATGCCAAGTATTGGGGACGAGACTTATGAGTGGTGTATCTAGGCTTTTGTTAGAGAGAAAGTTCAGGGTTTTGTTGATTGCATGCCATCTTTTAAGGTAGAATTTTGGTCAATCTATTTAGTGTCTGCCAAAGCACAGTTTTTGTTCTGGGTTGAAATACAATTCCCAACTTAGAGCAGAAACCACAAATTTAGGGAATTACTATCAGGCCAAGGTTAAATCTATCCATAAAAGGGTATATTAGATTGATGGTGCGGATAGTGTCATCCTCAATAACTTCACACGCTACCATGCATTTCCAAGTTTAATTCTGTCCGTAAACGTATACCTGTAACCCAGCGCCTAAATACTAGGCCTACAATTTATATTCAGCTCAATCTGTCATTACTGCTGTGCCTGTATTAGTGTAATATGGTACCTAAATAGATAGCCAGATAGTGTTAGGTGCCTGTAAAAAAAGGCCTGAATTTGTATTCAATACATTGGGCCAAATAATTTTTTTATTATTGTGGTGAACAATAACAATGAGGAAAACATCTAGTAAGGGACGCGGACGCGGACATGGTCGTGGTGGTGTTAGTGGACCCTCTGGTGCTGGGAGAGGACGTGGCCGTTCTGCCACAGCCACACGTCCTAGTGAACCAACTACCTCAGGTCCCAGTAGCCGCCAGAATTTACAGCGATATTTGGTGGGGCCCAATGCCGTTCTAAGGATGGTAAGGCCTGAGCAGGTACAGGCATTAGTCAATTGGGTGGCCGACAGTGGATCCAGCACGTTCACATTATCTCCCACCCAGTCTTCTGCAGAAAGCGCACAGATGACGCATGAAAACCAAGCCCATCAGTCTGTCACATCACCCCCATGCATATCAGGGAAACTGTCTGAGCCTCAAGTTATGCAGCAGTCTCTTATGCTGTTTGAAGACTCTGCTGGCAGGGTTTCCCAAGGGCATCCACCTAGCCCTTCCCCAGGGGTGGAAGAGATAGAATGCACTAACGCACAACCACTTATGTTTCCTAATGATGAGGACATGGGAATACCACCTCAGCACGTCTCTGATGATGACGAAACACAGGTGCCAACTGCTGCGTCTTTCTGCAGTGTGCAGACTGAACAGGAGGTCAGGGAGGAAGACTGGGTGGGGATGATGAAGTCCTAGACCCCACATGGAATGAAGGTCGTGCCACTGACTTTCAGAATTCGGAGGAAGAGGCAGTGGTGAGACCGAGCCAACAGCGTAGCAAAAGAGGGAGCAGTGGGCAAAAGCATAACACCCGCCGCCAAGAGAGTCCGTCAGCTACTGGCCACCGCCATCTGGGACCGAGCACCCCAAAGGCAGCTTCAAGGAGTTCCCTGGCGTGGCAGTTCTTCAAACAATGTGCTGACGACAAGACCCGAGTGGTTTGCACGCTGTGCCATCAGAGCCTGAAGCGAGGCATTAACGTTCTGAACCTTAGCACAACCTGCATGACCAGGCACCTGCATGCAAAGCATGAACTGCAGTGGAGTAAACACCTTAAAAACAAGGAACTCACTCAGGCTCCCCCTGCTACCTCTTCTGCTGCTGCCGCCTTGGCCTCTTCCTCCGCCTCTGGAGGAAAGTTGGCACCTGCCGCCGAGCAAACAGAGGATGTACCACCAACACCACCACCTCCGTCACCAAGCATCTCAACCATGTCACACGGCAGCGTTCAGCTCTCCATCTCACAAACATTTGAGAGAAAGTGCAAATTCCCACCTAGCCACCCTCGATCTCTGGCCCTGAATGCCAGCATTTCTAAACTACTGGCCTATGAAATGCAGTCATTCAGGCTGGAGGACACAGACAGCTTCAAACAGCTCATGTCGCTTGCTGTCCCACAGTATGTTGTTCCCAGCCGCCACTACTTCTCCAAGAGAGCCGTGCCTTCCCTGCACAACCAAGTGTCCGATAAAATCAAGTGTGCACTGCGCAACGCCATCTGTGGCAAGGTCCACCTAACCACAGATACGTGGGCCAGTAAGCACGGCCAGGGACGCTATATCTCCCTAACTGCACACTGGGTAAATGTAGTGGCGGCTGGGCCCCAGGCAAAGAGCTGTTTGGCGCACATCCTTCCGCCGCCAAGGATCACAGGGCAACATTCTTTGCCTTCTGTTGCCTCCTCCTCCTATTCGGCTTCCTCCTCCTCTTCTCCCACCTGCTCATCCAGTCAGCCACACACCTTCACCACCAACTTCAGCACAGCCCTGGGAAAACGTCAGCAGGCCATTCTGAAACTCATATGTTTGGGGGACAGGCCCCGCACCGCGCAGGAGTTGTGGCGGGGTATAAAACAACAGACCGACGAGTGGTTGCTGCCGGTGAGCCTCAAGCCTGGCCTGGTGGTGTGTGATAATGGGCGAAATCTCGTTGCAGCTCTGGGACTAGCCGGTTTGACGCACATCCCTTGCCTGATGCATGTGCTGAATTTGGTGGTGCAGAAGTTCATTCGCAACTACCCCGACATGTCATAGCTGCTGCATAAAGTGCGGGCCGTCAGTGCGCGCTTCCGGTGTTCACATCCTGCAGCTGCTCGCCTGTCTGCGCTACAGCGTAACTTCGGCCTTCCCGCTCACCGCCTCATATGCGACATGCCCACCAGGTGGAACTCCACCTTGCACATGCTGGACAGACTGTGCGAGCAGCAGCAGGCGATAGTGGAGTTTCAGCTGCAGCACGCACGGGTCAGTCGCACTGCGGAACAGCACCACTTCACCACCAATGACTGGGCCTCCATGCGAGACCTGAGTGCCCTGTTGCGCTGTTTCGAGTACTCCACCAACATGGCCAGTGACGATGACGCCGTTATCAGCGTTACAATACCACTTCTATGTCTCCTTGAGAAAACACTTAGGGCGATGATGGAAGAGGAGGTGGCCCAGGAGGAGGAGGAGGAGGAAGAGGGGTCATTTTTAGCACTTTCAGGCCAGTCTCTTAGAAGTGACAGCAGAGGCTAGGTACAAATGTGGCCAGCCAGGGCCCACTACTGGAGGACGAGGAGGACGAGGAGGAGGAGGAGGAGGATGAGAATGAAGCATGTTCACAGCGGGGTGGCACCCAACGCAGCTCGGGCCATCACTGGTGCGTGGCTGGGGGGAAACGCAGGACGATGACGATACGCCTCCCACAGAGGACAGCTTGTTCTTACCTCTAAGCAGCCTGGCACACATGAGCGACTACATGCTGCAGTGCCTGCGCAACGACAGCAGAGTTGCCCACATTTTAACGAGTGCGGACTACTGGGTTGCCACCCTGCTGGATCCCCGGTACAAAGACAATGTGCCCACCTTACTTCCTACACTGGAGCGTGATAGGAAGATGCGCGAGTACAAGCGCACATTGGTAGACGCGCTACTGAGAGCATTCCCAAATGTCACAGGGGAACAAGTGGAAGCCCAAGGCGAAGGCAGAGGAGGAGCAAGAGGTCGTCAACGCAGCTGTGTCACGGCCAGCTCCTCTAAGGGCAGGGTTAGCATGGCAGAGATGTGGCAAAGTTTTGTCAACACGCCACAGCTAACTGCACCACCACCAGATACGGAACGTGTTAGCAGGAGGCAACATTTCACTAACATGGTGGAACAGTACCTGTGCACACCCCTCCACGTACTGACTGATGGTTCGGCCCCATTCAACTTCTGGGTCTCCAAATTGTCCACGTGGCCAGAGCTAGCCTTTTATGCCTTGGAGGTGCTGGCCTGCCCGGCGGCCAGCGTTTTGTCTGAACGTGTATTCAGCACGGCAGGGGGCGTCATTACAGACAAACGCAGCCGCCTGTCTACAGCCAATGTGGACAAGCTGACGTTCATAACAATGAACCAGGCATGGATCCCACAGGACCTGTCCATCCCTTGTGCAGATTAGACATTAACTACCTCCCCTTAACCATATATTATTGTACTCCAGGGCACTTCCTTATTCAATCCTATTTTTATTTTCATTTTACCATTATATTGCGGGGCAACCCAAAGTTGAATGAACCTCTCCTCTGTCTGGGTGCCGGGGCCTAAAAATATCTGACAATGGCCTGTTCCAGTGGTGGGTGACGTGAAACATGATTCTCTGCTATGACATGAAGACTGATTCTCTGCTGACATGAAGCCTGAATCTCTGTTATGGGACCTCTCTCCTCTGCCTGGGTGTCGGGGCCTAAATAACTGACAATGGACTGTTCCAGTGTTGGGTGACGTGAAGCCTGATTCTCTGCTATGACATGAAGACTAATTCTCTGCTGATATGAAGCCAGATTCTCTGTTACGGGACCTCTCTCCTCTGCCTGGGTGCCTGGGCCTAAATATGTGACAGTGGCCTGTTCCAGTGGTGGGTGACATGAAGCCTGATTCTCTGCTATGACATGAAGACTGATTCTGCGCTGACATGAAGCCAGATTCTCTGCTATGGCATGAAGAGACTGATTCTCTGCTGACATGAAGCCAGATTCTTTGCTATGGCATGAAGAGACTGATTCTCTGCTGACGTGAAGCCAGATTCTCTGCTATGGGACCTCTCTCCAATTGATATTGGTTAATTTTTATTTATTTTATTTTTATTTTTATTCATTTCCCTATCCACATTTGTTTGCAGGGGATTTACCTACATGTTGCTGCCTTTTGCAGCCCTCTAGCCCTTTCCTGGGCTGTTTTACAGCCTTTTTAGTGCCGAAAAGTTCGGGTCCCCATTGACTTCAATGGGGTTCGGGACGAAGTTCGGGTCGGGTTCGGATCCCGAACCCAAACATTTCCGGGAAGTTCGGCCGAACTTCTCAAACCTGAAAATCCAGGTGTTCGCTCAACTCTAGTCTTATCTAATTCATGGAGAGAATTCATGGAGATGGAGAGAACTTCCTTATTTGATGATCTAAAAAGCAAACAACCCTCAGAAAAGAAAAAAAAAAGTGCTACCATTTAAAGTGGTTCTGCAGTTTGTTGAACTGATGAAACTGATGATCTATCCTCTGGATAGATCATCAGCATCTGATCGGCGGGGGTCCAACACCCGGGACCCCCGCCGATCAGCTGTTTGAGAAGGCAGCGGCACTCCAGCAGCGCCATGGCCTTCTCCAGCAGCGACGCGGCCTTCTCACTGTTTACCGCTGGCCCAGTGACATCACGACTAGTATCACTGGCCTGGGCACAGGCTAAGCTCTGTTCACTTGAAGGATGATAAGGAGTCTCCCTCAGGCCAGGATATAACAGAGAGGGGAATACAACAAACAAAATATAAATAGGAACAACAACACTTAACTTCACGTGGAGCAAAGGCTGCGCCAGGAGCTCAACCGAGATCCAATCACCAGCTAGCCCAGAGTCCAGAAACTGAAGCTATAAATCGTACCTCTAGAAGTGGTAAGCAGTAAAAAATAGAGGAAGTTAAATAACCAAACCAACAACACCTGCCAGAGGTGTGGTCATACAAAAACAACACAGATACAAATGATCCACAAGGAACAATTCAGATTAACCCACATGTTGCTAGTCTTTCTGATCTCCTGCCCCCTGTCACGGGAGTGTCCGTGACAGTCAGTGGGTAAGGCTGTAAATTTCAAAAGCCACAACTTCCTCTTTCTAAAGAATCTTTAGCAATCTTCTATTTTCAGTCTGTGGTTGTTCTTTGATTTCGTACTTATTCAAGTGTAAGGAGCATGTATCACGCACTCTCAGGACTTAGATCACACAACAGGTGAGCAGGTGACATCACCAGGTAATGGGCTGCAACTATAACCAGTGACATTATATAAAGCTCTGTGGTGCTGGATTCCATGTGAAGCAAATCATAACTTGGATCTGAATTATTGCTTTTTTGACTTTCATGGTTTTATGGTGTTATCAACTTTACTAAAAAGGATCACCCACTATGGACAATCCCATCCAACAAGCTTATCAGAAGGTATCTGGCCGCTGTAATCAGCTGTAGTCAGCTGTAATCTGTTAGGAGACCTCGTAGACCGTGTTCAACCTCCCTATGGCACCTCCACATGGGAAACAGAGCATCACATAGTTCATATAAAAATCAATGGGCTGTCCGTGTGGTACATTTGTGTGCTGGGTCCTCCAGAGTGAGAGACACTTTTAGATAGTTATTAGTGATGATCGAGCACCAAAGTTTTTGGGTGTTCGGCCTGAACACATTGCTATATTCAACATGTGAGAGTGAATCTAGATGGCACATCCTCAATGCTATGCTTTTGATATGACAACTGTTTTCAGCATAATAAAACATGGCTTCTCAGCACAATTATTAATAAATAACCTTATGCTATGCACTCAAAGGAGGCTGAAAAACAGTTGTCATACCAAAAGCATAGCATTGAGGATGCGCCATCTAGATTCACTCTCACGTGTTGAATACTTTGTATAGTCTTTTCTCTGTTTCCGCCCCTGGATCAGCACTCCTTCCCATTTGGCCCAGGTGTTTTTAATCGGCAGGAGTCTGCAAAGGGTCTATAAATTCCTACCACCTCTCAGTTGGAGTTCCTGAGAGTCTGTGAACAGGTTAGCTTTTTGCACCTGTTCACATTATGTGGTGCTGAGCGGTGGCCATTGCTGCTTTTGTGCTGTGCTGGTGGAGTGATGGGGCCCAGGGCCAAGGTGGCTTTGCCGCACAGTGGGGGCGCTGTGTGGCTACTGGGTCCCGTTGCCTGCTTGTGCGGTGCAGGGGCGCCCGTGGTCGCCGTGCAGTACCACGCCAAAGTTAGAGTAGGTCCCCACTTGAAGAGGCAACCTTCTTGTGGTAAGTGGGCCTATGCTCTTTGATCAAACTGTATACCAATGCCTCCTTTTAGTGCATAGCGTATGGTTATATTTATTATATATTGTGCTGAGAAGCCATGTTTTATTATGCTGAAAAACAGTTGTCATATCAAAAGCATAGCATTGAGGATGTGCGATCTAGATTCACTCTCACATGTTGAATACATTGCTATATTCGTGGGTAACCGAGTATAATGGAAGTCAATGAGAGACAACCAGGCACCCCCTGCTCTGAAGAGGGGAGGGTGCCTGGTCCATTGAAAAAGGTCAGAAAGTGACAGAAACACCACCAAAATGGATCGGTAACAGCATTTGGACGATGTCTGGATGCATCTTGGACTCCCAGGTCGCTGCTGGGAACCATGTTGTCCGAGTTGTACGCCACTTTTACAGACTGACAAAAATACGCACAAACCCCCCCACCCTCCCCCCCAAAAAAATCAATTTTACATGAAAAATTGTTAGGAAACATTCTTTTCTGTATAGTTACTTGTGTATAAAGTGCAAGTGCTGCAAAAAATTACAAGCAAGACGCACTCCGAAACAGCCTGTATATCACATAAAGGAGGGCCTCATTCACATTGTGGTACAATTGTTCAGGTAGTGGGACTCCTACACTCATAAAGCCTATGCACTAAGTGAAAGGGCTGCCAAAAATTGGAAGGAACCGGCACTCCAATACACCGTTTGTTACACATAAAGGAGGGCATTATACCCTTGAAAAATTATGATTGATGGCCTGCTGGTAACCCTCAAAAACATTTGGAGCAGGGGCCTGCTGATCTGACCATCTAAAACCTTAGGGGCGAGGGCCTGCTGCCGCATTGGTGACTCTAGATAACCTCTGGGTGATTGCACGTTCCCGTGATGGCGATGATCCATTTGGATGTCTGCTCTATCAACTTTTGATGTTCTTTTCTGCGCCTAACCTTGGTGATCACGGGTAATGAGGAATCAGGGTTCGATGCTGGTGAGGGAGCTTGAGAAAGGGATACCACATCCAAGGGAGGTCAATGGCTGAGATCTGATTGGCTGTTGTTGCCTTGCCACTTTTTTTCCTAATTGTGAACCATCCAGAGAGAGTGGGTCAAGTTATTAAAGCAGAAGAATCCAAGGAAGACATCAGGCACGCTGCAATTACCCACTCCCGACTCAGGGAGGTAGTGACGATAAATAACAATACAGCACTCCTAAGCGGCCCTGTTATTGGAATGAGTACACTTTTCGTTAACAAGGATCTATTGGAGGGCAAGTCTGGTGCCAGCAGCCAACTTGCTCCTGGCCTCCACAACGTTCACCCAGTGTGCCATCATGGTGAGGATTGTGTTGACCAGACTCTTGGCTACTGAGATTGGACTTGTAGGTGAGGGCCTGCTGCCACTTTGTTGACTCTAGATAACTTCTAGGCGATCGCACGTCCCCATGACGGTGACAATCCATTTGGATGTTCGCCCTATCAACTTTGGAGCAATTTTTCAACAAGGACCTTCTGGTATAGAACCGTTTTGCTTGTCCTCTCCACCAGAGGAATGAGAGATGAGAAGTTCTCTTTGTAGCGGGGGTCGAGAAGGGTGAACAATCAGTAATCCATGTTGTCTAAAATGCGTATAACGCGCAGGTCATGGGAAAGGCAGCCTAACATGAAGTCAGCCATGTGTGCCAGAGTACCAACAGGCAAGACTTCGATCTCGTCATCAGAAGGTGAGCTGACCCTGTAGAAGATTGTAGGTGAGGGCCTGCAGATGAGCTGACCCTGTAAAAGATTGTAGGTGAAGGCCTGCTGGTGAGTTAACCCTGTAAAAAATTATATGCGAGGGCCTGCTGGTGAGCTGACCCTGTAAAAGATTTTAGGTGCGGGCCTGCAGGTGAGCTGACCGTGTAAAAGATTATATGCTGAGCTGACCCTGTAAAAGATTATATGCCAGGGCCTGCAGTTGAGCTGACCCTGTAAAACATTATATGCGAGGGCCTGCAGGTGAGCTGACCCTGTAAAACCTTATATGCGAGGGCCTGCTGCTGAGCTGACCCCCTAAAACATTATATGATAGTGCCTGCGGGTGAGCTGACACTGTAAATCATTATATGCGAGTGCATGCTGTTCAAATTACGCTCTAAAACATTATATGCGATTGCATGCTGTACAGCTGATGCTCTAAAACATTATATGTGAGTGCATGCTGTTCAGCTGACCCTATAAAAAAATTTTTAGTTGAGGGAAAATATACCATCTGGATGAGGAGGAGGAGAAAACAAGATTCAACCCTATAGTCTTTTTTTGTGGTGGAAAAGGTGCATGGAAATACTCTACAGTAGATTGAGTACTTTATAAATGATAGATTGAAATTGCCTTTATGTTCATCATCAGCTCAGCTCTCCTCTGGTGGAGTTGAGAAGTCAGGGGCAATTCAGGCCTTGTTCATTTTTATCTGAGTCAACCTCTCAGCATTGCCAGTGGACAAGCGGATACGCTTATCTGTTATAATGCCACCAGCAGCACTAAATACACGATCAGACAAAATGCTGGCGGCAGGGCAGGCCAGCACATCCAAAGCGTAGAGCGCAAGTTCGTGCCACGTGCCTAGCTTGGACACCCAGTAGTTGTAAGGCACTGAGGGATCATTTAGGACACTGACACGGTCTGCTATGTATTCCTTCACCATCTTCCAAAACATTTCCCTCCTTGTACCACTAGGCCGCACTTCAGGGTGAGGTTGCTGGTGAGGTGTCATGAAAGTGTCCCATGCCATGGAGAGTGTTGCCCTGCCTTTGTTGGAACTGCTGTGTGTTCCCCTTGTCTCCCCTCCTCGGTTGCCTAAGGAAGTACGGACTCTGCCGGCCACGTTGTCAGATAGAAAATTTTGGAGCAATCTCTCAACAAGTACCTTCTGGTATTGCACCGTTTTACTCATCCTCTCCACCACAGGAATGAGAGATGAGAAGTTCTCTTTGTAGCGGGGGTCGAGAAGGGTGAACACCCAGTAATCTGTGTTATCTAAAATGCGTATAACACGAGGGTCGCTGGAAAGGCAGCTTAACATGAAGTCAGTCATGTGTGCCAGAGTACCAAGAGGCAAGACGTCGATGTCAACATCAGGATAACTCTCCTTCTCCTCCTCCTCCTCTAGTGCCCATCCACACTGAACAGATGGAATTAAAGTTACATGGGTACTACCCCCTGTAGCAGAGGCAACTGTCTCCAGCTCCTCCACCTCCTCCTTCTCCTCCTCCTCTTCATGGTCGAATTAGCGCTGAGAAGACGAAGTGAGGGTGGGCTGGCTATCACCCTGTGTAATGTCCACCAACATTTCCTCATCTGCCTCATTCAGAGCGTCGTCCTTAACCCCTTAACGCAGAACGCAGTGCATGTATGGCGGGGGATGCATTGCCAGATTGCATTCCGCCGTACATGCACGGCCGGATGATCGGGCGGGCACCGGAGCGGTGCGTGCCCGATCATTGCAGGGGTCCAGCAGTCCCTGGTAGCCGGGCCCCTCCTGTATCCGGGCCCCTGCTGTATCCGCCGGCAGCGATGCCGGCGGATTAACCCCTTCTGGGCCGCGGTCCAAGCTGACCGTGACATAGAAGTGGTTTGCGGCGGGTGAAGCAGTGCATCGAGTCCCCGCGCTGCTGTGTCGGGGACCCGATGCATGACAAGGCAGCCCAATGTCGTGCAGAGGCTGCCCAATGCCCTGTACGGCATCGGGACCTGCCTTTTACGGGTGCTGAGGAGATTCAGCCTCATGCTGGGTCTCCTAGGCAACCTGTTTGTGTACTACTCACTGTAGTACACGAACAGGCAATGGATTACAATACAGATGAATTGTAATGCATTGCAGAGGGGATCAGAGCCCCAAAAGTTGAAATCCCAGAGTGGGACAGAAATAAAGTAATGCCCTGATTTTATAATAAAAAATAGAAAGAAAAAGAAAAACTGCACATATTAGATATCGCCGCGTTCGTAATGACCGGCTCTATAAATATATCACATGATCCACCCCGTCCAATAGACACCATAAAAAATAAAAACTGTGTAAAAAAAAGCCATTTTTGGCACCTTACATCACTAAAAGTGCAACAACAAGCGAAAATTGTACCAATCAAACTGTCTTCTCATACTGGAAAAAATGAGCCCCAACATAAGACATTCGCCACCAAAAAAAAAAATATATGGCTTTCAGAATATGGAGACACTAATAAATCCTTTTTTTCAAAAATGCTTTATTATAAAAAACTGAAACAAAAAAACAAAAAAGTAATCATATTTGGTATTGTCGCATCCGTAACAACTTGCTCTATAAAATTAGCTCATGATCTAACCTGTCAGATGAACGTTGTAAATAACAAGAAATAAAAACAGTGGCAAAACAGCTATTTTTTTTACCTTGCCTCACAAAAAGTGTAATATAGAGCAACCAAAAATCATCTGTACCCTAAAATAGTACCAACAAAACTGCCAGCTTATCCTGTAGTTTCCAAAATGGGGTCACTTTTTTGTAGTTTCTACTCTAGGGGTGCATCAGGGGGTCTTCAAATGTGACTCGGCGAGTTAAAATTATCCCAGTGAAATCTGCCCTCCAAAAACCATATGCCGTTCCTTTCCTTCTGCGCCCTGCCGTGTGGCCATACAGCAGTTTTTGACCACATATGGGGTGTTTCTGTAAACTACAGTATAAGGGCAATAAATATTGAGCTTATTTTGGCTGTTAATTCTTGCTTTGTTAGCGGGAAAAAAATGATTAAAATAGAAAATCTGCCACAAAAAGTGAAATTCTGAAATTTCATATCCATTTGCAATTAATTCTTGTGGAACACCTAAAGAGTTAACAAAGTTTGTAAAATCAGTTTTGAATACCTTGAGGGGTGTAGTTTCTAAAATGGGGTAAATTTTTGGGAGATTCTACTCTAGGGGTGCATCAGGGTGGCTTCAAATGGGATGTGGTGTCAAAAACCAGTCCATCAAAATCTGCCTTCTAAAAACCATTTTGCGTTCCTTTCCTTCTGTGCCCTGCCGTGTGGCCATACAGCAGCTTTTGACCAAATATGGGGTGTTTCTGTAAACTACAGAATAATGGCAATAAATATTGAGTTTTGTTTGGCTGTTAACCTTTTCTTTGTTAGCGGAAAAAAATGATTAAATTGGAAAATCTGCCAAAAAAGTAAAATTCTGAAATTTCTTATCCATTTCCCATTAATTCTTGTGGAACACCTAAAGGGTTAACAGTTTGCAAAATCAGTTTTGAATGCCTTGAGGGGTGTAGTTTCTAAAATGGGGTAATTTTTCGGTGGTTTCTGTGACGGTATCACTCTATCTCACTGCCTTGTAATTCCTTAATTCCAAATAGTTGAAGAATCCCCCATTCGCCAAATGAGAAATCACGGGTAGCGCTGAATAATTCCACAGCTGAATACTGGAACAGACTTTACTGGAAGCAACACAGGCACTCAAACATACAATTTATTTTATACCCTGCTCCCATGCAAGGGAGACACCCACACAAATATACATTAACCAATAACACAAAGGTTACGACACACATAACATCCTCCCCTCTGCCTGTGATATAATTATGATACACAATGGTTAACATAATTATCCCAGTCAGGACAATACACAATGTCCTCTGTCCTGGAGACAACCGAGGTGTAATTCCATTATCTCTCAGGACAAAGGGAAATTGCCAATACACACAGGGAGACAATAGGACAGACATCACTTACTCAAATATACATTGTCCCACTCTTTACAGTACACATGGACATTTAACACATCCCAAAATGGCACGAATTAGACCAGGAATTCAAAAGTTAGTAAAAGTCTCTTTTAAGCAGGGAGAGGAAAACATGTGGACAACCATAGAAGGGCATCCTTCACAAAGGCCCCCCCTTTTTCTCCCTGCTCCGGCAGACACGGTTAGACCTTTACTGGTCTAGTAGGGGCTGGCGGTGCTTCAAGCTTAGTCAGATAGTAAGTCAGTTTGCCTTGACAGCCGGTCCGCATTGCCGTTTTGCTTGCCAGGCCGGTAATGGATGGTGAAATCATAGGGTTGGAGGGCAAGGCTCCACCGTAATAAACGAGCATTGTCTCCAGAGACCCGGTTGAGCCACACCAAGGGGTTGTGGTCAGTTATGGGAGTGAAGGCACGGCCATACAGATGGGGGGTGAGTTTTTTGAGGGCCCAGACCAGCGCCAGGCACTCTTTCTCAATGGCCGCATAACTGGCTTCTCTTGGCAACAATTTCTGACTCAGGTAGATCACCGGGTGCTCCCCTCCATCCTCACCGACCTGGCTTAATACTGCCCCCAGTCCAAACCTTGAGGCATCTGTGTGAACCATAAACCTTTTGTTAGGATCTGGGGCAGCCAACACAGGAGCATTAATTAGAGCATTTTTCAAAGCTTGGAATACCACCTCACATTCCGGGGACCACAGGACTTGTCGGGGTAATTTCTTTTTTGTGAGGTCAGTCAGGGGTTTGGCTAGGGTGCTGTAGTCGGGTACAAAACGTCGGTAGTAGCCGGCTGTCCCCAGGAAGGCCATGACTTGTGTCTTGGTACGGTGAGTGGGCCAATTAGCAACAGCCTCAATTTTAGCCGGTTCCGGTCGTTGCTTACCGCAACCTACTCGATGGCCCAAGTATTGTACCTCCGCCATACCGAAGTGACACTTGTCTGGCTTCAAGGTTAGACCGGCCCCCCTTATCCTATCCAATACTTCCCCTACATGTTCTAAGTGTGCCTCCCAGGTATCGCTATGGATGGCGATATCATCCAGGTAGGCACATGCATAATCCTGGATACCCTCTAATAGGCGGTCCAACATCCGCTGGAATGTGGCCGGGGCGTTCTTCATCCCGAACGGCATAACCCGGAATTGGTATAAGCCAAACGGGGTGATGAAAGCTGATTTGGGGATCGCATCCTCCGTGAGAGGAATCTGCCAGTACCCTTTACATAGATCGATCGTGGTCAGATACCTCCCCTCAGTGTCCACAAGCCTAAATGGCAACATTTCAAGTGCCAGTAATTTCAAAAGTTGCGCATTTAGTGCTATGGCCTGTGGGTGGGTATTTGCGCTTGAATTCAAATGACTGTGTTATAGACATTGAATGCTGCGCTGGGACAGGGAAGTGGATGTTGTTGCTGATGGTTCATGCGAAGGTCCAGGTGCAGGGCGAGGGTCATCCGGACCTGCAGCTTCGTCAGGGGATTGGCCAGCAGTGCGTAACACAGGGGAAGAGGAGGCAGTGGTGTGACCCGTAGACCCAGATTGGGGACGTCATGAAAGGAAGGGGTTGCGAAAAAAAATTACTGGGGGAGGGGGGCCCCATACAAAAATTAGCTGTGGGGCCCAGTCATTTCTGGCTACGCCACTGAATGTCCTAATAGGGTATTCCAAAATGAGTTTTCTAAACCAGATATCACTGCTGATATAACTAATTGCGGAATAACAATAATTGTCTGAGTAGTGGTTCACATTAGATGGGACATACACTCACCTAAAGAATTATTAGGAACACCATACTAATACGGTGTTGGACCCCCTTTTGCCTTCAGAACTGCCTTAATTCTACGCGGCATTGATTCAACAAGGTGATAGCATTCTTTAGAAATGTTGGCCCATATTGATAGGATAGCATCTTGCAGTTGATGGAGATTTGAGGGATGAACATCCAGGGCACGAAGCTCCCGTTCCACCACATCCCAAAGATGCTCTATTGGGTTGAGATCTGGTGACTGTGGGGCCATTTTAGTACAGTGAACTCATTGTCATGTTCAAGAAACCAATGTGAAATGATTCGAGCTTTGTGACATGGTGCATTATCCTGCTGGAAGTAGCCATCAGAGGATGGATACATGTTCTCATTCTGTTTACGCCAAATTCAGACTCTACCATTTGAATGTCTCAACAGAAATCGAGACTCATCAGACCAGGCAACATTTTTCCAGTCTTCAACAGTCCAATTTTGGTGAGCTCGTGCAAATTGTAGCCTCTTTTTCCTATTTGTAGTGGAGATGAGTGGTACCCGGTGGGGTCTTCTGCTGTTGTAGCCCATCCGCCTCAAGGTTGTGCGTGTTGTGGCTTCACAAATGCTTTGCTGCATACCTCGGTTGTAACGAGTGGTTATTTCAGTCAACGTTGCTCTTCTATCAGCTTGAATCAGTCGGCCCATTCTCCTCTGACCTCTAGCATCCACAAGGCATTTTCGCACACAGGACTGCCGCATACCGGATGTTTTTCCCTTTTCACACCATTCTTCGTAAACCCTAGAAATGGTTGTGCGTGAAAATCCCAGTAACTGAGCAGATTGTGAAATACTCAGACCGGCCAGATCTGGCACCAACAACCATGCCACGCTCAAAATTGCTTCAATCACCTTTCTTTCCCATTCTGACATTAAGTTTGGAGTTCAGGAGATTGTCTTGACCAGGAGCACCCCCCTAAATGCATCGAAGCAACGGCCATGTGATTGGTTGACTAGATAATTGCATTCATGAGAAATAGAACAGGTGTTCCTAATAATTCTTTAGGTGAGTGTATATAAACAGTCCAGACGTGAAAGTGCTACAAACTACATTACTTACTGAAACTTGATTTTGGTAACATGATCCTACATAACTCGGGCAATTGTTTGTACCTGTCTAACTCTCGTTGGCTACTTGAGCAATATGGGTCTAAGCTTCATTTATTGGAATTTCATGTATTGGAGACTTGCAAAACATGTATAACAGTCCTTAGGACATTGAATACACACTGAGAGATCAAAAAGTGAAAAGGAACACTTTAAAGTTAGCAGAGAATATTTTCTTTTGACATTTTCATAAACTGCAGCCACATCTGATCCTAGAACATCATTTTCTGCTGTAATATAAAACAAAATAAAGTCAATGATATGATAAAATATGAAAAAATTATGAAAACTGTACAGGGAGAATTATAACCAGTAATCAGCATGAAAACCAACACCTGAATCCCAAATTGTGGGACATTTAAAAAAGTCCACTTCATTTCAAGTCCAGTGCACATAACATTCCCATAAAAATCAGTACTCTTGGCATTTTCTGAACATACCGTACACTACTATATACACTCACCTAAAGAATTATTAGGAACACCTGTTCTATTTCTCATTAATGCAATTATCTAGTCAACCAATCACATGGCAGTTGCTTCAATGAATTTAGGGGGGTGGTCCTGGTCAAGACAATCTCCTGAACTCCAAACTGAATGTCAGAATGGGAAAGAAAGGTGATTTAAGCAATTTTGAGCGTGGCATGGTTGTTGGTGCCAGATCTGGCCGGTCTGAGTATTTCACAATCTGCTCAGTTACTGGGATTTTCACGCACAACCATTTCTAGGGTTTACAAAGAATGGTGTGAAAAGGGAAAAACATCCAGTATGCGGCAGTCCTGTGGGCAAAAATGCCTTGTGGATGCTAGAGGTCAGAGGAGAATGGGCCGACTGATTCAAGCTGATAGAAGAGCAACGTCGACTGAAATAACCACTCGTTACAACCGAGGTCTGCAGCAAAGCATTTGTGAAGCCACAACACGCACAACCTTGAGGCGGATGGGCTACAACAGCAGAAGACCCCACCGGGTACCACTCATCTCCACTACAAATAGGAAAAAGAGGCAACAATTTGCACGAGCTCACCAAAATTGGACTGTTGAAGACTGGAAAAATGTTGCCTGGTCTGATGAGTCTTGATTTCTGTTGAGACATTCAAATGGTAGAGTCTGAATTTGGCGTAAACAGAATGAGAACATGTATCCATCCTCTGATGGCTACTTCCAGCAGGATAATGCACCATGTCACAAAGCTCGAATCATTTCAAATTGGTTTCTTGAACATGACAATGAGTTCACTGTACTAAAATGGCCCCCACAGTCACCAGATCTCAACCCAATAGAGCATCTTTGGGATGTGGTGGAACGGGAGCTTCGTGCCCTGGATGTGCATCCCTCAAATCTCCATCAACTGCAAGATGCTATGCTATCAATATGGGCCAACATTTCTAAAGAATGCTATCAGCACCTTGTTGAATCAATGCCACGTAGAATTAAG
This sequence comes from Bufo bufo, assembly GCF_905171765.1. Classification (NCBI taxonomy): domain Eukaryota; kingdom Metazoa; phylum Chordata; class Amphibia; order Anura; family Bufonidae; genus Bufo; species Bufo bufo. The sequence continues at coordinate 16,348,187 of NC_053389.1, forward strand.
GCAGTTTTAAAGGGAAAAGGGGGTCCAACACTGGGTTAGTATGGTGGCACTAATAATTCTTTAGGTGAGTGTAAATACAGTGCATTTACCTTCAGACCGTTTCACTTTTTTCACGCAGTGTTATGTTGCTCCATGTGCTAAAATAAAAATAAAATTCCAGTTTTCTACCAATATTCTGCATTCAATGCCCCATAATTAGAAAGTGAATAGAGAATATTAAACATTTTTGCTAATTTATTAAAAAGGAAAAACTAGTATTTTACATGCACTCAGTATTCAGACCCTTTTCTATGACATTTGACAGTTTGCTCTGGGGCTTCTCGTTTCTCTAGAACCTCTGAGATGTTTCTACACCTTGATTGGAGTCACCCGTGGTAAATTCAGCTCATTGAACATGATTTAGAAAGACACAGCCCTGTCTATTTAACAGCTGACAATGCATATCAGAGCACACACTAAACCATGAAGAGGAAAGAACTGCCTGTTGAGCTCAAAGACAGGATTGTGTGGAGACACAGATCTGGAGAAGGGGACAAAAACATGTCTGCTGCACTGAATGTTCCCAAGACCACAATGGCCTTCTTAATTATTAAATTGAAGAAGTTTGGAATAACCAGAACTTTACTTAATGCTGGCTGCCTCAAGGGAGAAGGGCCTCTGTAAGCAGGCCCGGTGCTATAATAAGGCAGACCAGGCGGCCGCCTTAGGGCGCTGAGAAGGGGGGCGGAAAAATGAAACTTTTTTTTTTTCCCATTAATCACTTGCATGCCACCGGCCTCCTGTGGCTGTTCTCCTCTGTGTGGTAGTCCTCATATCTTCTCTCTGGGCTCCCGAGTCCTGACAAGTTGTTTGAGGACCTTTCCCACTCTGCCAATCAGTGGCCACAGCTGTGTCACGTGTCAGGGCAGTGATTTCCTGCTGAGCCAATCACAGGTCTGACACATGACACAGCTGCAGCCTCTGATTGGCTGAGTGGGAAAGGTCCTCAAAGTCTTGTCGTGAGCACAGAGAGAAGATACCAGGACCACACAGAGGAGAAGGGGAGCTGCTGCAGACGACCAGGGCCAGGTGAGGAGCACAATGTTTATTTTTACACAACATTAATAGAGGGGGGGAAATGTGACATGGGGGGGGAATGTGACACAAAGGGGGTGATGTAAAAAGCAGGGGGTGATGTGACATGGATGGGGAGAAATGTCACATTTCTCCTTCTCCATGTCACATCACCCCCCTATGTCACATTTCTCCTCCCCCTCCAGGTCACATTTCTCATCCCCCTCCATGTCACATTTCTCATCCCCCTCCATGTCACATCACGCTCTCCTTTTTAGATCACCCCCACCGAGTTGTGTGGGGGGGGGGGCATGCCAAAATGTAGCTTTGCGTGTGTGTACAAAAATCCTTGCACCGGCCCTGTCTGTAAGATAGGTTAGGAGCTCGAGAGATACTGTGTGCAGACGGTCCCCATTCAACCTGAGAGAGGTTGAAAGCATCTGCAGAGAACAATGGCATAAAATCCACAAGTCCAGGTGTGAGACCTTGTGGCATCATCCCCAAGAAGACTGGAGGCTGTAATCAATGCCAAAGAGGCATCAACTAAGTCCTGAGTAATGGGGATGAATACATATATCAAAACGTTTTCTTTATTACATTTCATTTTATCACCTCCAATTTGTGATAACAACAACAATATGGTTTAACCCTTTCAATACTAAATGTGGAACCTATAAGTTTACTGTCATGTTTTTCTTTACTTGATAAAACCATGGATCATGTTTTAACTGAATATTATATGTGTTCATTAATTCTTTGATGTAGATAATGTTTGATTCTACCCACAAAAATGTTATGCAAAACACCTATTTAAAATTTTGGAAACCGTCATGTGGAAGGAGGGATATATTATTGGAACTGTTGATGTCACTTTGCTCTATACTATTATTGAGAACAAAAATGGTTGTGAGGCCTCAGAATTCTTTCAGATGTTGAATATTTTTTTCCCAGTTAACAAATTCAGTCCATTGCATTTGTTTTGTATTGTCACACAATTATTTTTTTATTTTTATATAAAGTTGATTTTTATGTCCAGACGCGGGGTATTGCAATGGGATCCAGGTTCCTACCAAGTTTCAGAATCTGTATTTGGGCAAATAAGAGACATTAACCTCTGGCTGACTCTGCACAAACCTGGTCTTGTGGAAATGTTTTATTGATGACTAGTGTTGAGCGCGAATATTTGCATCGCGAATATCGCAACTTCGATAATTTGCAAATATTGCGAATATAGTACTATATATTCGTTATATCGAATATTCTGCATTTTCTCCATCTGAACACATGATTCCTTCCTGCTCAAAATTCTTGTGGGCCAATAAATCATTGGCCAACAAGCAAGAAGCAGGGAGGAATCAAGAGTTTAGATGGTAAAAAATGACGAATATTCAAAAAAACTGATATATAGCACTATATCACATATATTCGTTTTATAGAATATTCTTATTTTTTTTTTTCCCAATCAGTACAGTTATTGTCCTTCGGCATACTCCTCCTCGACAAGCGTCCCTTTCACCATGGGAACGCCTGGTGGTTAGAATATACCATCGGATCTGAGTTAGATTGTGAAAACTCAGATCTGATGGTATATTATAACCACCAGGCGTTCCCATAGTGACAGGGACGCTTGTCGGGGAGGAGTATGCCAAAGGGCAATAACTGTATTAATTGGGGGGAAAAAAATGAATGTTCTAAAAAACGAATATATGTAATATAGTGTTATATATTCGTTTTTTAGAATATTCGTCATATTGTAAGACAAGAATATTTAGCAACATAGCGAATATTCGTAAATTACTGATTCAGAAAGAGACAAAAAAAATTGACAAAAAAAAAAGGATTATAGCACCTACATTAGTGAAATTGCAGTCTATATGTGTATTTTACGAATATTCGCTATATTGCTATAACTTTGTTTTTAGAAAATTCGTCATATTCGAAGAATATATAGCAATATGGCGAATATTCCTAAAATACACAAAATCGCAATACGCGATTAATTAAATTGCATATTATTCGCGATAACTAGCATAATAATGAATATTCGATTTCGACAAATATAAGACGAATATTCAATTAAATATTCGCGAAATATTGCAAAATCGAATATGGCACCTCCCGCTCATCACTATTGATGACATTGCTTTTATTTGGGAGGGGGATGAACTATTGATAAGTGAGTTGTTTGTAACAAAATAAATAAAACATTTTATTCCTCTAATCTACAGTCAAAGTGGAAATAACCATTTACTGTATGTAAAAGAAGGCAAGCTGCTGATTAAGACCTATTATAAACCTTCAAACAGCAATAGTTATACATACTTCTAGGGCCATCTAACTGTATGGTTGGCTAATATTCCAAAAAGTCTATATATACGATTGTGGCAGAAATGTAGAGAAATCCAGCAGTACAATAGCGAAGCTGACAATTTAGTAGCCAAGTCTGTGTAGTAAGACTATGAGCTAGACACATTAATAGCCATTATACAGGAAGTAGAAAATGTGGGATGAAACATCTGATACAAAATAAAGACTATAATGTTACCAAGGCGACAACCCCGAAGTTATAAAATAGAAACCTACAATTACCCAGTATAATGAGCAAGAGAACGCTTATAAAAACATTATAAGAAGACATTGGGTTAAACAAAAACATATACAATAATTGGGTCACTTTTATCAGATCATCCTAGTTAAATTTTTAGAAGTCTAAAATTCTAAATCTAATAGCACCAACTATAAATAGGAAAAAAAAGCAGTCAGGTTTGAGAGCTGCACTTAAACAAGCAGACAATGTGATTTTGTGAGCGTTCACGTGTTTGAGTTAAAATGTGTGTATTAAGTGTGTGACTTTAGATTACGTAAGGGAGTATCTGTGAGAGCTTCATTATTTGGGTGCATTGCTGAGTGGCTGTGCCTGACTATTGTACTCTATACCAAGTCAGAGCAGTATAGTGTAGTTTATACACTGTGACTTGATTTTGCTGCCAGGTTTATTACTGTGTTGTTGTTTTTTTCTCTTCCTTCTCCAGTGTGTTGCACAGGTGAGGCCTTGTTCACATCAGCGTTCAGCCTTTCCGTTCTCCTGCTCCGTTATAGGAGCAGGAAAACGGAAAGGACGGATTCGGCTCATAACTGAGCCGAACGGAGCCTACGGACCTCATAGACCCCCATAGACTATAATGGGGTCCGTTAGGTTTCCGCTCAGAAGATGATTTTGGAGCGGAGACAAAAGTCCTGCATGCTGGACTTTTGTCTCCGCTCCAAAATCATCTTCTGAGCGGAAACCTAACGGACCCATTATAGGTCTATGGGGGTCTATGAGGTCCGTAGGCTCCGTTCGGCTCAGTTATGAGCCGAATCCGTCCTTTCCGTTTTCCTGCTCCTATAACGGAGCAGGAGAACGGAAAGGCTGAACGCTGATGTGAACAAGGCCTTAGTGATGAGGGTGTGACTATCTAATTAGGAGAAGTTAAATAGCCAGTCTTGAGGGCAGCTCAGTCTATTGAATCCAGAGGAAAAAAAGCTGTCTGATTTGAGAGCTGCACTTATACAAGCAGACAAACAACGCGAGTTTGTGAGTGTTTGCATGTTTGAGTTCAAGTGTGTGTTTGTATTAAGTGTGTGACTTTAGATTAATATTGCTGTTAGGGTGACCCTTCACAGCGTGTTGAGACACAGTTTTATTTTTATTTTCAAATGGTCAGTGAGACCAATAGTTGTCTCTAGGTTGACACGTGTGATTATGTTCTAGGCTAAAACGTAACATTTATGTAACGGGGTTCCGAAGGTGCACTCGGTCTCCCATTAGCCGCAGACCTGCTGCTTAGCTTCAGGAGCGAGGATCTGTGTTTGACCTCGTTCCCAAGGCGGCTTTGCTAGCTGGGAGGCCCCCTGCTCCTAAGTCTGCCTTGAGCGCCGAGCTGATCACTCAGTGCTCGACTGGTTGGTCTGTCGGTCATGTGACGCTGGCCACGTCACATGACCCTCACTCCCCACTATAAATACAGGCAGCCTGTTGGCCACAGGTTCCCTGTTAATTTAGGTTCCACCTGTGATTTTGTCTTTCCTGGAGTATTTACCTCCTGCTGAATTTCTGACGATCCTCTGCCTGCTCCTTGTGTACTTTGCTGCTCTCCTGGTATTCTGACCCCGGCCTCCTCCTTACGATCCTCTGCTGACTCCTTTGGTACTTCACGACTCTCCTGGTATTTATGACCCCGGCTTATCCTGACAATTCTCTGCTTGCTCCATTTGTACTTTGTAGCTTTCCTGGTATTGACTCGGTCCGTTCACGTTATGTTGTTTGTCTGTCTGTCATCCAGCACTTATTCCAAGCTAGGATTGCCGTCCAGTTGTCCCCTGTCATTAGGACTCACGAGGCAAGTAGGCAGGGCCAGGGGTAAGGGTGGAGAGCAGTGGTCACTTCCCTCCCCCCTGTGTGTGTGTGTGTGTGTACGCGACCGTTACAATTTATTATTGTGTATAAATAAAACACTACACTGGACTAACATTTAAAATTCTCATCTATGCCTGCTATGTGGATCAGAAGTGTTGTTAAATCTTATAAGATGATAATGGCGCCTTCGGATAGGTATGGAGGTGCTGCTATCCGCCCTGCTCCCCTACTCTGCTGGGCTGCTTTATGCTTAGCAGCCAATGCAGATTGTTACTGGTACCGGCACTGTTACTCCACAGTGCTGGGTCTCACACGGTAGCTGGTAAGCACTCACTCCACACGACCTTCCTATCTAGCTGCCACTATCTTGAGAGTTATAAATTGTAAAGCGCAGGCATAAACTGTCTAAAACACATGCTCTACAGCACTCTGCCCCCCGACATGTTTCGCCAAATTAACTTGGCGTCTTCAAATTAACTTGGAGTCTTCAATAGAGACAACTGTTGGTCTCACTGACCATTTGAAAATAAAAATGACTTTAGATTACGTGACTTGAGATTCAGGGACTTTAGGAGGGGACTACAGTAAGTTAGATTCTTATCACTGCCATATATTGTATTTTTTCTCTTTTCTTGCGTAATCCCATTTAGTATGTGTTCCATTATTGACAACGCAGTCCAGTGCACATCTTGTCTAATGTATGCAGTCCTGAAAAAGCCATTTGAGGGTGCAAATCTTTGTTCAAAATGTGAGCAAATTGACCATTTGGAATCGCACATCGTGTATCTAACCGGGTGAGTTTCAACACTGAGAAGCATTGACAATTTGGAAAAGAGTTTGCTGCTCACTGAGCAACCACTCTATGGGGTAGATGTGCGGGTGGTAGCGAGAAGGCTCAGGAAAGGGAGGTAGGTAGCTGGATAACAGGTATAAAGCGAGGTAGAGGGAAGAGTGCCTGGGAGGCTAGTCTTTATCTGACACACCCCAACAAGTTTGCAAAGTTGGCAGATGAGGGGGATGTCAGTTCAGGCAGAGCACTGCTTCAGCCAGCAATTTCTCTGCCAGTCAGTGGATTGTCAGCTCCAGTAAGCAGGGGACCAGGAGAGCAAGGCAGGCCAGGCAGGTGCTGGTAGTGGGAGACTCCATTATTAGGGGAACAGATAGGACAATCTGTCACAAAGACCGGGATCGTCAAACAGTGTGTTGTCTTCCTGGCGCTCGAGTTCAACACATCGCAGATCGGGTTGACAGATTACTGTTTGGGGTTGGAGAAGATCCAGCAGTCATGGTCCATATTGAAACCAATGACAAAGTTAGAGGTAGCTGGAGCATCCTTAAAAATGATTTTAGGGATTTAGCAAGGACCTCAAAGCTAGTGTTTTCTGAAATACTACCTATGCCACGAGCCACACAAGAAAGGCAGCGGAAGATTAGGGAGGGTAACAAGTGGCTCAAGAACTGGTGTAGGAAGGAGGGGTTTGGATTCCTGGAGAACTGGGCCGATTTCTCTGTTGGCTACAGGCTTTATTGTAGGGATGGGCTGCACCTCAATGGGGAAGGGGCAGCTGTGATGGGGAAAAGAAGGTTGGATGAGTGTTTAAACTGGGGACTCGGGGGGAGGGTAATAACCTTATAGGATGGGAAGATATTGCAGATAGAGACCGGGGGCAAGGTAATGGGACTGGGGGAGGAATGGAAGGAGGGACTAGAACAGTTCAGAAGGAAAGGTGTAAGGTTAAAAATATACATAAACCTCTTAAATGTACCGTATTTTTTGCCCTATAAGACGCACCAGCCCATAAGAGGCACCTAAGTTTTTGAGGAGGAAAATAAGAAAAAAAATATTTTTAACCAAAAGGTGTGCTTTTGGTGGGTTTTGAACTAATGGTGGTCTGTGCATGACACTACTATGGGGGATCTGTGGATGCACTGTTATGGGGGGGATCTGTGGGTGGCACTGTTATGGGGGATCTGTGGATGGCACTGTTATGGGGGATCTGTGATTGGCACTGTTATGGGGGGGATCTGTGGATGGCAGTGTTATGGGGGGTGATCTGTGGATGGCACTGTTATGGGGGGTGATCTGTGGATGGCACTGTTATGGGGGGGTGATCTGTGGATGGCACTGTTAGGGAGGGCGATCTGTGGATGGCACTGTTATGGGGTGGATCTATGGATGGCACTGCTATATATGTGTCACCCACAGATCCCCCGCCCCATAACAGTGCCATCCACTTATCCCCCACCCCATAATAGTGGCATCCACAGATGCCCTAATATACCGGAGCTAAACCTGTGGGAGGGGGAAGGGAGGAGGGGCCGGTGTCATGCAAATGCGGTGGGGCCGCTGCGGTCACTGTACTCCGGCCCCGCCGCTCATTCACTGCTTTATTGACTAAACCTTTTATATTAATAACCTTAATTTAAGTTCCGATCCCTAGCCCCATCTGTACTACTTACTGAATGTCCTGTAGCAGGCAGAGCAGGGCGGGCGGCCGTAACTCACTGATGTCACGTGCCTGCGCCGCCTACTTCATTCGTGCTCTGCCTGCTACAGGACACTTAGTAAGTAGTACAGATGGGGCTGGGGATCGGAACTTAAATTAAGGTTATTAATATAAAAGGTTTAGTCATTAAACAGTGAGTGAGCGGCGGGGCCGGAGTACAGTGACCACACCGGCCCCACCGCATTTGCATGACACCGGCCCCCCCTCCCTCCCCCCCCAGCTGATACATCGCAGTCTGCGATGCCGATGCCAGCATTCGCCCCATAAGACGCAGGGGCATTTTCCCCCCACTTCTGGGGGAAAAAAGTGTGTCTTATGGGGCGAAAAATACAGTATGTATACATAATGCCGGAAGCCTGACTAATAAAACTGGGGAACTGGAATTAGTGATGCGTGAGGAGGACTATGATATAGTGGAAATAACTGAGACATGGCTGTATGATAGCTATGACTGGGCAGTTAATGTACAGGGTTACAGTCTGTTTAGAAAGGATCGCCAAAACTGGAGAGGGGGAGGGGTCTGTCTTTATGTAAAGTCCTGTCTAAAGCCCACAGTCCGAGAAGATATAAGTGAGGGACATGAACATATGGAGTCACTGTGGGTAGAAATACATGGAGGCAAAAACAATAATAAAATACTAATAGCAGTTTATTATAAAACACCTAATATACCAGAGTCCACAGAAAATATACTACTAAACGAGATAGACGAGGTGGCAAATCATAATGAGGTCGTTATTATGGGGGACTTCAACTACCCAGATATAGACTGGGAAACTTGTACATCTCATAAAGGAAACAGGTTCTTGCCAATTACCAAAGACAATTACCTTTCCCAACTGGTTCAGGACATGACTAGAGGGACGGCCATGCTGGACTTAGTATTAACCAATAGACCTGACAGAACAACAGATGTGCAGGTTGGGGGACACCTGGGAAATAGTGAGCATGAAGTAATAACCTTTCAATTGTCATTCAAAAGAGTGTTTCTTCAGGGAGGAACAAAAATACCAAACTTCAAAAAAGCTAAATTTAGCCAACTAAGAGAGGCCATAGGCCTAACTAACTGGAAAAAAGTTCTCAAAAATAAAATACAGCCACAAAATGGGATATTTTTAAAAAGCATCCTAAAATCTAATTGTGAGAGATACATATCTTATGGAAAGAAAAGTTTAAGGAACAAGAAAAAAACTATGTGGATAAATAGAACTGTAAAGAAAGCAATAAATGACAAAAAAAAAGCATTTAAATCACTAAAACAGGAGGGTAGCTAGGAAGCACTGAAAAACTATAAGAAAAATAAATTGAAAATGTAAAAATCTAATAAAAGCAGCCAAACTAGAGACAGAGAGATTAATTGCCAAAGAGCAAAACTAACCCTAAAATGTTTTTCAATTATATAAATGGTGAAAAGTATAAATCGGAAGGTTAAAGAGAGCGATGAGGAGAAAGCAAAGCTATTAAATATTTTTTTTCTCCACTCTATTCACTGAATAAACTGTCAGATGAAATCCAGAATGTAAAAGTAAATTCCCCATTAAAAGTGCCCTGTCTGACCCAGGAAGAAGTACAGCGGCGTCTTAAAAAGATTAAAATAGACAAATCACCAGGACCAGATGGTGTACACCCACGTATCCTAAGAGAATTAAGTATTGTCATAGCCAGAACCTTATTTCTGATTTTTAAGGACTCTATACTGACAGGGAGTGTTCCACGTGATTGGTGCATGGCAAATGTGGTGCCAATATTAAAAAAGGGTCCAAAAACAGAGCCCATAAACTATAGGCCGGTAAGTTTAACATCTGCCGAGGGTAAACTGTTTGAAGGTTTTCTAAGAGATGCTAACTTGGAGTATGTCAATGAAAATAAGCCAATAACGCCATAACAGCATGGCTTCATGAGGGATTGGTCATATCAAGCTAATTTAATCAGTTTCTATGAGGAGGTAAGTTCTAGACTTGACAGCGGCGAATCAATGGATGTCGTATATCTGGACTTCTTCAAAGCATTTGCCACTGTACTGCATAAAACGTTAGTATATAAATGAGAATGCTTGGACTGGGAAAAAATGTCTGTATGTGGGAAAGTAACTGGCTAAATGATAGTCACTGTCACTAGTGGAGTACCTCAGGGGTCAGTATTGGGCCCTATTCTCTTTAATATATATATTAATGATCTTGTAGAAGGCTTGCACAGTAAAATATAAATCTTTGCAGATGACACTAAACTGTGTAACGTAATTGACACAGAAGAGCACAGTATCCTGCTGCAGATGGATCAGGATAGATTGGAGGCTTAGGCAGAGAAGTGGCAGATGAGGTTTAACACTGACAAATGTAAGGTTATGCACATGGGAAGGAATAATGCAAGTCACCCGTACATATTAAATGGTAAAACACTGGGTAACACTGACATGTAAAAGGACCTAGGAATTTTAGTGAGCAGCAAACTAAGCTATAGAAACCAGTGTCAGGCAGCTGCTGCCAAGGCCAATAAGATAATGGGTTGCATCAAAAGGGGCATAGATGCCCGTGATAAGAACATAGTCCAACCACTTTACAAATCACTAGTTAGACAACACATGGAGGACTGTGTACAGTTCTGGGCTCCTGTCTAGGCAGACATAGCAGAGCTGGAGAGGGTTCAGAGGAGGGCAACTGGAATCGGTGGACTACAGTACCCTGAAAAAGATTATCAAAATTAGCGTTATTCACTTGGGTTATTATTATTCACTTAGGGTTATTAACTATGTATAAATATATCAGGGGACAGTACAGAGATCTCTCCCATGATCTATTTATCCCCAGGACTGTGACTGTGACGAGGGGACATCCTCTGCGTCTGGAGGAAAGAAGGTTTGTACACAAACGTAGAAGAGGATTCTTTACGGTAAGAGCAGTGAGACTATGGAGCTCTCTGCCTGAGGAGGTGGTCATGGGGAGTTCACTAAAAGAGTTCAAGAGGGGCCTGGATGTATTTCTAAAGTGTAATAATATTACAGACTATAGCTACTAGAAAGGGGTCGTTGAGCCAGGGACATATTCTGATTGCCTGAATGTAATTGGGAAGGAATTTTTTTCCCCTTAAGTGGAGAAAATTGGCTTCTACCTCACAGTTTTTTTTTTTGCCTTTCTCTGGATCAGCTTGCAGGATAAGAGGCCGAACTGGATGGACGGAGGGCTTTTTTCGGCCTTATGTACTATGTTACTATGTAATTTCTGCAGGATTAAAATAAGCTGAAGGTGTTCAAGCACAAATATACAGTAGGTACAAGGGCTCTATTGCAGCACAAGAGGTGGCATCACTGAATCCTGTTGGAAAATAGAATTGGCCAGCATTCCCAGCCAGAACAAGTCTGTCCTCCTTCTACTGGTCTTTTTTTCTGATGACACATTCCATTTAATAGAAAATTGTATAACTAGCAAATCTCTAAATCACTTCATTAAAAAAAATTGCCTGCATCCACCAGAAAAAAAGCTGTAAAGTCATGGCAAATACAAATAGCAGAGGTAAAAATGTTCCAAAGAGGGGGGCCTGGCCGGCAACTGAGATGGCCACCTGGTGAGAGAGCTCCGGATTCCGCCTCCCATCTTCCTCACCCAGCGACTGCCACAGCGACCTGAAACGCTCCTTCTAGCCCAGGAATTCCTGCCAAACAGATGGAAAGATTAAAGGGGCCAAAAATCACGAGCTCTAAGCCTCTGGAGCACTTCTTCTATGCGGACACGGTAGGCAGAGAGGGCGGATGTTAGGGAGCGCGCGTGCGCGCAATTGCCCCTGATGAACTCCCGCCGCAACCAACTCACCCTGCCACCACCTCCACCCCGATCCCCTCAGCCGCCCGGCAGTTCTCCCTAGATAGCATCTGGGATTTGCCTGTTACCCCTAGTGTTGAGCGCGAATATTCGAATTGCGAAATTTTATCGCGAATATCGCAACTTCGAGAATTCGCGAAGAATATGAATATTTGCCTCTATATTCGTTGAAAAGAAATTTCGTTTCTCTTGAAGCTAATAAAACAATAGAAATATAATTTATTAGGCCCAATGCATTTAGAACAACTCACATATTATAAATCCCACACAAGCTGTAAGCAAAAGCAGCTAACAGTAGTTTGGATGAGCCAGCTAACCATTACACGAACAGAATTTTTTTAGGAATTTAATGGTAGCGAATTTTCGCATACAATATAAGAAAGAGTCAAAATTATATGAGTAACTGAACACTTTTTACATGTCAAGTGAATTCTGGGCACGGTTGCTTGTCATGGAACATTACCTAGCTTTTGCGAAAAAGAAACGTCTTTACAACATGCGATCCGCACACAAGCTTTAAGCATTAGCAATAAGCATAGTAATACTTGACTGATGAAATGACTCGAAATTTTTCAAAAATATTACTATATACGAAAATCAAGAATATAGCACTATATTCGAAAAATACGGCATTCCGTATTTTTCGAATATAGTGCTATATTCTTGATTTTCGTATATAGCATTATTTTCGAAAAATTTCGAGTCATTTCATCAGTCAAGTATTACTATGCTTATTGCTAATGCTTAAAGCTTGTGTGCGGATTGCATGTTGTAAAGACGTTTTTTTTTTCACAAAAGCTAGGTAATGTTCCATGACAAGCAACCGTGCCCAGAATTCACTTGACATGTCCAAAACCATTCAGGATCCATACTCATTTAATTGTAACACTTTCCATATATTGTATTGTACGCGAAAATTCGCTGCCATAAAATTTGCGAATAATAATTCGCATATTATTCACATTATGTTGGCAAACTTACGAATATTCGATTTCGGCGAATATAATACGAATATTCTAACGAATATTCGCGAAATATCGCGAAATCGAATATGGCACCTCAAGCTCATCCCTAGTTACCCCTGGAGTGGAGGGAGGTGATAGTATTATAGAACATGAAGCCTTACAAGACCCAATGCAGCCCATGGTGTCGGGAGGGGAGAAGGGTAATTCCTCTACCTCCAGAGAAGGCCGAGACATAGCACTGGCAACCCCGCAACCGCAGAGGCAAGGTAGACAAGATAAAACACAAGGCACTGCCTCATCTTCACATACTGCTCCAGTGGAGGAGTCCGACATTTTTGCACAGTTCCAAACATCAGACAAAACGGTTTCTGAGCATACACTGAAAGGAATTCTACTAGCCCTGCAGTCCTCCCTGTACGTGGACTTTACCAAGCTCCTGTCCCCACTCCACACTGTGATCAATGATATTGGGGATAGAGTATTGGACGTGGAATCTAAGATGGCATCCTTTGCTGAAGCTCACAATGAGCTGGTAGACTCCCACTACAATTTGGATGATAAGGTGGTCTCCCTACAAGCGAAATTAGTGGAATATGAAGATCGCAGCCGCAGGAATAATATAAAGTTCCGCAATATCCCAGAGTCCTTTCCGGGCCCAGAACATATTTGCAACAATTTATTAATCTTCTGCTCACTGACTGTGCTGCCTATGAACTCAGCATAGACCGAGCTCACAGAGTCCCCAAGCTACGTGACCTACCGGACTCAGTGCCCAGGGATGTATTGGCCAGATACACCTTCTACCATATAAAGGAGATGCTTATGGAAAAGGCGCGTAAGCAACAGCCAATGCCTGACCCATATTCGTCCCTGAAATTGTTCACAGACTTATCGGCCGCCACCCTGCAAGCCTGCAGACGTCTCGCACCACTTACCTCCATCTTGAGGACTTCCCACAAAAGTCCTCATCAATAGATTAGGGACACTTTACACAGCTGCATCTCTAGAAGAAGGGAAAGCTCTCCTTTCCAAATGGCACGTCCCTATGGAAGAAGAACTCCCGCAGACCAAAAACATTCCCCCTGCAAAGATAGCCAAGGAGTGGCACACAGTTCCTACATCATGATCCACAGCACTCTACCGGGCCTTCCGTTATTTTCTCCTTTCTTCTCCATAAGCCCTCTAACTAGGGTGAGGGAGATGGTGGAATCTCCATAGAACTGATATATGATATAAAAAGTTTTCACCCCCAGTTCACACAGTACCTACAGGACCGAGTGCAGACTCACGGCCTGGGTACAGTTAATGTTACACCGAGGTTTATTGTTTGTTAACCTTTATCTCTTCCTTTTTGCTGTATTGTTATGTGTCGAATGTCCGAGTCAAAACCTGCTTTGTGATAGGCCTGTTGAAGGAGATGGGCAACCCCCTAAGTATCTGAGACCTAGTGTCACCGTCTACATCTATCATTTCTGGGTATCTCATAATGGCACTTAAGCTTCTTTCTTTGAATGTGAGGGGGTTGAACAGAGGTCAGAACTGTGGAGGGAATTAGCCTCCCAAAAATGTGATATTGCATGTTTGCAGGAGACGCGTATCTCATCCCAAAATCCGCCTAAAATACAACTCAAATATTATCCCACCATCATCAAACCCTCTTTCCCAAAAAAGAAAAGAGGAGTACGTATAACCTTCAAGGCATTGGTAGCGGTCCAAATTCATCAAACCTGGATTGACCAACACAGCCTCTACATTATAGTACATTGCCTTGTTAACAATGTAGAATACACTATAATGAATGTATATGCACCAAATTCACACACAGAACGTTTTCTAAGACGCGCACTGGGCAAATTGCAAAAAGTTCAGAAGGGTAACACCATAATCTGCGGAGATTTCAATGCTATCTGCAACCCCTCTCTGGACTCCACCGCAAACCCCTTGACCTGCAAAATATTATTGGCTAAACTAGTATGGGCACACGACTTATATGATATATGGCGTCTCCTGCATGTTAATGAAAAAGACTACACATATTACTCTGGTGTCCACAAGACCTACTCCCGTATTGACATGTTCTGGGTGGGTAGATCCCTCATAGATAAAACTACCAAGGTGAAAATAGGCCCTATCCAGTGGTCAGATCACACCCCTGTAACGTTGTCGCTATCAGAATCCCCCTCTAGAAACTCAGATTACGTCTGGAGGTTAATTACTTACCTTCTGCCAGTGCCAGCAGTGGACAGAGAAGTGGAGCAGTCCCTTAGAGAGTTCTTTGCTAAAAAAATAGCACCTCAGAGATCCAGCCTTATACTCTGTGGAACTGCCACAAGGCATACATGAAGGGGGTTCTTATCAAACAAAGCAGCATATGGCACAAACAAAGAGATAAAGAAATCCAGAATACAATGTAAACTATTCAAAAGCTTGAGACACTGAACAAACAATCCCTCTCGGAATCTCATCTAAATGAGCTCTCCAAAGCCAGACTGCATCTAATAAGCCTCCTCATGTAAGCCTACGAAAAGTCTCTTAGACGCCTCAAGTTCCAGTATTACACCCAATACAATAAAGCTGGGGCACTTTTGGTGAAAAGACTTAGGTCTCAGGCGTTCAAATAAAAAATTCTGTGTATTCACCATCCCAGGGAATCCGACCTACGCCCCAAGAGACATAGCCAATGCCTTTTCGAGATTATCATTTCCGACTGTATAACCTAAGTGAAGATGCCAACACTGCCCAACCGGATATTAACTCCTTTGTAATACAGGTCAAACTTCCTAAGGTACGGCCAGAGGATCTAGAAATCCTTAACAGTCCAATCTCCCCTGAAGAGATACAGGCAGTAATCCGCTCTCTCCCTCTAAACAAGGCCCCGTGTCCTGACGGATTCTCTGCATTATACTATAAGAAGTATGGCCCTCAACTAACCAAATATCTCCTATTAGTATATTCCACAGCAATGGAAACTGGCGCCTTCCCTTCAGAGGTGCTGGAGGCACTCATAGTAACCATCCCGAAGCCTGGCAAATCACCCCTGCAAAACAGTAGTTACCGTCCCATTTCATTACTAAACTGTGATGTAAAGATCTATGCTAAATCTTAGCGAACAGACTCTTATCAATCATCCCCTCCTTAGTTTTCAAAGACCAAACTGGGTTTGTGCCAGGGAGACAAGCTCCAGATAACACCAGCAGACTCCTGACACTTCTGCAGACAGCAGAATCTCACGGTATCCCGACCACAATCCTCACATTGGACGCCAAGAAGGCATTTGACCGAATTAACTGGCCTTATGCTTTCTCGGTGCTTCGGAAGTTTGGTTTAACGGGTCCAATATACACAGCCATCTATGCACTATACGCCAACCCCTGTGCTAAGGTATTCACCAATTAAGCCTTGTCCACTGCGTTCCACCTGACCAATGGGACGAGACAGGGATGGCCGCTGTCCCCCCTATTCTTCATTTTATCAATAGAACCCCTAGCGTAGCTAATCCGACAGGACCAGAGCATAGTGGGCCTGGAGGTGGGACACAAGGAACACAAATTGGCACTATTCGCAGACGACATTATTGTGGTTTGTGCGAACCCTAAACGCTCCCTCATCAGAGTTTTTGACTTACTAAAGTCCTTAGCCAGGTCTCATATTACAAACTGAACATAGAAAAATCCCAGAGCCTCCCTATAAATATTCCAAATGACCAACTGCTGCAACTTAAAAACCTATTTCCCCTAAATTGGCAGCATTAAAGCATATCCTACCTGGGTATCCAATTGACCTACCCTGTGTCAAAGACTTTCCACGCCAACTTTCCACCCCTTCTAGTAGAACTACAAAAAGCTATCACCAGGATTAAATCACATCTGATCTTAGGTTGGCAGAGTGGCAACATACAAAATGCTACTCCTACCCAAACTTCTTTATCTTTTCAGAATTCTCCCTATCCCAATCCCCGTGCCTTTCTTCAAAATAACCCGTAAACAGATGATGGACTTTATCTGGAACTATAAACACCCCAGAGTAGCGTAATTGATACTAACCAGACATAAAAAGGAAGGAGGACTAGGTGTTCCCAATCTGGAAAACGATCACTCAGCGTGCCTATTGGATCAATTGGTCCACTGGTGGAATGATTTAGCAGACAAACAATGGGTGTCAATGGAGAGATCCTCGCTTAAGTTAAACACTCTTCACTCCCCGTTGCTAGGTACAGCCTGGAAACTCGGGCCTTGTACATCCCCTCTACTAATTATCCATTAGGGATTGGGAAACCTACTTGGAGGGACTAAGTGAGGGGGGAGACATCTCCACTTTCACAATATCCACAACCTGCCTTATGGACCACATCCCGGGATTAGACCTCAAGTTGTGGATCACCCGGGTATAAAATCAGTAAAGGATATGACAGGCCCGGAGAACATACTATCCTTCGCCCATATCCATGACACATACCAAATCCCCCACAAAGAATTTTACAAATTCTTGCAGATCAGATCCTTCCTGGGGAAGAGAGAAAAAACCTCACTACAAATCCCCACGATAGCTAAAAGATATCTACAAGATAGGTTCCCAAAAAGAGGGGGTATCTCCCTCTTCTATAACATTCTAACACAAGGTAAGGAATGGACTAAACCGGCCCCTTTGATAAGATGGGAAACGGATCTCCAACAATCCTTCTCAAAGGACCAATGGCAGACTGCCTTTCGCAATGCCAATACTGCTTTACGGTGTGTGACTCACAAGGAAGCGATCCTCAAATTTAAATATTCAAAGATGGTGGCTCACTCAGGACGAAATTATAGAATTGGTGCTACTAACCCGCAAGAGGGACACCCACCCTCTGGTCAAAAACAGTGTCTATAGAGTAAATTTAGGGTGAGCACTCAGCAAATGGCGTTTTGGAAATTAAAAGTTTAATTAAACACTAAAATAATGGTAAAATACTAAAATACACACGAAAATGAAGGATAAATAAGTATACGATTTCATAAACAATTCGCATAAATAGGCATTTGTCCCATTAGGTATAAACAGTCTCTTTGTAGGACAATATAGTGTTTTGTATAGTTGTTAAATATAATAAATGTCCTGTATAGAATATCCTACTAAAGCGTCTCTTTCAACAATCATACGTTGGTTGGTGATAAATGGTGCGTATTCAGTAATGTCATCAAATATCATATTATTTATTCAGCTTTACGTTCGCTGATTCAAATCTTGTGGTGCCGGTTATGCCGGTGTTAGGGCAGATTACGGAGGTAGCTGTATCTTACCTTCCTCGTGTCTGTCCAAGTTTTCCTCTAATTCGGCGAGGGCAACGCAGGACACAATTGGCGTGACTCTGCGTGCTCCTTCGCAAACTCACCGACTTCTAGCGGGAGTTGAGGCTCTCTTCCGGTTTAGTCCGTTCACGTGACTTGTATCCAGCGCAACAGGCACAACAGAGAGTCTATCTTTTCCAGGTATTTCTTATGGTTGTTAAATTTCTCGCATGGCCATGCAAGTTACTGCGGAGATATTTTCTTCTCTATTAAAGCGATCCAGCCCAGACGCGTTTCCGGAACTCTCCTTCCCTTCATCACTGACGCACCATTTATCACCAACCAACGTATGATTGTTGAAAGAGACGCTTTAGTAGGATATTCTATACAGGACATTTATTATATTTAACAACTATACAAAACACTATATTGTCCTACAAAGAGACTGTTTATACCTAATGGGACAAATGCCTATTTATGCGAATTGTTTATGAAATCGTATACTTATTTATCCTTCATTTTCGTGTGTATTTTAGTATTTTAACATTATTTTAGTGTTTAATTAAACTTTTAATTTCCAAAACGCCATTTGCTGGATCCTCAAATTTAGCCTTAGATGGTATTATACCCCCACCAGACAACACAGGATGTTCCCTTCCTCACTTCCTGAATGCTGGAGAGAGTGCAGGGATAGAGGATCCCTTCTTCACACACTTTGGTCATGCTCTAAAATTTCCCAGCTATGGACTAACGTTCAGAACCTCATAACGGATCATATTCACACTAGACTTGCATTACCGGCAGAGTTAGCGCTTCTATTTATAGGAATAGATATCTTGGGGCACCAGTACAGAACGATAGTTACTAATATACTAATGGCAACCAAACTGGTTATCACCAGGCACTGGAAAAGGCCTTGTTCCCCTTCCATACAGGAGGTGATAGACTTGGTTAACTCCACCTGCATACATGAGAAGATGTTCTATGCTCAGCAACCCTCCATGACAAGATTCCACGTGTGGACCTCTAGTAGATGGTATAGGATATAGGATATAACTCACCTATAGATAAGACTTCAACTTATTGGCCCTTACGCTGCAAGCTTACATGCTAGTATCCATATATGTCTACCTCAAGTAAGCATATGTTATTCACTCAGACACCCAATCATTTTGTGTTCATGTTTATTTCTATTTTTGTTTTGTTTTCAGTACAATATAAGAGTACCCACTCTATGGGTATAAGTTCACTTACAGTTTGTATTAGTTGTAGACATCATCACCTGACTCTGTACTGTTGATGTATGGGCGACTTCACAGAGAAATATTGATCTAAGTTGATGTAACTGGATGATGTACTTTTACAACACTGTTAAAGAACTGTATTTGTAACCAATAAAAATCTTGTGATCAAAAAATGTTCCAAAGAAACCAAAAGTTTAAGATAAAAAGTTCCAAAATTTGTATAGGGTACCAAAGAAAAAAAAAATTAAAACCAAACAGAAGAGCTGATGCAATGGGCTGTCACTAGCACAGAACCATCCCACCCAGAGAGCGATCCCTTTAAGGAGAGCTGTGATATAACTGGTTGTAGAATAACAATAATTGAGCAGAGTTTCACATCAGAGATGTCATATGTGAACAGGACAAACATGAAAGTGTGATCACACTCACATGATTACATAACTTGGCCCATAGTTTGTACCTGTCTACCTTTCCTAGACCAGAAAGGCTCTTGAGCTATATGGGGTTTAGCTTCATTTAGAATTTGGAGGCTTTCAAAACATTTTAAAGTGGATAACAGTCATTGCGACCAAGAATACACAAGGAGAGGTCCAGCAGAGATAATTCAATGGTGCCAAAAACAAATGCAGATATATTTTATGAACTCTACAACAGTGTAAAAATAGCATTTCAACGTTTTCACAGATTTTGTTCTTATTTTGAAAATGTATTCAGTTTTCATATTCATGAGCTGCACCCACATCAGGTCCTAGAACATTGTTGTCTGCAGGGATCTCGGGCTGTAAGATAAAACAAGAGACAGTCAATGATATCATCTAAATATGGAGAAATTATGAAGACATCAGAAGAATTATAATTCCCAATAATCAGCATAAATAACAACATCTGAATCTAACATAAAAAAAATCCCAGAACCATCAATACAGGGCAAATTAAAGGCAACTTGTCACATTGAACATGGTCTTTGAGCTGCGGGCAGCATGATATAGAGCAGGAGACACGGAGCAGATTGAGCTATTGTTTTATTGCAGTATTATTCCTGCTCATTCTGGGCTTTGACATCCAGGAGGCGTCCTATCGATGATTGATAGCTATCTCTGTCATAGAGGGAAGACTGTCAATCACTGATAGGATCACCTCCTTGGCTTCAAAGCTCAGAATTAGCAGGAATTCAAAGAAATAAAATACAAGTTTTACTGAATCTTTTCCCATAAAACGATGCCTCAATCTGCTCAGCTCCTCCTGCTCTATAAACTGCTGCCTGCAGCTCAGACGCAAGTTCCAATCTGACATGTTCCCTTTAACATACACTCCACTCCATTTGAAGTCCAGTGCACAGAACATTCCCAAAAAAATGTAGGACTGTTGGCAAATATTATTTTTTATTTAGATGTTTGTGTAAATATTTTTCTGAACATGCATCCCCGGCGCCCTACATGTTCAGTGTTTGATGTCCTGTTCCTCGATTTTTTTAAAAGCAAAGAAAAAAAAAAAGGACATTATACTAGTTTGTGGTGTGAGATGACCAGCTTTGAAAAAAAAAAAACAAGATTTGGTGATACTGGGTCATGAGATGTCAATCCTATATCTGACTATATGAGGCCACCAAGAGGTTGTGATGCAAATTGCAGACAGTTTTTTCCTAGCATGTTCTGATATTATTCACTATTGTATAGTGAGAAAGTAGAGCATTTAACCAAATTTGAGCCAAGATAAGCATGGACATGTCTGTAAATCCCAATTCTTCCTGAAGATCTGAGTCACCTAACACAGACTGGTTGCTGAGAACATTGTCTGACAACCTTATTTAAAGACTGTGGTTGTGTATCTATAGTAACCAGACTGTCAGACAGGACTGATCCGATATGCAGACTGAAGTCACCTTCTGTCATCTCCACAGAGGATTATAAAGAATATACACAGAGACATTATCATAGTCATCATAGTTGACTTTGGCCGATTCACAGATCTTCGATAAGAATTGTGATTTGGAACAAATTAAGGCCCCTTTCACACAAGCGTGACGGATTGGCTCCGGATGCGTTCAGTGAAACTCGCACCATTTTGCAAGCAAGTTCAGGCAGTTTTGTCTGCGATTGCGTTCGGTTGTTCAGTTTTTTCCGCGCGGGTGCAATGCGTTTTGATGTGTTTTTCACGCGCGTGATATAAAACTAAAAGGTTTACAAACATCTCTTAGCAACCATCAGTGAAAAACGTACTGCATTCGCACTTGCTTACGGATACAATGCGTTTTTCACTGAAGCCCCATTCACTTCTATAGGGCCAGAGCTGCGTGAAAAACAGAATATAGAACATGCTGCATTTTTCACGCAATGCAAAGCTGATACGTGAAAGAAATGTACACTCATGTACACAAACCCATTGAAATGAATCAGGATTCAGTGCGGGTGCTATGCGTTCACGTCACGGATTGTACCCACGCGGAAAACTCCTTCTGTAGGTACTGTGCCATCAGTATTACATGTGTAATTTATCACCGTCTACATCACTGTGCAGGGCACCAAGATTCATAGCTAATTCCTTCTGTTAAACAAAAAGAAAAGCATACAGCAGCCTTCAGTAAAGCCAAAAACCCATGTGCGCCCCTGCAGGAGCTGTGTCCAAAAAGGTTCTTAGTGGAACCAAATAAAGAGATGGAAGCAGCGGCAATAAAGTAGTGGAGAAAAAAAAAAAGTACTTTTGATCCATGTTGTGGCAGTCCAAACACATGCTGTTTAATCCCTTTTGTTAGCTGTAGATTTACTGTTTGTCAGTATTACAGGTCAATGTTACCATCAGGTCCAATCTATCGCTGTGGACTTAACCGTGCAGTGCCCCAAGATTCAAGTTGTGGCCCCCTGACAGAGTGGGGAGAGTGGCAGCAGTGGCAGTCGCAGTGACAGAGTATAACTTCTTATATTGTGATATTTTATCCTGAATATCAGTTTCTACCTTTTGTTTGCATCCCCGGTGTTTTTTATCAGGACTGCGCATGCGTTTGTGTTTTGTTTTTTTAGTTTTTTTTTAGGGGGGGTATTAATTTGTGTTTACTGATTCACTGATATATCAGATACATTTTTATGTTCTGCCTAATTATCAGTATTCGGTGAATGTTTATATTTTTTGATAGTATATTTTTGGGGGTATTTTACCGTACTTCATGTACTTTGTATTTTTTGTGTTGTCTAATAATTAAAAATGGCTTTTATGTGGTGATGTGCATCCTTTTGAGCGTTTTTTCTTTGATTAGTTGTTTATCCTAAGTAGTGATGGACGAACATCGGCCGGGACGGTTCGCGATCAAATGTTCGCGAACCGGGCGGTTGCATCGCTCCCACTGACTTTAATAGCAGGCAAACCTAAAAAACCTTCATGTCATATTTGCAGCCACCAAATGCAAACTCTGAGTACACAAATAGTCCCACAACATGGACAGTGATATACCAGAGGGGGATCATTGGCAAAAATTCCCACAAAAAATATGTATTTTAATCAGAGGCCATTTCTATGCGTCTTAAAGGGAAATTCTCCAAAAATGTGTCCTGCTGGAGCCTAGAAAATTATTATTTCCTATCGGTTTGATGTATACAAATGTGCAGCACTCAACGTGCAGTAAAAAAATGCATACGTTAACATAAATTATTTTTTTCTACCAAGGAACTCTATAGTGAACGGACGCCACTGTACGGCATCAGTCTGAGGCATCTGTTAACGCATACATTTCTGGTATGCATTAAATGGATGGCAAAAATAGGATGTGAACCCAGCCCTAGTGTCAGAATAAGCACCAGTACACAGCGGAGCAGCGTGGCGGAGAGGGGAGGCCGCCATGTACTGACAGAGCGCTACCTGGTCCTGGTGGTCAGGGATGAGGACTGGGTAATACAGGGCACAGTATAATACACTAGAATCTATATACTATAAAGATATTAGCCCTACCCCCGAATAATAATACAATTATGTGGTCATTTATTATATAGAAATACGTCTATGTTAGGCGTATTTCTGACACAGATTGTGGCGCAAAGGTCCTTAGCACTGCAATCTGCATATTTTTCCCACTCATGCCAGGTCTAAAAAAGGATGGCATGGGCAGGGAAAGGAATACAGTTATGGCCATCCAGTTATTGGACACCACCGCCATACATTGACCGGATAACACCGCCATACCGTGACCGGATAAAAGGGTATAAGAGGGCACAGTACAGGGAATGACTAGGGGAACTGCACAGGGTGTGGTAAGAGGGCACAATGCAGGTATAAGGGGGCACAGTACGGGGTGAGGGGCACAGTACAGGGATGGGGAGCACAGTCACAGGACCCTGTGACATTAAAAGGTCCTTATGGTGAATGCGGTTCATACGCCACCATAATGAGAGGTATAGAAGTGAGACAGGGGTGTGATTATGTGGCTAGAGATTAAAAAAATGTAATTGTCGGCCAGTACAGGCCCCAAAAATTAGGCAATAGGCATTCACCTGACATCAAAGAACTTTGGATTCTGTGGCTGGAGGTACATTAGGCGGTCACAGGATAAATATGTAACTGTCGGCCTGTACAGGCCCCAAAAATTAGGCATTCACCTGACATAAATGGCCTTTTATGCCGCTGTATATACATAAGGCAAGGACCATTCTTTGTTCTGGGTGGTGGCAGATATGTGTGGGCTGGCATGAGGAAATTCAATTACACATGGTCATCACAGGTGTTATATTTCTCCGAGATCCATGCCTCATTCTTTTCTAAAAATGTAAGGTAGTTCAAACTGTCGTGAGCTAGGCGAGTGCGCTTATGGGTCACGATCCCCCCTGCTGCGCTGAATGTCTTTTCGGACAGGACACTTGACGAGGGGCAAGCCAAAAGTCCTATAGAAAATTTTGCCAGCTCTGGCCACAAGTCAAGCCTGCACACCCAATAGTCAAGAGGTTTCTCGCTTCTCAGAGCGTCCACATCGGCAGTTAACCCGAAGTAGTCGGACACCTGTCGGTCTAGACGTTCCCTGAAACTGTATTCAGAGGGCGGCTGTCGATGGGTTGGCTGCAAGAATGACCTCATATCCGAAGTGACCAACACATCTTCGAACCGCCCTCTTTGTGCAGGCGCGGTAGGATTGGTACCCGCACCTATTTTGCTGTGGGTGGAAATTCCTCTGCCAGCGCCGCAACAGCAGAATGCAGCATCTCTCATCTGACAGCTCTCTGTGATGCTGGTAACATGTCCGCCATTTAGTTTTTGTACCAGGGGTCTAAGTACGTTGCCATCAAGTACAGGTCCTTGACCTTTATGCTTTTTATACGGGGGTCTCTCTTCAAACACTGGAACATGAAGGCCCCCATTTGCACTAAATTGGAAGCGGTGGGGCGCCCTTGCTACTTCTCATCGCCCAGGAGAATGTCGTCCTCGGTCTCCTCCCCCAGCCACGTACAACACCAGGGATCCCAGAAAAGTTTAAAGCCTGCTCTTCTTGCTCCTCCTCCTCATCCTCCGCCAGCCACTATCCTCCTCTGACTTCTCTTCAGACTCCTGCTGACTTGTCCCTGCTGACTTGTCTGATATGAAGTAGCCTCCCCCCCCCCCCCCCGGGAATTCATTCAGCATTGCGACTTCCTTATCTTCCAGCTCCTGCTCCTTGACATTTTGATCAATGACACGATGCAATGCACACTCCAGAAAAAAGGCGTAAGGTAAAAGGTCACTGATGGCGCCCTGGCCGCGACTGACCAGTTTGGTGATCTCATCAAATGGCCGCAGAAGTCTGCATGCGTCGAGCATGAGCAGCCACTGGCGTGGTGAAAATAAACCAAGCTCCCCAGAACCTGTCCTGCTGCAGAGTTCATACAGGTAGTCGTTAACGGCACGTTTCTGCTGGAGCAGCCTATCAAGCATATACAAGATGGAGTTCCAGCGCGTCAGGCAGTCACAAATCAGACGTCTGACGGGCAGGTGGTGTCGCCGCTGAATGTCAGCAA
This sequence comes from Bufo bufo, assembly GCF_905171765.1. Lineage (NCBI taxonomy): Eukaryota > Metazoa > Chordata > Amphibia > Anura > Bufonidae > Bufo > Bufo bufo. The sequence continues at coordinate 16,373,403 of NC_053389.1, forward strand.
CGCGAGCCATGGCCGTGTAAGTGTCTTCTAAAATGGCCAGAGATTGTCCTGGCCTGCTACAAGACGGCATTGCTCCCACTGGCTCGGTGATCGGAGGCCAGGTGCCTTCTTAAGGCTGTCATCCCTAGGTGGGTGTGGGGCTTACCGCGACTTATGCGTTGTCAGCACAGGCTTCGAATGGCAACACTATTGTCAGCAGCTGACACGTTAAAAAAAATCCCACACTGCGGAGCCATGAGCCGGCGTCCTGGGAGCGCCAGATGTGACCGCGCATGGTGGATGGCTCGCTCCAGATAAATTTGCAGTCTGCTTTTTGCCTCCTGTGCACTGCAAGTTCTGCCTTCTTCTCCTCCTTCTCCTATCTATCTGCTGCTCCGTCTCCCCCTCTAAACTACCCTCCTCTTCCTCTCTTGTGGGCACCCAAGTAACGTCCATCGACACGTCATCATCATCACCTTCACCACCACTGACATTAGACATCTCGGAGTAGGCAGCAACAGCGAGGACCACCCTCCTTGGGCTGATCTGGGTACTGTCGTCAAACCGCTGGGTGGCGGCCGTTGCTACCTCCTCTTCCTCATCCAATGCCAAGAATGGCTGCGCATCGGTAAGGTCTGGGAATGGATGTGAAAATAATTCCTCTGACTCGACTGGAGGGGCTATGGTGGTGGTGGTGTCTTTGTGGGTGCACACAGCAGAGAGTGAAGAGTGTGCAGATACAGAGGATCAGGAGGGTGCAGAAGCGGAAGTGAGCCACTCAACCAAGTCTGGTGCGTCCTTTGACATAATCGCACACACCTTCTCCAACTTCCCACTTAGGCTCTGGCCTGGTGCACCTGCCCGACCCCTACCACCCCTGCGGAATGGCCGGCCTCTTCCTCTGTCTGTCATTTTCAAAATTACCCCGTTGCCAAAGTCCCTAGAGAAGAGCAGTTTTTCTGGATGCTGATATATGATAGGCCTCAATCAGTTGCTAGTTGAAGCTGGTATATAACCCTCAAGCAGTAATTTTGTGGACGCAGGTATATGGAAAACCTCTATCACTATTTTGTGGAAGCTGATATATGGCAGGCCTCAATCAGTTGCTAGTTGAATCTGGTATATCACCCTCAAGCAGTAATTTCGTGGACGCATGTATATGGAAAACCTCAATCACTATTTTGTGGAAGCTGATAGATCGCAGCCCTCAATCAGTATTTTCTGGAAGCATACAAATTGACTATAATATACTTTCTATGTTAGAAAGTATATTATAAGTATATCGCACCCCTCTGTGTATTACACCTATCGATAGCACAATGTTACCAGTCCTTAAAAAGACTTTTGTGGCCCTATTAGCCAGCGTTTGGTGTTCCTAAGTTCCTAACAGTCTGTCCCTGCTCCAAAATGCAACCTCTCCCTACACTGGCAAAACACATTATGTAAAATGGCGGCCAGATCAGATTCTATTATAAGGTAGGGGGTGTGTCCATTTGCTGAAACGTCTCTCAATTGGCTGTCCTGTCCCACCTGATGGATGTGTCATGGGTTACATTTTGGCGCAATGCAAAAGAATATGGCACACGCGAACATCGCCATATGTTCACCTGTTCGGCGGATCGCGAATGCACAAAGTTTTCCGCAAACTGACCGCTGGGCGAACCGCAAGGCCGTCACAAATTCTAAGGTTTAAACACCGTGGCTGTCACTCCTGTTAGATTAGAAGTTTGTCTTCCTAGTTGCTTTCTAAAATAGTGACAGTAGTGGCCCCATGATTGGGGAGGGGAATTAGCAGCAGCGGCAGTGGCAGTAAGGCTCCATTCACACGTCCGCAATGTGTTTTGAGGATACACGGAGACACGGATCCGCAAAACACGGAAAGCGGCAATGTGCGTTCCGCATTTTGCGGACCGCACATTGCCGACATAATAGAATATGCCTGTTCTTGTCCGCAATTGCGGACAAGAATAGGACATGTTCTATTTTTTTGCGGAAACGGAAGCACGGATGCGGAAGTGCGGATCCGCAAATGTGGATGCGGACAGCACATTCCGTCCCCATAGAGAATGAATGGGTCCGCACCCTTTCCGCAAAATTGCGGAAAGGATGCGGACCCAATTCGCGGACGTGTGAATGGAGCCTAACAGTGACAATCGTGGTCTAATTATAGAGTGGTGATGGGGGCCAACAGCTGTGGCAGTAACACGGACAATAGTGGCCCCATGACAGAGTAGGGAGGGGGAGCAGGGACAGTGGCAATAAGGCTGTTCATATCACTGTTTATTTTTCTGTTCTTCTGAGTCATCAGAAAAGAAAAGAAAACAAAGCCTGTATTTTGAGGATCTATGAAGCCTGATTCAGATGGTCAGTATTTGGTCAGTAATTAAAAGCCAAAACCAGGAGTGGGTCCAAATTAGAGGTAACATGTAGTAGTAATATTTGCATAGCTTCTGTGTTTTGGACCCACTCCTGATTTTGACTTAGGCTTCTTTCACTCTAGAGTTTTTGCTGGATCCGTCAGGGTTCAGCAAAAACGCTTCCGTTACTGATAATACAAACATCTGCATCTGTTATGAACGGATCCGGTTGTATTATCTTTAACATTGCCAAGACGGATCTGGCTATAAAAGTTAATGGGGGCGGATACATTTTCTATTGTGTCAGATAGTATCAGAGAAAACAGATCCGTCCCCATTGACTTACATTGTGGGTCATGACGGATCTGTTTTGCTCCGCATCCCAGGACGGAAAGCAAACCCCAGCATGCGATATGAGAACGGAACGGAATGCATTTTGGAGCATTCCATTTTGTTCAGTTACGTTTTGTCCCTATTGGCAATGAGTGGTAAACAGATCTCAATACCGGGAAATATTAACGCTAGTGCGAAAGTAGCCTTACAAATACCGACCAAATACTGATAATACAGATGCTCAAAATGCTATACTTCTGACCAATAAGAAGAATGGAAAAATAAACAGTGATGTCAACACAGACAAGCAGGGACAATAGTGGCCCCATAACAGAGTGGGGGAGGGGGGGGCAAGAGAAGTGGCCTTTTAAAAAAATGTAACATGTATATATCAGTTGGCCAAGAAGCCCTGTTGTAGGTATGGCAGAGGAGGCATCAGAATGGTGGCAGCAGCACATGCCCAGTAGTATTGGCCCATTTTGCAGAATATTCTGGTGTGGCAGCACACTACAGTATGATCGTTAGTGGCAGAATGATCTATTCTGTTGTATCAGTCACCGGTGTCTGGAAATCCTGGTTGATCCTTGCCTGATTCATCTTTATTAAGGTTATTCTCTCAATATTTTGGGAGGAAAGGTGAGTTCTCTTAGGGGTAACTATGCCCCCGGCCGCACTGACCACTCGCTCCGATGCTACACTACTGGCCGGGCAGGAAAGCATGCCCATGGAAAACTCGGCTAGTTGCAACCACACTTCAAGTTCGCAAGCCCAGTAATTTCAGGGGATCTTGTATCATGGGTGACAGGGTGCAGTCCAAGTACTCCAGACTGAAGTTGCTGAATATAGAGTTGGTGATGCTCCTGCCCCCCCCCACTAGTCATAGTAGTAGAGCATGAGTGCAGAGGGTACCCCTGGTCAGACCTTCCTGAGGATGGGTGATGGCGCTCATAGGAAGCAACCAACTGGCTACACAGCATGTCTCTATAGAAGTCCATTTTTGCATCCCTCTCAGAAGGTCTTAAGTATGTCCCCATTTTTGACCGGTAGCAAGGGTCTAACAATGTGGATAGCCAGTAGTCATCTGTCAAAGCCTGACAATGCGGCTGTCACTACACAAAAATGACAGCATATATCTGTCCATTTGCACAAGAGACTAGGATGGACTCCCTGCTTCCATTTCCACTGCATACTGCCACGGTCCGTCAGGGTCATCTGTGTCCTCTTCATCCTCCAGCTTCTCATGCTCCTCCTGCTCCTCTCCTGTTGCTTGAGCAGATAAACCACCGGCGAATTGCGAACGAGCAAAGTTTGCCACGAACCGACCGCCAGGCGAACCGCAAGGCCATCTCTAGCAGGCACCCCGCACGATGATCGGGTAATATCAGCCAAGCCGAACATAGCTGTTGTGACTCCTTACAACAAAAGCTGGGAAGCGCAACTATTTTTGTGATTTTATTCCAATGAAACAGCAGCACACATGAGGCGCTGCCTCCTGTCCCTTTCTTCTCTTTACATAAAATGGAGGTGCCACGCCTTCTGACCCTTCGCCAATCAGATTTGTCAGCATCCTCTCCAGGATGTGAAGTGGAATGACATCATTCATCCCGTAGTTCTGCCGACTGACAAAGTGTCATCCTCAAAGGACCTAAGCAAATGGCATGTGTCACACATGAGCTGCCATTGGCTAATGTGGAAGTTACCAGTGGGAGTAGACCTGTCTGTCTGCAGCATTAAGAAATCATTGACCGCCTTCTTCTGCTCGTAAAGTGGGTCAAATATATGGAGTGTGGCGTTCCAATGGGTGGAAACATTGCCTTTCAGGTGATTTTGGGGAAGAGCATTTTGCCTTTGCAGCTTTAGGAGGGCATGTTTTGCATTTAAACAGCTGATGTCGGTGGCCGTATTCACGGCCACCCTAGCACCGCTGCCGCTGCACGAGGCGGACGGCTCTTTGTTTGTTTGTCTATCCTACAATATGACTCTTTGCTCCTGATGAGCTGTATATTAGCGAAAGGCGTAGAGCATGTAGGAAGAGTTGGGACATAGACAGTATATTTATATTTAGCAGGGTACTGTAGATAGCGGTCATATGCTAGGCATAATATACTGAGCTATGCTTATTGTGGAGGGGTGAGAGACGAGAGACTTGCTCGCTGAGGGGCCGTTAGATGATATGCCCACAGGATTGCAAGTGTGCCCCTCTTTCCTAAGCTCAGAGTAGCCTGGCAGTAACATTATGATGTGACGCAATTTCTTAAGAGTGGCTGAACAGCTTTTGCGTTCAATGGAAGACTTGAGGAACTAGGTGACAATGAGATAAAAGACGTACGCCATGTAGGTGCATGGGTCCACCCAGTAACCATGTTTCATATCTCCATTTGGCGAGGAGACAGCCAGTATTTGATTTCTTTATTGATGATGCAGAGCAGTTCATCCCAGTGTGGCTCTGTTCGCCAAGGCTGTCCAGGTGCAGAACAACTGGAGAGGAGGGTGAGGACAAGGTGGAGGATGAGGAGACAGAGGAGGACATTGGCACAGAAATCCCAGCATTACAATGCGAGGCGGTATTGCCACCACCTGGCCAAGTTGCTGGTGTGCCTGGTTCGGAACAACATTTACTCAGTGGTCTGTGAATGACATATATTGTCCTTGACCATAGTTGCAATTTCATATGTTAGCTCTGGTGTGACCTCTAGTCGACACAGAGAAGCTTAAAGGGAATCTGTCACTAGCATATTAGCATTTTTTTTTTTCATGAATCCATGTGTAATAAAGTACCTTATTTCCATATGTCTTGTTCTTTTTATTCAGTGTCTTGTCATTTCTTCAAAAAAACACTTTTTATGATATTCAAATGAAGCTGTAAGGAGCCCAGAGGGGCGTTATTCTTTGTCCACGGTGCCCAGGAACACCCCTCTGAAGTGCCGTGCCCGCCTAAATTTGAAAACTAAGAACTCCTCCAAGATCGCCTAAATCGCCTCCCAGAGGCAAGGCTAAGTTCCCCCCACCCCCCCCCCCAGCGCCGCGCTCTGCAGCAAACACACCCAATCCTCCTCTCGCCTGCATCTGAAATCCCGCGCAGGCGCAGTGCCGGCGATTTAGCTGGCTGAGGAAACAGAGAACACGTCACTGGGATCGGCGCATGCCCAGTGACGCTGTTGAAGCTGTTGCCCTCAGTCGTCTTATCATCGCGCAGGCGAGGCGCTGGGAGGGGGGTGGGGGGAACTTAGCCTTGCCTCTGGGAGGCGATTTAGGCGATCTTGGAGGAGTTCTTAGTTTTCAAATTTAGGCGGACACGGCACTTCAGAGGGGCGTTCCTGGGCACGGTGGACAAAGAATAACGCCCCTCTGGGCTCCTTACAGCTTCATTTGAATATCATAAAAAGTGTTTTTTTGAAGAAATGACAAGACAGAGAATAAAAAGAACAAGACATATGGAAATAAGGTACTTTATTACACATGGATTCATAAAAAAAAAAAATGCTAATATGCTAGTGACAGATTCCCTTTAAGGACTAGCCCACATTTTGCTCAACTTACGTGTGCAGGAAAACATGGCAATGTTTAGCTTCTGCACCATTAGATTGCATGCATACTGTTTTATTTTTGCAATTGCCTCGGTGACCGATTGGTGTCGAAACAAGTGAAGAGGTGAAGGAGAAGGATGAGCATCTGGAGCAAGAGCAATCTATGGGAAGGAACTACAGCTTCCTCTTGCTGATGTTGTCTTCCCCTGACTGCTGGATATGGGGTGCAGGCTGGTGGGAAGCTGTAACACTAATAGTGACACTCTATGTGTTGACACAGGGCTGTTGTGACAACATTAGCTCCCTGGCCACGCCTCAACTTCTGCCCACATATCCTGCCTGCCACCACTGTAACGTCCCTTAGTGACTTGGTGAAAAATTCCCTCACAGGTAAGTGTGGTATTTTCTCACCACCTCTGCGTGATGCCTGCCTGCCACTGCATTTAAGTACGCTTGCACTACTAGTGTGTTCCTCACAAGCAGTCTCCTGAGTAGCTGACGGTGTACCCCTCCCATGTTTGGCTGCAGATCTCCCACTGCTTTCACAGAGCTGTCTCTCAATGCTCTCCCTGCAGTGTCAAAAAACTCTCCCTGCACTCTCCCTATTGAATATTCTTCTGCTATTAGCTTTCTACAACACTGTCCCTAACACAGTGAAGGCTAACCTTCGACACTCCAGCTGTGGTGAAACTAGGACTCCCAACATGCTCCATTCATTTCTATGGAGTTCTGAAAACAGCCAAGCAAGTGTACATCTTGGGAGTTGTAGTTTTACCACAGCTGGAGTGCCGGAGGTTAGCCATCACAGCCCTAGTCCATGAGTGCTTGTCACGTTTCTCCCAAAGCTCAGCTCACAGTGAAATGGAAGAGACTGCAAGGGGTGAGGCTTTTATAGGGCTGTGACATCACAGGGGATGGCTATCTGCAGATTGGCTGGCTGCACGGCATTATGGGTCATATCACGTTCCCGGGCTTTTTACTTAAATTCATTCAATACTTACCTTCAGCTGATCATATATACTTGTAATACCTGACAACCTCAGATCAGTATATGTGTCATCAGTCTGCAGGAACAAAAAATAAATTAAAACTGTACAAGTAATTAAAACTTTGCATACTAGAGGACACTTTCATGTGTTGTTATTAGAAATATAAAATGCAATTTCTAAAGTCCTGAACTAGAAAGATCTCTAGAAGATCTCTCGTTATCCAGAGCCAATCTCCATTTCCATCATTTACTTTGTATACTGCTTATCATCTTTTTTCTGCAGCATTGGTGCTTTTTGGTAGTCCCCCATCCCAGGACCCAACTCAATAACATCCATATCGCCTAATAGAGCAAGTGGAAAAGGATTGTCTTCATTAGGCTACTTTCACACGAGCGAGTTTTCCCACGCGGGTGCAATGCGTGAAGTGAACGCATTGCACCCGCACTGAATCCGGACCCATTCATTTCTATGGGGCTGTGCACATGAGCGGTGATTTTCGCGCATCACTTGTGCATTGCGTGAAAATCGCAGCATGCTCTGTATTGTGCGTTTTTCACGAAACGCAGGCCCTATAGAAGTGAATGGGGCTGCGTGAAAATCGCAAGCATTCGCCAGCAAGTGCGGATGCGGTGCGATTTTCACGCATGGTTGCTAAGGAGACAATCGGGATGGAGACCCTATCTTTATTATTTTCCCTTATAACATGGTTATAAGGGAGAATAATAGCATTCTTAATACAGAATGATGAGTAAATTAGGGATGGAGGGGTTAAAAAATAATAAACAAATTTAACTCACCCCATCCACTTGGTCGCGTAGCGGATCTCCTCTTCTATCTTCAGGACCTGGGTAAAAGACCTTTGATGACGTCGCTGCGCTCATCACATGGTCCATTGCATAGTCCATTGCATGGTGGGTGAGCGCAGTGACGTCATCAAAGGTCCTTTACCCAGGTCCTGAATAAAGTAGAAAGAAGAGGAGATCCGCTACGCGACCAAGTGGATGGGGTGAGTTAAATTTGTTTATTATTTTTAACCGCTCAATGGACATTGTACTTTGCATTCTGTATTCAGAATGCTATTATTTTCCCTTATAACCATGTTATAAGGGAAAATAATAAAATCTACAGAACACCTAAGCCAAACCCGAACTTCTGTGAATATCACGGTTTTGGATCTGGGTACCAAATATGCCGGTTTTTCTCACGCGCGTGCAAAATGCATTAAAACACTTTGCACTCGTGGGGAAAAATCGTGGATTTTCCCGCAACGCACCCGCATATTTTCCCGCACTTCACAAGCAAAGCCCATGTGAACCCAGCCTTATTAGCTTGTCACATACCTCAGCATTTGTCGGCTTCTTCTGTCTTTTTCTATGGAAAAAATAAATGTGTCATAATTATTAATCAACATTAAACAAAACATTTGGAAATGTAACAATTACAGTTAAATGTTTTATAAAGTATTGGATAAATCACCATTAATCTCTAAGCTGGCAGAAAGTGTTAATTTTTTCTCCAGTGCCCGCACAGGGTAAATGAAGCATTACACTGCGCTCATGAAATTATTCTATTGTCTATGTCATTTATGAAGCTTTCGGGAAGTAACGGCAGCTCAGTGAAAATATTAAGACATTAACTATTAATATACATCACCTCCAGCAAGCAAACACCAGCAATGCAAGCACCAGCAGGAGGCAGATTGGTCCGATCGTTGCAAGAAGGATAAGGCGTTTGGATCCTCTTTCTTTATGTGAATCGATACATAATATAATAGATAAAAATGTGAATCATAAAGAGAAAATAATCAGACATAATCATACCCAAGGCTTGTATACTCAGGATTGTATGTATCATCAAAAAGCCTTCTAAAAACAATATTAACCCTTTGTGTATCTTGATGTAACTGCAGGTCTGAGCCGTTTAAAGGGTTGTATGGAGCAGACTCATAAGGTGATCTTTATTTTGTTACATTACAGCCTTAAATTCAATATTTTGTTAATCTTAATTTTATGTGATGGATCAGAACACAATAGTCTAAGTTGGTGAAGTGAAATGAGAAAAATATATAAATAAAACTACTGTTTAGAAATTGAAAAAAGAAAATTGGCATGTGCGTATGTATTCACCCCATTTGTTAGTGAGCCCATAAAATGCTCTGGTGCTACAAACAGGGACGGACTGGGAATTTAACCACTTCAGCCCCCTTAGCTTAAACACCCTTAATGACCAGGCCACTTTTTACACTTCTGCACTACACTACTTTCACGGTTTATTGCTCGGTCATGCAACTTACCACCCAAATGAATTTTACCTCCTTTTCTTCTCACCAATAGAGCTTTCATTTGGTGGTATTTCATTGCTGCTGACATTTTTACTTTTTTTGTTATTAATCGAATTTTTATGATATTTTTGCAAAAAAATGACATTTTTCACTTTCAGTTGTAAAATTTTGCAAAAAAAACTACATCCATATATACATTTTTCTCTAAATTTATTGTTCTACATGTCTTTGATAAAAAAAAAAATGTTTGGGTAAAAAAAAAAATGGTTTGGGTAAAAGTTATAGCGTTTACAAACTATGGAACAAAAATGTGAATTTCCGCTTTTTGAAGCAGCTCTGACTTTCTGAGCACCTGTCATGTTTCCTGAGGTTCTACAATGGCCAGACAGTACAAACACCCCACAAATGACCCCATTTCGGAAAGTAGGTATTCACTGATGGGAATAGTGAGTTCATAGAACTTTTTATTTTTTGTCACAAGTTAGCGGAAAATGATGATTTTTTTTTTATTTTTTTTTTCTTACAAAGTCTCATATTCCACTAACTTGTGACAAAAAATAAAAACTTCCATGAACTCACTATGCTCATCATGAAATACCTTGGGGTGTCTTATTTCCAAAATGGAGTCACTTGTGGGGTAGTTATACTACCCTGGCATTCTAGGGGCCCAAATGTGTAATAAGTAGTTTGAAATCAAAATGTGTAAAAAATGACCTGTGAAATCCTAAAGGTGCTCTTTGGAATGTGGGCCCCTTTGCCCACCTAGGCTGCAAAAAAGTGTCACACATGTGGTATTGCCGTACTCAGGAGAAGTTGGGCAATGTGTTTTGGGGTGTCATTTTACATATACCCATGCTGGGTGAGATAAATATCTCGGCAAAAGACAACTTTTCCCATTTTTTTATACAAAGTTGGCATTTGACCGAGATATTTCTCTCACCCAGCATGGGTATATGTAAAATGACACCCCAAAACACATTCCCCAACTTCTCCTGAGTACGGCGATACCAGATGTGTGACACTTTTTTGCAGCCTAGATGCGCAAAGGGGCCCACATTCCTTTTAGGAGGGCATTTTTAGACATTTGGATCCCAGACTTCTTCTCATGCTTTAGGGCCCCTAAAATGCCAGGGCAGTATAAATACCCAACATGTGACCCCATTTTGGAAAGAAGACACCCCAAGGTATTCAATGAGGGGCATGGCGAGTTCATAGAATTATATATTTTTTGGCACAAGTTAGCGGAAATTGATTTTTTTAGTTTTTTCTCACAAAGTCTTTCTTTCCGCTAACTTGGGACAAAAATTTCAATCTTTCATGGACTCAATATGCCCCTCACGGAATACCTTGGGGTGTCTTCTTTCCGAAATGGGGTCACATGTGGGGTATTTATACTGCCCTGGCATTTTAGGGGCCCTAAAGCGTGAGAAGAAGTCTGGAATATAAATGTCTAAAAATTTTTACGCATTTGGATTCCGTGAGGAGTATTATGAGTTCATGTGAGATTTTATTTTTTGACACAAGTTAGTGGCATATGAGACTTTGTAAGAAGAAGAAAAAAACAAAACAATTTCCGCTAACTTGGGCCAAAAAAATGTCTGAATGGAGCCTTACAGGGGGGTGATCAATGACAGGGGGGTGATCAATGACAGGGGGGTGATCAGGGAGTCTATATGGGGTGATCACTCCCCTGTCATTGATCATCCCCCTGTAAGGCTCCATTCAGACGTCCGTATGTGTTTTGCGGATCCAATCCATGTATCCGTGGATCTGTAAAAAACATACGGACGTCTGAATGGAGCCTTACAGGGGGGTGATCAATGACAGGGGGGTGATCAATGACAGGGGGGTTATCAGGGAGTCTATATGGGGTGATCACCCCCCTGTCATTGATCACCCCCTTGTAAGGCTCCATTCAGACGTCCGTATGTGTTTTGCGGATCCGATCCATGTATCCGTGGATCTGTAAAAAACATACGGACGTCTGAATGGAGCCTTACAGGAAGGTGATCAATGACAGGGGTGTTATCAAGGACAGGGGGGTGATCAGGGAGTCTATATGGGGTGATCACCCCCCTGTCATTGATCACCCCCCTGTAAGGCTCCATTCAGACGTCCGTATGTTTTTTACGGATCCACGGATCGGATCCGCAAAACACATACGGACGTCTGAATGGAGCCTTACAGGGGGCTGATCAATGACGGGGGGTGATCAGGGAGTCTATATGGGGTGATCACCCCCTGTAAGGCTCCATTCAGACGTCCGTATGTGTTTTGCGGATCCGATCCATGTATCCGTGGATCCGTAAAAAACATACAGACATCTGAATGGAGCCTTACAGGGGGGTGATCAATGACAGGGGGGTGATCAAGGAGTCTATATGGGGTGATCACCCCCTGTAAGGCTCCATTCAGACGTCTTTATGTGTTTTGCGGATCCGATCCATGTATCCGTGGATCCGTAAAAAACATACGGACGTCTGAATGGAGCCTTACAGGGGGGTGATCAATGACAGGAGGGTGATCAATGACAGGGGGGTGATCAGGGAGTCTATATGGGGTGATCATCCCCCTGTCATTGATCACCCCCCTGTAAGGCTCCATTCAGACGTCTGTATGTGTTTTGCGGATCCGATCCATGTATCCGTGGATCCGTAAAAAACATACGGACGTCTGAATGGAGCCTTACAAGGGGGTGATCAATGACAGGGGGGTGATCAATGACAGGGGGGTGATCAGGGAGTCTATATGGGGTGATCAGGGGTGATCAGGGGTTAACAAGGGGTTAATAAGTGACAGGGGGGGGTTTAGTGTAGTGGTGTTTGTTGCTACTTATTACTGAGCTGCCTGTGTCCTCTGGTGGTCGATCCAAGCAAAAGGGACCACCAGAGGACCAGGTAGCAGGTATATTAGACGCTGTTATCAAAATAGCATCTAATATACCTGTTAGGGGTTAAAAAAATCGCATCTCCAGCCTGCCAGCGAACGATCGCCGCTGGCAGTCTGGAGTTCCACTCGCTTACCTTCCGATCCTGTAAACGCGCGCGCCTGTGAGCGCGCGTTCACAGGAAATCTCGCGTCTCGCGAGATGACGCGTATATGCATGACTCTGCGCAGAGCTGCCGCCTCCGGAACGCGATCCTGCGTTAGGCGGTCCGGAGGCGGTTAAAGTGGCCCTGGAAAAAATATAAAAATTGGCCCTATTTTGTATTTGGGCCCAAATTGCTGGAAGGCGGGGCCAGCACAAGTAGGCGGGGCTAGCAATACCATATTACGGCACATTATACCGCCCCAACAGAGCCAAATACCACAGTCCATCACAAAATACATCCCGAAAAACTTCCACAGGCCGGCTGTGAGGAGGACTCAGGCAGCCCCCTGAGCATCGGCCCACCGGGAAATTTCCCAGTCAGCTCTATGGCCAATCCTCCCCTGGCTACAAGTTACCTTCAGTAGTCACATAATTAGGGAAATGATGTCCACCTGTGTGCAATCTAAGTGTCACATGATCTGTCATTACGTATACACACCTTTTCTGAAAGGCCCCAGAGGCTGCAACACCAAAGCCAGAGGCATCACTAATAGAGTTGAGCGGACACCTGAATTTTCGGGTTCGACTGGTTCGGCCGAACTTCACAAAAAAATTCGAGTTCGATACCCAAACTTGACCCCGAACCCGAACCTCATTGAAGTCAATGGGGACCCGAAATTTTAAGCACTAAAATGGCTCTAAAAAAGTCATGGAAAGGACTAGAGGGCTGCAAATGGCAGCAAAATGTGGTTAAGAGCATGGCAAGTGCTCTGCAAACAAATGTGGATAGGGAAATGAAAATAACATAAAGTACATAAAAATAAAAAATAATAATCTTGATCCAGGAGGACGAGGTCCATATGGAGTAGGAGGTTGAGGAGGCGTTGTAAGTGGCGATGTAGGTGGAAGCGGCGGTAAAGGAGGAGGAGGTAGCCGACACTGGTTTTTGGTTTTAATTATTTTTTCTTTTTTTGTTTAAATTATGGTACACCCTAAAACATTGGGAAATATAACCTGTGATAACGCCTCCTGCCGTGCTAAACACACATTCAGACAATATACTGGCTGCAGGGCAGACCAGCACCTCCAAGGCGTAAAGGGCAAGCTCAGGCCAGGTGCCCAATTTGGAGACCCAGAAGTTGAAGGGGGGCAGACCCGTCATTCAGTACGTGTAGGCATGTGCACACATACTGCTCCACCATGTTGGTGAAATGCAGCCTCCTGCTAAGACGTTCCATATCAGCTGGTGGTGCAGGTTGTTGTGGCGTGCTGACAAAGTTTTTCCACATTTCGGCCATGCTAACCCTGCCTTCTGAGGTGCTGGCGGTGTCCCAGCTGGGTTGATGACCTCTTCCTCCTCCTTTACCTTCGCCTTGTGCTTCCACTGTGCCCCCGCTGTCAGGTGGTAATGCCACCAGCAGCGCGTCTACCAGCGTGCGCTTGTACTTGCGCATCTTACGATCACGCTCCAGTGACAGAATTAAGGATGGTACGTTGTCCCTGTAATGGGGATCCAGCAGCGTGGCCACTCAGTAATCAGCACAAGTTAGAATGTGGGCAACTCGGCGGTCGTTGTGGAGACACTGCAGCATGTAATCGCTCATGTGTGCCAGGCTGCCCAGAGGCAACGACAAGCTGTCCTCTGTGGGAGGTGTATCGTCTGTGTCCTCTGTATCCCCCCAGCCACGCACCAGTGATGGCCATGAGCTGGTTTTGGTGCCACCCTGCTGTGAACACGGTTCCTCCTCCTCCATCTCCTCCTCCTCATCCTCCACCTCCTCATCCTCCAGAACTGTGCCCTGGCTGGACAATTGTGTACCTGGCATTTGTGGGTGCAGGAACCCACCCTCGGAGCCACTTGTGAATGATTGGCCTGAAACCCAACAAAATTATCCCTTTTCCTTCTCCTCCTCCTCCTGTGCCACATCCTCTTCCATCATCGCCCGAAACATTTCTTCAAGGAGGCATAGAAGTGGAATAGTAATGCTGAGAACTGCATCATCGGCACTGGCCATGTTGGTGGAGTACTCGAAACAACGCAATATGGCACACAGGTTTCGCATGGAGGCCCACTCATTGGTGGTGAAGTGGTGCTGTTCCACCGTGCGACTCACCCGTGCGCGCTGCAGCTAAAACTCCACTATCGCCTGCTGCTGCTCGCACAGTCTGGCCAGCATGTGCAAGGTGTAGTTCCACCTTGTGGGCACGTCGCATATGAGGTGGTGAACGGGAAGGCCAAAGTTACGTTACAGTGCTGACAGGCGAGCAGCAGCAGGGTGAGAACGCCAAAAGCGCGCACAGACGGCCTGCACTTTCTGCAGCAGCTCTGATATATCAGGGTCATTTTTTATAGAAACCTCTGCACCACCAAATTCAGCACATGCGCCAGGCAAGGGATGTGCGTCAAACCGGCTAGTCCCAGAGCTGATACGAGATTTCGCCCATTATCACACACCACCAGGCCGGGCTTGAGGCTCACTGGCACCAACCACTAATCGGTCTGTTGTTCCATGTATATCAACAGGTCCTGCACGGTGTGGGGTTTGTCCCCCAAACAGATAAGTTTTAAAACTGCCTGCTCTCGTTTACCCCTGGCTGTGCTGAAGTTGGTGGTGAAAGTGTTACGCTGACTGGATGAGGAGGCGGTAGAGGAAGATGAAGAAGAGTAGGAGGAGGAAGCAACAGGAGGAAAACTGAAGCGCCCTACAATCCTCGGTGGTGGAAGAACATGCGCCAAACTGCTATACGCCTCACGCCCAGCCGCCACTGCATTTACCCAGTGTGCTGTTAGGGAGATATAACGACCATGACCGTGCTTACTGGTCCACGTATCCGTAGATAGGTGGACCTTGCCACAGATGGCGTTGCGCAGTGCACACCTGATTTTGTGCCCTACTTGGTTGTGCAGTGAGGGGATGGCTCGCCTGGAAAAGTAGTGGCGGCTGGGCACGACGTGCTGTGGGATAGCCACCGCCATAAGGTTTTTAAAACTCTCCGTCTCCACGAGACGGAATGACAACATTTCAAAGGACAGTAATTTTGAAATGCTGGCATTCAGGACCAGGGATCGCTCCAGTGTTTGGGAGATACAGGGTTGAACGCTTCCATGGGACTTTGTGGAGATGCTTGGTGACCCAGGTGGTGGTGTTGCTGGCAGATCCTCTGTTTGCAGGGTGGCAGATGCCACTGTCACTCCAGAGGTGGATGAAGAGGCCGAGACTGCAGAACAAGAGGAAGCAGGAGGAGCCAGAGACCTTTCTTTGTTTTTGAAGTGTCTACTCCACTGCAGCTCGTGCTTTGCACTTAGATGCCTGGTCATGCATGTTGTGCTCAGGTTGAGAACATTTATGCCTTGCTTCAGGTTTTGATTGCACAGAGTGCGAACCACTCGTGTCTTGTCGTCAGCATATTGTCTGAAGATCTACTATGCCAAGGAACTCCTTGAAGCTGGCTTTGGTGTGCTCAGTCCCTTGCTGCAGTGGGCAGTAGCAGGCGTACTTTCTAGTGGACGGCCGCTCTGCTTTTGCACCCTGCTCCCTCTTCTGCTGTGCTGGTCACTCTGTGCGACCACCTCCTCTTCCTCTGAACTATACAGGTCGCTCGCATGACTTTGATTCCATGTGGGGTCGAGGACCTCATCGTCCTCCAAATCATCTTCCACCCAGTCTTCACCCCTGCCCTCCTTGTCAGTCTGAACACTTTTGAAAGCCACAGGAGTTGGCACCTGTGTTTTGTCATCATCCGAGACGTGCTGTGGTGGTCGTCCCATGTACTCATGCTGAAACATAAGTGGTTGGGCATCGGTGCTCTCAATCTCTTCCACTTCTGGGGCAGGGCTATGTGTATGGCCTTGGGAAACCCTACTAGCAAAGTCATCAAAAAGCAGAAGAGACTGCTGCATGACTTGGGGCTCAGACTGCTTGGCTGATTTGCAAGGGGATGAGGTGAAGGACTGATGGACATAGGCTGCCAACTCTGATCTGTCAGCAGGAGACTGAGTGTAAGACAATGTAAAGGAACTGGAGGCACTGTCAGCAACCCAATCTACTATAGCCTGTACTTGTTCTGGCCTAACCATTCGTAGAGCTGCATTCGGTCCTACCAAATAACGCTGAAGGTTCTGTCGCCTACTCGCACCTGAGGAAGGTGTTTCACTTGTGCTTGTAGCTGGCACAGATCGACCACATCCTCTCCCTGCAACAGGAGCTCCACCAGCAGCACCACGACCGGGGCCACGTCCCTTATTTGACACTCTCCTCATTCTTTGCATACACCCACCAAACTAACAGATGGTTTATTTTAGGCAAAAAATTAAACTTTTATACAATTACTTCACGGTCACAAAAAATGTATAATTTGTCAACCAACAATGTAATTGCAGTATTGACTGGTTGTATTTCACTGTGACAAATGCAGCAAAGGCCGCAAATTTATTATCTTGCCCAAAATGTGTGTTTTTTTAATAACAGTATATAACAGCAGTATCTAACGCTAGTATTTCACTGTGACAAATGCAGCAAAGGCCACAGATGTAGGGTATTGCCAAAAATTGGTGTTTTTTTAAACCCAGAATATTATTGCAGTATTTCAAGCTTGTATTTCACTAAGACAAATGCAGCAAAGGCCCCAGATGTAGGGCATTGCCCAAAATGGGTGTTTTTTTAATAACAGTATATAACAGAAGTATCTAACGCTAGTATTTCACTGTGACAAATGCAGCAAAGGCCACAGATGTAGGGTATTGCCAAAATTTGGTGTTTTTTTTAAATACCAGAATATTATTGCAGTATTTCAAGCTTGTATTTTACACTGACAAATGCAGCAAAGGCCCCAGATGTAGGGAATTGCCCAAAATGGGTGTTTTTTTAAACCCAGAATATTATTGCAGTATTTCAAGCTTGTATTTCACTAAGACAAATGCAGCAAAGGCCCCAGATGTAGGGCATTGCCAAAATTTGGTGTTTTTTTTTTAATACCAGAATGTTATTGCAGTATTTCAAGCTTGTATTTCACTGTGAAAAATTCAGCAAAGGCCCCAGATGTAGGGTATTGCCAAAAATGGGTGTTTTATAAACCAAGAATATTATTGGAGTATTTCAAGCTTGTTTTTGACTGTGACAAATGCAGCAAAGGCCCCAGATTTAGGGTATTGCTAAAAATGGGTGTTTTTTTTAAACCCAGAATATTATTGCAGTATTTGAAGCTTGTATTTCGCAGTGATAAAAGCAGCAAAGGCCCCAGATGTAGGGTATTGCCAAAAATGGGTGTTTTTTTTAACCCAGAATATTATTGCTGTATTTCAAGCTTGTATTTCAGTGTGACAAATGCAGCAAATGCCCCAAATGTAGGGTGTTGCCAAAAATGTGTGATTTTTTTCAAACCCAGAATATAATTGCAGTTTTTCAAGCTTGTACTTGACTGTGACAAATGCAGCAAAGGCCCCAGATGTAAGGCATTGCCAAAAATGGGTGTTTTTTTTTAATACCAGAATATTATTGCAGCATTTCAAGCTTGTATTTCACAGTGAAAAATTCAGCAAAGGCCCCAGATGTAGGGTATTGCCAAAAATTGGTGTTTTTTAAACCAAGAATATTATTGGAGTATTTCAAGCTTGATTTTGACTGTGACAAATTCAGCAAAGGCCCCAGATGTAGGGTATTTCCAAAAATTTGTGTTTTTTTAAACCCAGAATATTAGTGCAGTATTTGAAGCTTGTATTTCACTGTGAAAAATTCAGCAAAGGCCCCAGATGTAGGGTATTGCCAAAAATGGGTGGTTTTTTTTTAAACCCTGAATATTATTGCTGTATTTCAAGCTTGTATTTTAGTGTGACAAATGCAGCAAAGGCCCCAGATTTAGGGTGTTGCCAAAAATGTGTGATTTTTTTCAAACCCAGAATATAATTGCAGTTTTTCAAGCTTGTACTTGGCTGTCACAAATGCACATATGCTGTGCTGGTGCACTAAACTTGCATAAAATGGCCGCCGACTTCCACCTAACTAACAGACGGATAAAAGTTATTTTTCTGTGTCACTGGGCTCAGGGCAGGGTAAACAAATTGTGTACTGCACCCACAAAACAAAATTGCTGTAGATCGCTGAGTTAACAAGCACTTCTGATAAAAGATTCTTTCCTATTCTCTCCCTTACAGCAGCAGCATCCTATCCCTACACTAATAAGAACAGAATGACGTGCAGCGCTACATGACTCCAGCTTATATAGAGCCTGGGTCACATGCTGCACTGGCCAATTACAGCCATGCCATTAGTAGGCATGGCTGTGATGACTTCTAAGGGCACACAAATTAAACGCTTTTTTATTGGCTGGTTTGCAGCCTTTCAAAAAGCGCCATTAACTCGCCGAACACTGAAATCGAACCCGAACTTTTACTGAATAGTTCGGTTTCGGGGTCCAAAAATCCTAAAGTTCGGTACGAACCCGAACTTTACAGTTTGGGTTCGCTCAACCCTAATCACTAACCAAACACTGCCATGAAGACCAAGGAACTCTCCAAACAAGTAAGGGACAATGTTGTGGAGAAGTACAAGTCAGGGTTAGGTTATAAAAAAAATATCCAAATCTTTGATGATCCCCAGGAGCACCATCAAATCTATCATAACCAAATGGAAAGAACATGGCACAACAGCAAACCTGCTAAGAGACTGCCACCTACCAAAACTCACGGACCGGGCAAGGAGGACATTAATCAGAGAGGCAGCACAGAGACCTAAGGTAACCCTGAAGGAGCTGCAGAGTTCCACAGCAGAGACTGGAGTATCTGTACAGAGGACGACAATAAGCCGTACGCTCCATAGAGTTGGGCTTTATGGCAGAGTGGCCAACAGAAAGCCATTACTTTCAGCAAAAAACAAAAAGGCACATTGTGAGTTTGCAAAAAGGCATGTGGGAGACTCCCAAAATGTATGGAGGAAGGTGCTCTGGTCTGATGGGACTAAAATTGAACTTTATGGCCATCAAAGAAAACGCTATGTCTGGCACAAACCCAACACATCACATCACCCAAAGAACACCATCCCCACAGTGAGACATAGTGATGGCAGCATCATGCTGTGGGGAATTTTTTTTAGCAGCCGGGACTGGGAAACTTGTCAGAGTGCTAAATACAGGGATATTCTTGAGCAGTGGTGTAGCCAGAAATGACTGGGCCCCACAGCTAATTTTTGTATGGAGCCCCCCTCCCCCAGTAATTTTTTTCGCAACCCCTTCCTTTCATGCCGCCCTCATTCCTGTCGCTAGTAAAGATCACTCTCTCAGACCAGGCCGGCAGCTTTTCCATCTATTTTCTACACTGTCTATACTGTCACTGTATATAATTTCATTGTGCAATACTGTTTAGGCCCTGACAAAATCTTGTAGTCCTCCTTCTCCTGGATGGGCCCCTTCTGGGTCAGGGCCTCAAAGCAGCTGCTTCCCCTGCTTCCCCTATAGTTACGTCCCTGTTCTTGAGCAAAACCTGCACCACTCTGTGCGCAATTTGAGGCTAGGACGGAGGTTCACCTTCCAGCAGGACATTGACCCCAAACACACTACTAAAGCAACACTTGAGTGGTTTAGGGGGAAACATGTAAATGTGTTGGAATGGCTTAATCAAAGCCCAGATCCCAATCCAATAGAAAATCTGTGGTCAGACTTAAAGATTGCTGTTCACAAGCACAAACCACTTGAAGAAGCTGGAGCAGTTTTGCAAGGAGGAGTGGACAAAAATCCCAGTGGTAAGATGTGGCAAGCTCATAGAGACTTATCCAAAGCGACTTGGAGCTGTGATTGCCACAAAAGGTGGCTCTACAAAGTATTGAATTTAGGGGAGAAAATAGTTAAGCACATTGACCTTTTCTGTTATTTTGCCCTATTTGTTGTTTGCTTCACAATAAAATCAAAGTTATGGGCATGTTCTGTAAATTAAATGATGCAAAACCTCAAACAATCCATGTTAATTCCAGGTTGTGAGGCACCAAAATACGAAAAAAGTCAATACTTTTGCAAGGCACTGTAACTCTGATTCTAGATATTAACCCTTCAGATACTGCAGTCAATTATGACTACAATATCTGACAAGTTACTTAGAAAGAAGAATAAAGAAAGAAGGAGGAAGAAAGATGAAGAAAGGAGAAAGAAGAAAAGAAGAGGAAGAAGAAGAAGAAGAGGAAGGAAGAAGGAAGATTTTTAAAATATAAAAATAAATTAATACAAATTAAATTGCCAACCTGACTTTTCACCAATCTGACAAGTTACTTAGAAAGAAGAAAGAAAGAAAAAGCAAGAAAGGAAGAAAAAAGAAGGAAGCTTTACAAAATATAGAAAATATTTTAATTTAATAAAAATTTTGCATAACAAATAAGGCAACTGAAAATGTCTGAAGTATTACAATATGAAAATATATAACTTGCACATTGAATGCTATAATTGGGGGGAGGGGGAATAACTGAGGTGGAGATTTATCAAGAGCGGTGCTTTCTGCATCGGTCTGTATATCCCCTGCGCTGCTGGATGATTTGTTACATAGCGGATACTTAGCTGCACATATTATTTAGCAGAATGACTACCCATAAAACATACTGTAATAGGTATCAGTATAGTAATACATTTATACAGCAGAGATGGCCTTGCGGTTCGCGGTTTCGCCCGGCTGTCAT
The DNA here is from genome assembly GCF_905171765.1 of Bufo bufo. Lineage (NCBI taxonomy): Eukaryota > Metazoa > Chordata > Amphibia > Anura > Bufonidae > Bufo > Bufo bufo. The sequence goes on from NC_053389.1 coordinate 16,394,554, forward strand.
TTCGCGGCAAGCGTTGCTCATTCGCGGTTCGCCGAACAGGCAAACATATGGCGATGTCCACCGGCGCCATATTCTTTTGCATTGTGCCAAACTTTTACCCATGACACATCCATCAGGTGGGACAGGACAGCCAATTGAGACGTTTCAGCACATGGACATACCCCCTACCTTATAAATAAACCCGATCTGGCCGCCATTTTACATTCAGTGTTTTGCCAGTGTAGGGAGAGGTTGCTGTGTGGAGCAGGGACAGACTGTTAGAGACACCAAACGCTAGCTAATAGGGCCAAAAAAGTCCTTTTAAGGACTGGTATAGGTGTGCTATCGTTAGGTGTGGCATACTGAGGGGTGTAATATACTTATAATATACTTTCTAACATAGAAAGTATATAATAGTGCATTTGTACTGTGCAGCAGTTGTGTGCAGTTCTGCTGCGTTACCGCAGCTATACAGAGGGACAAACGCTATTGGAACAACTAATTGCAACTGGTGTGATATACCAGTTGCCCCCCCCAAAAAACTGATTGAGGCAGGGGTGTAATATACCTATAATATAATTTCTATATAGTGCATTTGTATTGTGCAGCAGTTGTGTGCGGTTCTGCTGGGATACCACAGCTATACAGAGGGACAAACGCTACTGGTGTGATATACCTGTTGCCCCAAAATAAACTGATTAAGGGGTTTGATATGACCTCTTGCCATAGCTGGCACAATTTGCCATGGAACTCTTTGCTTGCCCCTCGTCGAGTGTCCTGGCCGAAAGGACGTTTAGCGCAGCAGGGGAAATCGTGACCGATAAGTGCACTCGCCTAGCTCACGACAGTGTGGACTACCTCACATTTCTAAAAATGAATGAGGCATGGATCTTGGAGGAATTCAACAACTGTGACGACCATGTTTAATTGAATTTCCTCATGCCAGCCCAAACATATCCGCCACCACTCGGAACAAATAATGGTCCCTGTCTTATGTAAATACAGCGACATAAAATGCCTTTTCTGTCCGGTGAATGCCTAATGTTTTTGACCTCGGAGGAATTCAACACCTGTGACAACCATGTGTTATCGACATTTGGGTTTTTTTCAAGAGGGGGGATTTTGTTAGCCATGTTTTTAATCCAATTTTATATTTTTGTACTTTTAAACATATGGTTTTGACATGTATTTATACTGGCCTGCCGTAAAATTTATATCTAATGACTGTCTAATATACCTCCAGCCACATAATCACTTGATATTTTCAGTCCGGTGAATGAATAGATTTTGGGGCCTGTAGTCCACTGGACTGCAGTAAAATTGATATCCATTGACCATCTAATATACCTCCAGCCACATAATCACTTGATTTTTTATGTACGATGAATGCATAATTTTTGGGTCCTGTAGTCTACTGGCCTGCAGTAAAATTGATATCCAATGACCGTCTAATATACCTCCAGCCACATAATCAATTGATGTTTTCTGTCCAGTGAATGAATATTTTTTGGGGCCTGTAGTCCACTGGCCTGCAGTAAAATTGATATCCATTGACCGTCTAATATACCTCCAGCCACATAATCACTTGATCTTTTATGTACGGTGAATGCATAATTTTTGGGGCCTGTAATCTAACTGGCCAACAATAAAATTGTTATACGGTGACCACCTAATGTACCTCCAGCCACATTATCAATTGTTCTTTTCTGTACGGTGAATGAATAATTTTTGGGGCCTGTAGTCCACTGGCCGGGCAGTAAAATTGATATCCATTGACCGTCTAATATACCTCAAGCCAGATAATCACTTGATCTTTTTTGTACGGTGAATGCATAATTGTTGGGGCCTTGGAGGAATTCACCACCTGTGATGACCACTAGTGATGAGCGAGCACCTAAGTGTAACGGAAGTCTATGGGAGACAACCAGGCACCCCCTGCTCAGAAGAGAAGAGGGTGTCTGGTTCATAAAAAAAGGTTAGAAATTGATGGAAACCCCATCAAAATGGTTTGGAAATAGCATTAAGAGGATAGCTGGATGCATCTTAGACTCCTATTATGTAAAACATACAATAGACAACCACACTAAGGCTGTATGCCAAAAGCCAGATATGTGCAAGCCATCAATCTATCCATGAGACAGATGACAGGCTTAGTCAGCATACCATACAATTGCAGCCTTCTGGAATATGAGATATTTCAAACCAGCTCTCAAGAACCAGTAAACCTCAAAGTTATTTAGCATCTGTTGTATGGCTTGGGTGGACCTGCACAGCTACAGTAGATCAATATCATTAGGGCGACAAAAAGTTTTCCGATTGTCCTAATATAATATTCAATAACCTTTCTATACAGTTTTGTCATGTAAAAACTAATTTGCATAAACATGGGCATATGGGAATGACATGCAAATGAGCAGAATTTGCCTTGTTTTTCAGCTGTCATAAGACTTTGAAAGCCAATAGAGGGCGCTATTAAGTTATGAACAGCGCCCTCTATTGGTTTCACAGTCTTATGACGAGACAAATATTCTTGTCAGAAGACTATGAAACCAATAGAGGGCGCTGTTCATAACTCAATAGCGCCCTCTATTGGTTTCATAGTCTTCTGACAAGAATATTAGACTGAGTCTTATGACAAGATTATTAGTGTAGCCTTTTGCATGGAAAATTCTTGATTAGAATATTCGCGATCTTCACTAGGATGATATCTGACACTGGGAAAGCTGGTTAATAACTCGCGATCTACACTGAGTTATTACCCAGCTTTTCCAGTGTCAGATATTATCACTGACTTACTTCATAATTATTAAATAATATTCGCTATATTGCTATATATTAGATTTTTAGAATATTACGAATATGCTAAAAAATGAATATATAGCAATATAGCGTATATTATGTAATAATTATGTAGTAAGTCAGTGATAATATCTGACACTGGAAAAGCTGGTTGTCTCCCATTGACTTCCATTGTATTAAATTGTATTCAAGCACCCAAATTATTCGGCTGAGCACTCGGATCTGCCGAGCATAGCGATGCTTGAGCCGAATAGGTGTTCGGCCGGGCATGCTCGCTCATCACTAACAACCACGTGTTATAAAATTTTACCTATTATCATTTGGGGTTTATTCAGGAGGAGGGATTTTGTTAGCCATGTTTTTAATAAAATTTTATAGTATATATAATAAATTATAATTAGAGTTGAGTGGACACCTGGATGTTCGGGTTCGACGCGTTCGGCCGAACTCCGGAAAAAAGTTTGAGTTCGGGACTCGAACTTGACCCGAACTTGACCCCGAACCCGAACCCCATTGAAGTCAATGGGGACCCGAACTTTTAAACACTAAAATGGCTGTAAAAATGTAATGTAAAGGGCTAGAGGGCTGCAAATGGCATCAAAATGTGGTTAAGAGCATGGCAAGTGCTCTGCAAACAAATGTGGATAGGGAAATGACTTAAAATAACATAAAATACATAAAAATAAAAAATAATAATCTTGATCTAGTTGGACGAGGTTCATATGGAGTAGGAGGTTGAGGAAGCGGTGGATGTGGCAGTGTAGGTGGAAGTGGCGGTAGAGGAGGAGTAGGTAGCCTACACTGCTTTTTGGTTTAAAATGTATTTTTATTTTTTTAACCCCTTAAGGACTTATGATGTACCGGTACGGCATGTTTCCCGAGTCCTTAAGGACCCATGACGTACCGGTACGTCATAACTTTAAAACTAGATTGCGGCGCGGTGGGGGTTAATAGGAACAGGATGTCAGCTGAAATCATTCAGCGGGCATCCTATCACAACGCCGGGGGTGGTCATGTGATCGCAACAAACCGCAGGTCAATTCAGACCTGCGGTTTGCGGCTTTTACCTGCGGTTGCGGCGGCGACGGACAGTGCCATCGGGTCCCCATGCGTCTGTAGGGGGGACCCGATGGCATGGAAGATAGAGATGTTGCGAACATAAAATTTTCCGATCGCGAACGGCGAACGCAAATTTCCGCAAATGTTCTTGAACGGGCGAACCGGGCGAACCGCCATAGACTTCAATAGGCAGGCGAATTTTAAAACCCACAGGGACTCTATCTGGACCCAATAGTGATGGAAAAGTTGTTTCAAGGGGACTAACACCTGGACTGTGGCATGCCGGAGGGGGATCCATGGCAAAACTCCCATGGAAAATTAAGTAGTTGACGCAGAGTCGGGTTTTAATCCATAAAGGGCATAAATCACCTAACATTCCTAAATTGTTTGGAATAACGTGCTTTAAAACATCAGGTATGATGTTGTATCGATCAGGAAGTGTAAGGGTTACGCCCGCTTCACAGTGACAGACCAAACTCTGACAGACCAAACTCCCCGTTTAACGCACCGCAAACAACCGCAAACAGTCCATTTGCACAACCGCAAACTCCCCATTTGCACAAGGTTGGATACCAAGCTAGCAATGTCCCGTTCCTTGTCATCACTGACGTCATTGAAGGTCTCTTCCTCCACCCAGCCACGTACAACACCAAGGGTCCCCGAAAGGTGACAACAAGCCCCCTGGGACGCCTGCTGTGGTTGGTCTTCCACCTCCTCAAAGCCACCTTCCTCCTCTGACTCCTCTTCTTCAGACTCCTCTCTCTGCGTTGCCGCAGGTCCAGCAATCGACGACGACAAGGCTGCTTCTGGTGGTGATGGTGACCACAACTCTTCCTCTTCATGATTATCTACGGCCTGATCCAGCACTCTTCGCAGGGCACGTTCCAGAAAAAACGCATATGGGATGAGGTCGATGATGTTGCCTTGGGTTTGACTGACCAGGTTTGTCACCTCCGCAAAAGGACGTATGAGCGTTTAGGAACGCGGCCAAAAAATACCCAGCTCCGCAGAGGCTGTCTTTTTTTTATTTTATTAAAAAACAATCTGTTCTTACCAGTTTAATCTCTGTTTTGTCCCCTATCAGGGGCCGGTTTATGGAGTAGATTTTAGGAACTGGGAGATGGAAAAGGTGCTTGGTCGTCCTCTTACTTCCAATTTGGGGCACACAAAAATGCCACACTGCTGAGCTTTGCAATGACGGCATTCTGGTGGTGGCAACAGCATGCGTTGATTGGCGTGCTGTCTGGCTGACCCCGGGTGCCGATACATGCTGTCTGACTGTGCCACTAGCTCCTTGCAATGACCTCCCCCTGCTTCCAATTCGTCTCCTCCTCCTCTCTGTCTCCCCATCTGAACTTTCCCCCTGTTCTTCTTCTCTTCGAGCGGGCACCCACGTGGCATCCACGGACACATCGTCATCATCAACCGCTTCACTTGTATCTGACAACTCAGCAAAGGAAGCAGCAGCGGGTACAACATCATCATCATCACACTGTATGTCCATGTGTGTAATGCTGCCTGACTGAGACATATCCCTGTTATCTACATCCTCTGGCAATAATGGTTGCTCATCACTCATTTCTTCCAACTGATGTGTAAATAACTCCTCTGACAGATCAAGTGAAGCAGCTGTGGTGCTAGTGTTGGTGGTGGCGGCAGGCGGGCAAATGGTAACTTGAGAGGTGCCCGAAGCTGAGCTGGAGGAGGATGGTGCGTCAAGGTTCCGAGCGGAAGCTGTAGAAGATTGGGTATCCTGTGTTAGCCAGTCAACTATGTCCTCAGAACTTTTCGAGTTCAGGGTACGTGGCCTCTGAACACTGGGCATTATTCTAATGACAAAGAAAATCACAGCACCACGACCACGACGGCCCCTGCGGGGTGGCCTTCCTCTGCTTGTCATTTTTTTTTCGATTAGTTGTACTATGCGTGCAAGCTACTGTGACACCAGATATGAGTGGTGGCATTGGGCACTGGCAGTAGTGGGCACAGTACACGCTGTAGGCCTAACACACACGCTTGCAGGCAACTGAAATTATATTACAGTGAAAAAATAGTTTGTTTTTTTAAATGCAAGCTACACCAGATATGAGTGGTGGCACTGGGCACTGGCAGTGGTGGGCACAGTACACTCTGTGGGCCTGACACACACGCTTGCAGGCAGCTGCAATTATTTTTCAGTGAAAAAGAAAATATATTTTTTTAAATAATCTACTGTGACACCAGATATGAGTGGTGCAACTGGGCACTGGCAGTAGTGGGCACAGTACACACTGTAGGCCTGACACACACACTGGCAGGCAACTGCAATTAGATTACAGTGAAAAATTTTTTTTTTTTTTTTAAAATGCAAGCTACTGTGACACCATATATGAGTGGTGGCACTGGCAGTAGTGGGCACAGTACACGCTGTAGGCCTGACACACACGCTGGCAGGCAACTGCAATTAGATTACAGTGAATTTTTATTTATTTTTTTAAATGCAAGCTACTGTGACACCAGATATGAGTGGTGGCACTGGGCACTGGCAGTAGTGGGCACAGTATGCGCTGTGGCGGGCCTGACACACACGCTTGCAGGCAACTGCAATTATATTACAGTGAAAAAATTGTTGTTTTTTTTTAAATGCAAGCTACTGTGACACCAGATATGAGTGGTGGCACTGGGCACTGGCAGTAGTGGGCACAGTACACTCTGTGGGCCTGACACACGCTAACAGGCAACTGCAATTATTTTAGAGTGAAAAAATATATATATTTTTTTAAATGCAAGCTACTGTGACACCAGATATAAGTGGTGGCACTGGGCACTTGCTGTAGTGGGCACAGTACACGCTGTGGCGGGCCTGACACACACGCTTGCAGGCAACTGCAATTATATTACAGTGAAAAAATTGCTTTTTTTTAATGCAAGCTACTGTGACACCAGATATGAGTGGTGACACTGGGCACTGGCAGTAGTGGGCACAGTACACTCTGTGGGCCTGACACACACGCTTGCAGGCAACTGCAATTAGATTACAGTGAAAAAATTGTTTTTTTTTAATGCAAGCTACTGTGACACCAGATATGAGTGGTGGCACTGGGCACTGGCAGTAGTGGGCACAGTACACGCTGTGGGCCTGACACACGCTGGCAGGCAACTGCAATTAGATTACAGAGAAAAAAATAAAGCAGACTGATGTACTAGCCCTAAAAAGGGCTTTTTGGGGTGCTGTCAGGACGCTGTCCTTACAGCAGATGAGTCTTTGAGGACTGGATTGGACACAGAACACTGGCTTAGCTAACGATTTCCCTATTAAATCAGCAGCAGCTACACTGTCCCTCCTCTCACTAAGACTGCAGCTTCCAAATGAATCTAAGATGGATGCTGTCCTTGCTTTCTGATAGGAGGTGGGAGGGTCTGGGAGGGAGTGTGTGCTGCTGATTGGCTGGAATGTGTCTGCTGACTGTGAGGTTCAGGGTAAAAGTTTACACAATGATGAGGAATAGGGGCGGACCGAACATCGCATATGTTCGCCCGCCGCGGCAAACAAAAACAAGCGATGTTCGCCGGCGAATAGTTCGGGACTTTTCTAGTTGTGCTCAGGTTAAGAACGTTTATGCCTCACTTCAGGATTTGATTGCACAACGTGCAAACCACTCGTGTCTTGTCGTCAGCACATTGTCTGAAGAACTGCCATGCCAGGGAACTCCTTGAAGCTGGCTTTGGTGTGCTCGGTCCCTTGCTGCGGTGGGCAGTAGCAGGCGTACCGTCTAAATGACGGCCGCTCCGCTTTTGCACCCTGCTCCCTCTTCTGCTGTGCTGGTGGCTCTGTGCGACCACCACCTCTTCCTCCGAACTACATCGGTCACTCGCATGACCTTGATTCCATGATGGGGTCGATGACCTCATCGTCCTCCACATCATCTTCCACCCAGTCTTCACCCCTGCCTTCCTTGTCGGTCTGCACACTTTCGAAAGCCCCAGCAGTTGGCACCTGTGTTCGTCATCATCCGAGACGTGCTGCGATGGTCCTCCCATGTACTCATCTTGAAATATAAGTGGTTGGGCATCGGTGCACTCGATCTCTTCCACTTCTGGGGCAGGGATAGGTGGATGGCCCTGGGAAACCCTGCTAACAGAGTCATCAAAAAGCAGAAGAGACTGCTGCATGACTTGGGGCTCAGACTGCTTGGCTGATTTGCAAGGGGGTGTCACGGCTGAGGATGGGAAAAACCCTCAGCCGTGCGATGACAGAAGATGCTGGTCGCTGCTTGGCCAAGACAGGAATCAGGGAGCAGGTCAACTCCTAATACGTCCCTAATTCTGACCCTGTCTCCTAGCCATATGAGCCGACCCTGATGGTGGGAGGGCTCATACTCTGGAACCTATAATCCCTACTAGCCCTCAGGGTGGCCCTGGACTAGGAGCAGGGTAAGACGACCTGTTCCTCCAAGACACGGATGAACAGGAGTCTCACTGGCCAGACTGCAAAGGAAGGGGAACATAAACAGCATATGGCAATGGCAGGTAAATAAAACGAGTACAACACCTACCTGCCACAGACACACAGCCCAATTTGCTCAATGACATCATAGGGGGCGGACTGAACAAGCGATGTTCGCCGGGAACTGTTCGCCGGTGAATAGTTCGGGACATCTCTAATGGAAGACAGCGCAATGCCTAAGTAAGGCATTGCGCTGCCTTCCGGTGACGAGCCTGTGAGATCCAGCCCCCTGGATCTCATAGGCCGGAATCTGTTTGAGTAATACACACAGTATTACTCATACAGCCAATGCATTCCAATACAGAAGTTTTGGAATGCATTGTAAAGGATTAGACCCCCAAAAGTTCAAGTCCCAAAGTGGGACAAAAAACAAAGTGAAAAAAAGTTGAAAAAATAATGTTTTTTCCCCCAAAAATTTAAAGTTTTAAGTAAAAATAAACAAAAACTTAATTTTCCCCAAATAAAGTTAAAAAAATTGGTAAAAAATAGGGGGGAAATGTATACATATTAGGTATCGCCGCGTCCGTATCGACCGGCTATATAAACATATCACATGACCTAACCCCTTAGATGAACACCGTAAAAAATAAAAAATAAAAACTTTGCTAAATAAACCATTTTTTTTTTCACCTTACATCATAAAAAGTACAACAGCAAGCGATCAAAAAAGCGTTTGCCCACCAAAATAGTACCAATCTAACCGTCACCTCATCCCGCAAAAAATGAGCCCCTACCTGAGAAAATCGCCCAAATTTTTTTAAAAGGTATGGCTCAGAATATGGAGACACTAAAACATAATTTTCAACCGGCTCTATAAAAATATCACATGACCTAACCCCTCAAATGAACACCGTAAAAAATAAAAAAATTAAAACTTTGCTAAATAAACCATTTATTGTCACCTTATATCACAAAATGTCTAATAGCAAGCGATGAAAAAGTCATATGCACCCCAAAATAGTGCCAATCAAACCGTCATCTCATCCCGCAAAAAATGAGACCCTATCTAAGATAATCGCCCAAAAACGTATCGACCGGCTCTATAAAAATATCACATGACCTAACCCCTCAGATGAACACCGTAAAAAATTTTTAAATACTCTGCTAAATAAACCATTTTTTGTCACCTTAATCACAAAAAGTGTAATAGCAAGCGATCAAAAAGTCACATGCACCCCAAAATAGTGCCAATAAAACCATCATCTCATCCTGCAAAAATCCTACAGTACCCAAGGTAATCGCCAAAAAACTGAAAAGATTATGGCTCTCAGACTATGGAAACACTAAAACATGATTTTTTTTGCTTCAAAAATGAAATTGTGTAAAACTTACATAAATAAAAAAAAAAAGTATACATATTAGGTTTTGCAGCGTCCATAATAACTTCCTCTATAAAAATATCACATGACCTAACCCCTCAGGTGAATACCGTAAAAAAATAAAAACGGTGTAGAAAAAGCCATTTTTTGTCACCTTACATCACAAGAAGTGAAATAGCAAGCGATCAAAAAGTCACACGCACCCCAAAATAGTGCCAATAAAACCGTCATCTCATCCTGCAAAAATCTTACTCTACCCAAGGTAATCGCCCAAAAACTGAAAAAATTATGGCTCTCAGACTATGGAAACACTAAAACCAGATTTTTTTTAAAAAAAAAAGAAATCATTGTGTAAAACTTACATAAATAAAGAAAAGTATACATATTAGGTATCGCCGCATCCGTGACAACCTGGTCTATAAAAATATCACATGATCTAACCTGTCAGATGAATGTTGTAAATAACAAAAAAATAAAAACTGTGCCAAAACAGCTATTTCTTGTTACCTTGCCTCACAAAAAGTGTAATATAGAGCAACCAAAAATCATATGTACCCTAAACTAGTACCAACAATACTACCACCCTATCTCATAGTTTCTAAAATGGGGTAACTTTTTTGGAGTTTCTACTCTAGGGGTGCATCAGGGGGGCTTCAAATGGGACATGGTGTAAAAAAAAAAACAGTCCAGCAAAATCTGCCTTCCAAAAACCGTATGGCATTTGTTGCGGAGCTTCACGGTATACCCTCAATATTTTCACTTAAATCTCCTTGTAGCTGAAGAAGCAGGTCAATATCCAAGAGACAATTTCCCCAGTGACTGGACGACATACAGTTTGGGAGTCAACTGACATTACTAGGCATGCGCACCTGGTTTCAAACCTCCAACAGTCTCATTTACATACAATACATAGATGACTATGGTACAAGGAAAGGTGGGGTCAGACAATAGCAAGGGCTGATGGGAGATTGAGGGGGGACACTGCAGCTAGTTTAAACTGGTCTCCCAGTGTCCCTGAGACAACACCCTGCTGGGGAAACAATGGGACAGGAAAAGGGGGGAGGGGAAGAGGTACAGACAAGAAAGACATTCTATAAGTGGCGATGTTTGGGGATGTCCGGAGGAGCGCTCACAGATCACTTTTCAAGTTCAGTTTGTCTGGATAACCCATCGGCGTTGCCATTTTGCTTCCCAGGGTGGTAGTGGATGGTAAAGTCAAAAGGCTGCAGCGCCAAGCTCCAGCGCAGCAGCCGGGCATTGTCTCCTGACACCTTGTTCAGCCACACCAACGGGTTGTGATCTGTGAGTAAGGAAAAGGGTTGTCCACACAAATAGGGCTGTAGCTTTTTAAGGGCCCACACCACGGCCAGACATTCTTTTTCTATGACAGTACACGCTGTGGGCCTGACACACGCTGGCAGGCAACTGCAATTAGATTAAAGAGAAAAAAATAAAGCAGACTGATGTACTAGCCCTAAAAAGGGATTTTTGGGGTGCTGTCAGGACGCTGTCCTTACATCAGATGAGTCTTTGAGGACTGGATTGGACACAGAACACTGGCCTAGCTAACGATTTCCCTATTAAATCAGCAGCAGCTACACTGTCCCTCCTCTCACTAAGACTGCTTACTTCCCGGGGTAAAAGTTTTCTGCTTAAGTATGCCACTGGATGCTCGCTGCCATCTGCTCCGACTTGGCTCAGTACTGCCCCCAAAGCAAACATAGAAGCGTCTGTGTGGACGAGAAAGCGTTTAGTTGGATCAGGGGCGGCAAGTAGAGGGGAATTCACAAGAGCCGTTTTTAGTTGCTGGAATGCCTGCTCACACTCTGGGGTCCAGACTACTATCTTAGGGAGATCCTTGCGGGTCAAATCGGTGAGGGGTTTGGCCAGGGTACTGTAGTTGGGTACAAATTTACGGTAGTATCCTGCGGTCCCTAGGAATGCCAGCACTTGAGTTTTGGTACGAGGGGTTGGCCATTTGGCTACAGCCTCTACCTTAGCCGGTTCGAGTTTTTGTTGGCCACTCCCTACCCGGTGTCCTAGGTATTGGACTTCTGCCATCCCTATATGGCACTTACTGGGTTTCAAAGTTAATCCTGCCTCCCTAATACGGTCTAGTACGGCTCCTATGTGGGTCAGGTGTTCAGTCCAGGAGTGGCTGAAGATCGCTATATCATCTAGATAGGCGTAAGCGTACTCCTGGAACCCATCCAATAGCCGATCCACCATCCTCTGAAAAGTAGCCGGAGCATTTTTCATCCCGAATGGCATGACCTTAAACTGGTACAGGCCAAACGGGGTGACAAATGCCGACTTAGGGATGGCGTCTTCGGCTAGGGGAATCTGCCAATACCCTTTACAAAGATCTATTGTGGTGAGGTATTGGCCCCTGGCCATTTTGTCCAGGAGCTCGTCTATCCGGGGCATAGGGTAGGCATCGGATACGGTCTTATCATTAAGCCTCCGGTAGTCTACGCAGAAGCGGGTAGTCCCATCCCGCTTCGGCACCAGAACTACTGGGGAGGCCCAAGGGCTTTCAGAGTGCTCTATGACTCCTAGTTGTAGCATTTCTTCAATTTCCTTGCGCATATTATCAGAGCCTCCAAGCATTCCCTAAACTCCAGCACGTATGGGACAATAGGGGTACCATTCGTAGTTACCCCTCCCTCCTAGTGTTCTCTGATAAGGTCTAAGGGTCCTCCCGAACAATAATTCAAAAGGGGAGAATCCCGTGGATTCTTGGGGTACTTCCCTATAGGCAAAGAGCAAGTGGGGCAAAAACCGTTCCCAGTCTTTTTGAGTGTCTATAAACGTGCGTATCATCTGTTTAAGTGTTCCGTTAAACCGTTCACAGAGCCCCTTGGACTGGGGGTGGTAGGCAGAGTTTAAGATCGGTTGCACCCCACACACTTTCCAGAGTTGGTGGGTGACCTCTGCAGTGAACTGGGTGCCCCTATCCGATATAATCTCCAGGGGAAATCCCATACGGGAGAATATTCGCATAAGCGCATCGGCTATAGTCTCTGCATGTACATAGGTCAACGCCACTGCCTCTGGGTATCTAGTGGCGTAGTCCACTACGATCAAGATGTATTTCTTGCCAGAGGGACTGGGTTTCGCTAGGGGTCCTATTATGTCTACAGCTACTCGACTGAAGGGTTCTTCAATTATGGGCAGGGATCTGAGTTTGGCTTTATAGCGATCCCCTCTCTGGCAGGTATCGCACGTTTGACAGTATTGTCTAATATCCTTTGAGATACCTGGCCAGAAGAAGTTCTCCGTCAGCCGATGTTTAGTTCGGCTGATTCCTAAATGTCCTGATAATGGTATATCGTGCGCTATGCGCAGCAACTCTCGTCTATACTTTTGGGGTACCACTAACTGCTTAGTGGGCACGGGTATGGACCCTGCTACTACCTTCTCTGCATAGCGGTATATGAGACCTTTGTCCCAAGCATATCTCTCTCCCTCCAACCCTCCTTGGTTCTTGTTTATCCTATCTTTATATACAGTACAGACCAGAAGTTTGGACACACCTTCTCATTCAAAGAGTTTTCTTTATTTTCATGACTATGAAAATTGTAGATTCACACTGAAGGCATCAAAACTATGAATTAACACATGTGGAATTATATACATAACAAACAAGTGTGAAACAACTGAAAATATGTCATATTCGAGGTTCTTCAAAGTAGCCACCTTTTGCTTTGATTACTGCTTTGCACACTCTTGGCATTCTCTTGATAAGCTTCAAGAGGTAGTCCCCTGAAATGGTTTTCACTTCACAGGTGTGCCCTGTCAGGTTTAATAAGTGGGATTTCTTGCCTTATAAATGGGGTTGGGACCATCAGTGGCGTTGAGGAGAAGTCAGGTGGATACACAGCTGATAGTCCTACTGAATAGACTGTTAGAATTGGTATTATGGCAAGAAAAAAGCAGCTAAGTAAAGAAAAACGAGTGGCCATCATTACTTTAAGAAATGAAGGTCAGTCAGTCAGCCGAAAAATTGGGAAAACTTTGAAAGTAAGGGCTATTTGACCATGAAGGAGAGTGATGGGGTGCTGCACCAGATGACCTGGCCTCCACAGTCACCGGACCTGAACCCAATCGAGATGGTTTGGGGTGAGCTGGACCGCAGAGTGAAGGCAAAAGGGCCAACAAGTGCTAAGCATCTCTGGGAACTCCTTCAAGACTGTTGGAAGACCATTTCAGGGGACTACCTCTTGAAAGTCATCAAGAGAATGCCAAGAGTGTGCAAAGCAGTAATCAAAGCAAAAGGTGGCTACTTTGAAGAACCTAGAATATGACATATTTTCAGTTGTTTCACACTTGTTTGTTATGTATATAATTCCACATGTGTTAAATTCATAGTTTTGATGCCTTCATAGTCATGAAAATAAAGAAAACTCTTTGAATGAGAAGGTGTGTCCAAACTTTTGGTCTGTACTGTACCTGCAGGGAGGGGTCTAGGGCCACCTCACTGCCAAATTCCAGGGGGGCATCCTAGGGGAGAATAGGAGGGGTGTGTGGCATATTGTTTAGATGAGCCTCTGTGTGATCGGATGGAGCCGTGGTGCGTGCTTGCTGCCGGGTAACAACCGGGTAGGCCTCTTGGATAGTTGGTTAAAGGACAAAAGCAGAGGTGAGCTCCCCCAAGTCGTTGCCCAAAATAACATCAGCGTGCAAATCCTGCATAATTCTCACCTCCACGTTTCCATGCCCTGCCCCCCAATTCAAATGCACCTTGGCAGTGGGAACTTTGTAAATTGCTCCCCCTGCCACCCGTACAGCTACACAGTCTCCGGTGAGGGTGTGCTTAGGCACCAAATGATTTCGGACCAGGGTTAAAGTGGCCCCAGAGTCACGTAATCCTTGTATACTCTTCCCCTCCATGTGTACCACCTGGCGGTGCCCCTGGCGGTTGTCGGAGGCGGCTTGTATGGGGTTTACCTCGTGTAGGATCCCCAGAGGCTCTTCTATTGAGGTGACTGTGGATGTTGGGAGCACAGATTCTCTTTGGCAGCAGTGTACTGCAGCCCGATTGGGGGGAGGAGGACCCTGGTGGTTCCAGTTCTGGCGAGGTCGGTTATGTGGGCAGTCTCTCTGGATGTGCCCCTGTTGGTTGCAGGTGTGACAGCTGATCGGTGGTCGGGTATTGTACCTAGGAGGGTACTCGTTGTGGCTCGCGGCTGGTCGTGGGTGAGCCAAGGTAGTCACTGCTGGCAGAGGGGTGGTAGATCCATACGTGGTCCGGTGTGGTGTGCGTTGGTCTCGCCTGGTGTCTTGGAACTCGTCAGCTAGCTTGGCTGCCTCTGGTAGGGTACGGGGTTTGCGATCTCGTACCCAATTTTGCAGTTCTGTTGTTCGTCCATTAAAAAACTTCTCCATTACTATTAACTGGAACATCTCTTCCATAGTGGTGACCCGTGTCGCTTCTATCCACCCCTTGGCGGCTCGCTGTAGTCGGTGTGCCCATTCAGTGTGTGAGTCTTTTGTTTGTTTCTTGATGTCCCGGAATTTGAGTCGGTATGCCTCAGAGGTAATGGCATACCGTGCTAGGATGGCTTGATTGACTTTGTGATAATTCCTGATGTCTTCGTCTGGGACGGTTCGATATGCCTCTGACAATCTACCTGCCAGAAATCCTGTAGGTATTCGTCGATATCACTTTCTCCTTCCGTGTAATTTTTAAAAGCTTGGTAGGGAATCTTAGCTTTTCCCTGGGTAGTGCTGGTGGGCGCTGGGGCTCCTTCCCCAACTAGCTGAATAGCGTTTTGCTTAGCTACAATGTACTCCTGTACATCTGCTATCAGTATTTCCAGTGTCTCCACGGAGGGGGTGTTTGGGTAAAAAGCTAACCTGCTATTGAGCTCTCTTGTAAATTCTGTTGGCTCTGTCTCCTGTGGAGTTGCCGCAGTGGTCGCTCTGTCCCCCTCCATGAGTTCTGCCACAAGAGTATCTTTGGTTTTGTTGCTGGCTTTTCTTCCCCTTGCTTCCAATAATTCCTTTAACGTAGTTCGTTTCAATGTTGCATAATTTGTCTCCATTCACCGTTCGTTCGTATGACTACACATATTCTCGAACTCCGGTATATCCGAATAGCTGTTTCAACGAACTGCTGCTTTGCTGTGCTGCAAGGCTTGTATCCCGCCGCTTGCCACCAATTGTTGCGGAGCTTCACGGTATACCCTCAATATCTTCACTTAAATCTCCTTGTAGCTGAAGAAGCAGGTCAATATCCAAGAGACAATTTCCCCAGTGACTGGACGACACACAGTTTGGGAGTCAACTGACTTTATTAGGCATGCGCACCTGGTTTCAAACCTCCAACAGCCTCATTTACATACAATTCATAGATGACTATGGTACAAGCAAAGGTGGGGTCAGACAATAGCAAGGGCTGATGGGAGATTGAGGGGGGACACTGCAGCTAGTTTTAACTGGTCTCCCAGTGTCCCTGAGACAACACCCTGCTGGGGAAACAATGGGACAGGAAAAGGGGGGAGGGGAAGAGGTACAGACAAGAAAAACATTCTATAAGTGGCAATGTTTGCCACAGCATTCCTTTCCTTCTGTGCCCTGCCGTGTGCCCGTACAGCAGTTTACGACCACATATGGGGTGTTTCTGTAAACAACAGAATCAGGGCCATAAATATTGAGTTTATTTTGGCTGTTAACCCTTGCTTTGTTACTGGGAAACATTGATTAAAATGGAAAGTTTGCCCAAAAATTTAAATTCAGAAATTTTATCTCCATTTGCCAATAACTCTTGTGGAACATCTAAAGGGTTAATGATGTTTGTAAAATCAGTTTTGAATACCTTGAGGGATGTAGTTTCTTAGATGGGGTCACTTTTATGGAGTTTCTACTCTAGGGGTTCATCAGGGGGGCTTCAAATGGGACAAGGTGTAAAAAAAAAACTGTCCAGCAAAACCTGCCTTCCAAAAACCGTATGGCATTCCTTTCCTTCTGCGCCCTGCCGTGTGCCCATACAGCGGTTTACGACCACATATGGGGTGTTTCTGTAAACTACAGAATCAGGGCCATAAATATTGAGTTTGGTTTGGCTGTTAACCCTTGCTTTGTAACTGGAAAAAAAATATTAAAATGGAAAATCTGCCAAAAAAGTGAAATTTTGAAATTGTATCTCTATTTTCCATTAATTCTTGTGGAACACCTAAAGGGTTAACAAAGTTTGTAAAATCAGTTTTGAATACCTTGAGGGGTGTAGTTTATAGAATGGGGTCATTTTTGGGTGGTTTCTATTACGTAAGCCTTGCAAAGTGACTTCAGACCTGAACTGGTCCCTAAAAATTGGGTTTTTGAAAATTTCAGAAAATTTTCAAGATTTGCTTCTAAACTTCTAAGCCTTGTAACATCCCCAAAAAATAAAATATAATTCCCAAAATTATTCAAACATGAAGTAGACATATGGGTAATGTAAAATAATAACTATTTTTGGAGGTATTGCTATGTATTATAGAAGTAGAGAAATTGAAACTTCGAAATTTGCAATTTTTTTATTTTTTTGGGGTAAATTTGGTATCTTTTTTATAAATAAAAATATGTTTTTTACTACATTTTACCAGTATCATGAAGTACAATATGTGACGAAAAAACTGTCTCAGAATGGCCTGGATAAGTCAAAGCGTTTTAAAGTTATCAGCACTTAAAATGACACTGGTCAGATTTGCAAAAAATGGCCAAGTCCTTAAGGTGAAATAGGGCTGAGTCCTTAAGGGGTTAAATTAGGGTAAACCCCAAAACATTGGGAAATATAACCCTCCAGTCGTGCTAAACACACGTTCAGACAATACATTTATTAAATTTTATTCCCTGCCACCTATGCATAGCAGGTCTTTATTCACGTCTAAAATTGTATAATGTCGGGTGCGGAGCTTGTAGGCCATGCAGAAAAGAAGCAGCTAGACACAGATCCCGGTGTATATTTGCCAAAGCTACAAAATACAGTGACTTATAATTGTCAGATAAGCGTCAGCAGCCGGAATATCTGAGCTACCTTTTGGATACGGTATCGGCAAGAAAGACCAAGCAAAAGGCATATCTAAAACATCTAAAGAAAAGCCGTGGTGCTGAGTGAAAAAAAAAAAAAAGACGCAAAAGGACACAACATAGAAGGGGCGGAGCCAGCGCAGGAAGAGACGAAGGAGACATCTTGTACGAGCCCTAAGCAAGACAGAGATAATATAAAGCCCACGCAAAAGAGCAGCAACAACGAGAGGAGGCTACAAAGAGTCATAGACTCCACAATCAAAGAGCGGCGAGCCATTCTCTGAGCCATTCAACTAAGCTGTGGCGGACGTGACTCTAGAGAACCCACTGTGAGGTGAAGAGTGGCAAAGTACCATAGAAGAAAAAACACTGAAGTCCTCCGGTAAACGATCCAACAGCAAGAGAAGGCTTAACTACATCTATGTGCAGATAAGAAGCAAAAGCAGACGTACAACGCTAAAGACTCCGATACTAGATGTGGAGTCACAGACATTAACCCATCAGGACCCAGCGACTGGCTGCAAAATTCAGCTACAAAAAGTAACCTGGTAGTGTCACCACCAGCTCTGTGAGAAGATCTGGCAGACGTTCTTCTCTACCTGTTGTATGATGTTCTTTGTTTTGGTTTCACTTTCTCGTCTCCTTTCCTTCTCCCAGCTGTCACCTATTTGCACTGATTGTCTCCCTTTATATTCCCTCCCATACTGCCTCACTTTGCGGTTTATACTTCTTCCTGGATTGTGTTCACTGCTGGAGGCTGCTTCTCCTGATTCCTCAGATAAGTCTGTTTCCTTTATTTGTGTCACTTGCTGGCTTGATTGTAGGTGACCCTGACTCCATCCGTATTAAGTGCAGGGAGCCGGTGGTCGTGTCCCCTCACTATTATAGGGTTTTCAGGTGTCACATAGTATAAGGTACGAGGGCATGCAATCGTCTACCATAAAAATCTTTGCATGGGCATAGCAGTCAGGGAGAGCTCTAGGGGTTTTATAGGGCTCACTCATATGCTCCTTAGTTTGGGATCAAGCCAGTCGGATGTTTATTTATAAGTTCCAGCTTTCTGCAACACCATCCGTGACAGGTAGGACTGTGGGTTATTATTACTAAAACGGGGTTCACTGCTTAACAAATTGCAAAAAAAGATAAAGCCTCTTACATAGAAGATGCTGTTATAGAGTGCACTCCCTTAACAATAAGAAAATTCCTGATTGCTACATCACACAGTGTTAAAGATAACTCTGTTTTAAAGGGGAACGCAAAAATATAACTACACCCCTATCACCATATTCATTGAACATCTCTATCTATATTAATACAAAAAAAAAGAAAAGGGGCACAATACAGATCCCTAATTTCCTCAGTGGGATGTAACAGCAACAGAAACAAAACCATCCTTATCGCACCAGAGGAATAAACAACTCTGAGGTTTGGCAAACCTCATCAAAAAAATCCTATCATTCCAAAGATTATTTGGAGGAAGATTTCCCAGACATGTACAACATGCAAAGCTCGCAGAAAAACATGACAAAATGTCCCAAAACCAAAGGCCTCAAAAATATTAACAACAAAATTGTGGGAAATGAGGAGCAAGAAGATAATATTGAGAATGACAATATCTCATATAATTCCTCAGACACGGCGAGCTCTCAAAAACAGAGAGCAAGGAAAAAGTCATTCAGCGACTCCTAAAATGAGGAAACTCAGACTCATCAAACAGAACAGGTCAAAACTACACCTGACTCCAGCCCGAGAATAGACCTGAACTCCATCATCACTACTGACAAAGCTGCTTCAGAGTCCTTCATAAAAGAGACAATATTATTGCTACACAAGTAGAGTTGAGCGAACACCTGGATGTTCGGGTTTGAGAAGTTCGGCCGAACTTCCCGGAAATGTTCGGGATCCGAACCCGACCCGAACTTCGTCCCGAACCCGAACCCCATTGAAGACAATGGTGACCCAAACTTTTTGGCACTACAAAGGCTGTAAAAAAGCCCAGGAAAGAGCTAGAGGGCTGCAAAAGGCAGCAACATGTAGGTAAATCCCCTGCAAACAAATGTGGATAGGGAAATGAATTAGAATAAAAATAAAATATATAAAAATAAACCAATATCAATTGGAGAGAGGTCCCATAGCAGAGAATCTGGCTTCACGTCAGCAGAGAATCAGTCTTCATGCCATAGCAGAGAATCTGGCTTCACGTCACCCAACACTGTAACAGTCCATTGTCATATATTTAGGCCCCGGCACCCAGGCAGAGGAGAGAGGTCCTGTAACAGAGAATCTGGCTTCATGTCATAGCAGAGAATCAGGCTTTATGTCACCCAACACTGGAACAGTTCATTGTCAGATATTTAGGCCCAGGCACCCAGGAAGAGGAGAGAGGTCCCGTAACAGAGAATCTGGCTTCATGTCAGCAGAGAATCAGTCTGCATGTCATAGCAGAGAATCAGGCTTCACGTCACCCACCACTGGAACAGGCCACTGTCACATATTTAGGCCCAGGCACCCAGGCAGAGGAGAGAGGTCCCATAACAGAGATTCAGGCTTCATGTCAGCAGAGAATCAGTCTTCATGTCATAGCAGAGAATCAGGCTTCACGTCACCCACCACTGGAACAGGCCACTGTCACATATTTAGGCCCAGGCACCCAGGCAGAGGAGAGAGGTCCCATAACAGAGATTCAGGCTTCATGTCAGCAGAGAATTAGTCTTCATGTCATAGCAGAGAATCCGGCTTCACTTCACCCACCACTGGAACAGGCCACTGTCACATATTTAGGCCCAGGCACCAAGGCAGAGGAGAGAGGTCCCATAACAGAGATTCAGGCTTCATGTCAGCAGAGAATCAGTCTTCATGTCATAGCAGAGAATCAGGCTTCACGTCACCCACCACTGGAACAGGCCACTGTCACATATTTAGGCACAGGCACCCAGACAGAGGAGAGAGGTCCCGTAACAGAGAATCTGGCTTCATTTCAGCACAGAATCAGTCTTCATGTCATAGCAGAGAATCAGGCTTCACGTCACCCACCACTGGAACAGGCCACTGTCACATATTTAGGCCCAGGCACCAAGGCAGAGGAGAGAGGTCCCATAACAGAGATTCAGGCTTCATGTCAGCAGAGAATCAGTCTTCATGTCATAGCAGAGAATCAGGCTTCACATCACCCACCACTGGAACAGGCCACTGTCACATATTTAGGCACAGGCACCCAGACAGAGGAGAGAGGTCCCGTAACAGAGAATCTGGCTTCATGTCAGCACAGAATCAGTCTTCATGTCATAGCAGAGAATCAGGCTTCACGTCACCCACCACTGGAACAGGTCACTGTCACATATTTAGGCCCCGGCACCCAGACAGAGGAGAGGGGTCCCGTAACAGAGATTCAGGCTTCATGTCAGCAGAGAATCAGTCTTCATGTCATAGCAGAGAATCAGGCTTCACGTCACCCACCACTGGAACAGGCCACTGTCACACATTTAGGCCCTGGCACCCAGACAGAGGAGAGAGGTCCCGTAACAGAGATTCAGGCTTCATGTCAGCAGAGAATCAGTCTTCATGTCATAGTAGAGAATCAGGCTTCACGTCACCCACCACTGGAACAGGCCACTGTCACATATTTAGGCCCAGGCACCCAGGCAGAGAAGAGAGGTCCCATAACAGAGATTCAAGCTTCATGTCAGCAGAGAATCAGTCTTCATGTCATAGCAGAGAATCAGGCTTCACGTCACCCACCACTGGAACAGGCCACTGTCACATATTTAGGCCCCGGCACCCAGACAGAGGAGAGAGGTCCCGTAACAGAGATTCAGGCTTCATGTCAGCAGAGAATCAGTCTTCATGTCATAGCAGAGAATCAGGCTTCACGTCACCCACCACTGGAACAGGCCACTGTCACACATTTAGGCCCTGGCACCCAGACAGAGGAGAGAGGTCCCATAACAGAGATTCAGGCTTCATGTCAGCAGAGAATCAGTCTTCATGTCCTAGCAGAGAATCAGGCTTCACGTCACCCACCACTGGAACAGGCCACTGTCACATATTTAGGCCCCGGCACCCAGACAGTTGAGAGAGGTCCCGTAACAGAGATTCTGGCTTCATGTCAGCACAGAATCAGTCTTCATGTCATAGCAGAGAATCAGGCTTCACGTCACCCACCACTGGAACAGGCCAGTGTCACACATTTAGGCCCCGGCACCCAGACAGAGTAGAGGTTCATTCAATTTTGGGTTGCCCCGCAATATAATGGTAAAATGAAAATAAAAATAGGATTGAATGAGGAAGTGCCCTGGAGTACAATAACATATTGTTAAGGGGAGGTAGTTAATGTCTAATCTGCACAAGGGATGGACAGGTCCTGTGGGCTGGCGGCTGCGTTTATATGTAATGACGCCCCCTGCCGTGCTGAATACACGTTCAGACAAAACGCTGGCCACCGGGCAGGCCAGCACCTCCAAGGCATAAAAGGCTAGCTCTGGCCACGTGGACAATTTGGAGACCCAGAAGTCGAATGGGGCCGAACCATCAGTCAGTACGTGGAGGGGTGTGCACAGGTACTGTTCCACCATGTTAGTGAAATGTTGCCTCCTGCTAACACATTCCGTATCAGGTGGTGGTGCAGTTAGCAGGGCGTGGTGACAAAACTTTTCCACATCTCTGCCATGCTAACCCTGCCCTCAGAGGAGCTGGCCGTGACACAGCTGCATTGGCGACCTCTTGCTCCTCCTCTGCCTTCGCCTTGGGCTTCCACTGGTTCCCCTGTGACATTTGGGAATGCTCACAGTAGCGCGTCTACCAACGTGCGCTTGTACTCGTGCATCTTCCTATCACGCTCCAGTGTAGGAAGTAAGGTGGGCACATTGTCTTTGTACCGGGGATCCAGCAGGGTGGCAACCCAGTAGTCCGCACACGTTAAAATGTGGGCAACTCTGCTGTCGTTGCGCAGGCACTGCAGCATGTAGTCGCTTATGTGTGCCAGGCTGCCCAGAGGTAAGGACAAGCTGTCCTCTGTGGGAGGCGTATCGTCATCGTCCTGTGTTTCCCCCCAGCCACGCACCAGTGATGGGCCCGAGCTGCTTTGGGTGCCACCCGCTGTGAACATGCTTCATCCTCATCCTCCTCCACCTCCTCCTCATCCTCGTCCTCCTCGTCCTCCAGTAGTGGGCCCTGTCTGGCCACATTTGTACCTGGCCTCTGGTGTTGCAAAAAACCTCCCTCTGAGTCACTTCGAAGAGACTGGCCTGAAAGTGCTAAAAATGACCCCTCTTCCTCCTCTTCCTCCTGGGCCACCTCCTCTTCCATCATCGCCCTAAGTGTTTTCTCAAGGAGACATAGAAGTGGTATTGTAACGCTGATAACGGCGTCATCGCCACTGGCCATTTTGGTGGAGTACTCGAAACAGCGCAACAGGGCACACAGGTCTCGCATAGAGGCCCAGTCACTGGTGGTGAAGTGGTGCTGTTCCGCAGTGAGACTGACCCATGCGTGCTGCAGCTGAAACTCCACTATGGCCTGCTGCTGCTCGCACAGTCTGTCCAGCATGTGCAAGGTGGAGTTCCACCTGGTGGGCACATCGCATATGAGGCGGTGAGCGGGAAGGCCGAAGTTAAGCTGTAGCGCAGACAGGCGTATAGCAGCAGGGTGTGAACGCCGGAAGCGCGAACAGACGGCCCGCACTTTATGCAGCAGCTCTGACATGTCGGGGTAGTTGCGAATGAACTTCTGCACCACCAAATTCAGCACATGCGCCAGGCAAGGGATGTGCGTCAAACCGGCTAGTCCCAGAGCTGCAACGAGATTTCGCCCATTATCGCACACCACCAGGCCGTGCTTGAGGCTCACCGGCAGCAACCACTCGTCGGTCTGTTGTTCTATACCCCGCCACAACTCCTGTGCGGTGTGGGGCCTGTCCCCCAAACATATGAGTTTCAGAACGGCCTGCTGACGTTTACCCCGGGCTGTGCTGAAGTTGGTGGTGAAGGTGTGTGGCTGACTGGATGAGGAGGTGGAAGAAGAGGAGGAGGAAGCTGAGTAGAAGGAGGAGGAGAAAGGAGGCAAAGAATGTTGCCCTGCGATCCTTGGCGGCGGAAGGACGTGCGCCAAACAGCTCTCCGCCTGGGGCCCAGCCGCCACTACATTTACCCAGTGTGCAGTTAGAGAGATATAGCGTCCCTGGCCGTGCTTACTGGTCCACGTATCTGTGGTTAGGTGGACCTTGCCACAGATGGCGTTGCACAGTGCACACTTGATTTTATCGGACACTTGGTTGTGCAGGGAAGGCACGGCTCTCTTGGAGAAGTAGTGCCGGCTGGGAACAACATACTGTGGGACAGCAAGCGACATGAGCTGTTTGAAGCTGTCTGTGTCCACCAGCCTAAATGACAGCATTTCATAGGCCAGTAGTTTAGAAATGCTGGCATTCAGGGCCAGGGATCGAGGGTGGCTAGGTGGGAATTTACGCTTTCTCTCAAATGTTTGTGAGATGGAGAGCTGAACGCTGCCGTGTGACATGGTTGAGATGCTTGGTGACGCAGGTGGTGGTGTTGGTGGTACATCCCATGTTTTCTGGACGGCAGGTGCCAACGTTCCTCCAGAGGCGGAGGAAGAGGCCGAGGCTGCAGCAGCAGAAGAGTGAATTCTTTGTTTTTAACCACCTCCGGACCGCTGTACGCACAGACGCGTCCTGGAGGTGGTTGTTTCATTCCGGGTGGACGCGCCGGCGCGTCTTCTCGCGAGACGCGAGATTTCGGTCTCAGCCGGCCCGCGCATGCGCATCGCGGGCCGGCAAAAGTTCGAGGAGAGTTGCATCAGCAACCTGCCAGCCAATGATCGTCGCTGGCAGGTTGCTGATTTTAAAAAAATCGAATCACAAGCCAGATAACAGATCATATTAGTAAATATGATCTGTTATATGGCTTCTCTGCTCCTCTGCTGGTCCTTTTCGTCGGTTGGATCCAGCAGAGAAGCAGACATCACTGTGAGTACACACAAAACACTGCCCTTAGCCCCTGATCACCATCCATCACCCCCATCATCCAAATTAACCCCTTGATCGCCCCCTGTCAATCACTTAGTGAAAGACAAAAAGTGATCAGTGTAAACTGACACTTTTTTTTTTCACTAGTATTGGCTGTTAGGTTTTAGGGATAGTTTAGGCCCCTTGGTTAGGTAGTTAGCGTCAGTTAGCGCCCACCCCACCGCACCGCAGTCACTTTTATTCGCTGATTAGCGTATCGCTAATCAGCATTTGTACTTTTATAGTATCTGTAAGTGATCAAAACTGATCACGGTCAGATCTATAATAGTATTAGTGTCACTTTAGTTCGCCCTCCACCCAAAACGCAGTGTTTGCCCGATCAGGCCTGATCGGTCGCCCACACGTGCGTTCACCCACGCCCGCCCCACCGCAGTGACAAAAAATTATTATTTTTTGATCACTGCACATTCACTTTACACGCACTGCGGCGATAAAAAAATCAGTTTTGATATTTTTTATCAACCGCAGCGGCCTCCGGTACTTCGCTAGCCTCCCCTTTGTAAGACAGGTTTGCTTTTTTTCTTGGGTAGTCTCAGGGAATACCCCTAAATTTAGTAGTCCAAAATGTCAAACAGGGGGTATTCTTCTGAAGAGGCCTACAGGATTCTGACCCAGTCGGATGAGGAGTGGGAACCCTCATCTGACGAATCTAGCGGGTCAGAATATGAACCTGTAGAAAGCAGTGGCTCTCTGACCCAAAGTTCGGACGAGGAGGTGGAGGTCCCTGGCAGCACCAGGCGTACCCGGCCCCGTGTCGCTAGACCACAGGTTACGCAGGATCCGTTTCAAGAGCAGCAGAGTGGGGCTGTCGCTGCCGGATCACGTGGTGAGGCATACACCAGCAGCGCAGCCCTTCCTGGACCTAGTACCAGCACTGCCGTACAACCTGGTGAAGTAGCGAGCACCAGAAGGGCAGTTGAAGCTGGTACGGTGGCACGTGCAGTAGTTACCCCGTCGCAGCCACCGCGCAGACAGGCCCGTAGACCCCCTAGAGTCCCTGAGGTGCTGGCAAACCCTGATTGGCAGTCACCAACTTCAGCCGCACCTGTAGTTCCCCCTTTCACCGCCCAGTCTGGAGTTCGGGTTGAGACGGCTCAAATCGGTTCGGCCCTGGGATTTTTTGAGCTGTTCTTGACTGCGGAGCTCTTGGACTTAGTCGTGGCAGAAACAAATCGGTATGCCACACAATTTATAACCGCAAACCCGGAAAGCTATTATGCCCAGCCTTTCCGGTGGAAACCAGTCCAAGTTTCCGAAATTAAAATTTTTCTGGGCCTTCTCCTCAACATGGGCCTGACAAAAAAGCATGAATTGCGGTCATATTGGTCCACGAACCCAATTCATCACATGCCCATGTTCTCTGCTGCTATGTCCAGGACACGATTTGAGACCATCCTGCGTTTTCTGCATTTTAGCGACAACACCACCTCCCGTCCCAGAGGCCACCCAGCTTTTGACCGGCTCCACAAAATTCGGCCCCTCATAGACCATTTCAACCAGAAATTTGCAGATTTGTATACCCCTGAGCAAAACATCTGCGTAGACGAGTCCCTAATACATTTTACCGGGCGCCTTGGCTTCAAACAATACATCCCAAGCAAGCGTGCCCGGTATGGGGTCAAATTGTATAAGCTCTGTGAAAGGGCCACAGGCTATACCCACAAATTTCGGATCTATGAGGGAAAAGATCAGACCCTGGAGCCGGTCGGTTGCCCTGACTACCTGGGGAGCAGTGGGAAGACAGTCTGGGACTTGGTGTCACCCTTATTCGGCAAGGGGTACCATCTTTATGTGGACAATTTTTACACAAGTGTGGCCCTCTTTAGGCATTTGTTTCTAGAACGGATTTGCGCCTGTGGCACCGCGCGAACTAGTCGCGTGGGCTTCCCCCAACGGCTTGTAACCACCCGTCTTGCAAGGGGGGAGAGGGCTGCCTTGTGTAACGAAGAACTGCTCGCGGTGAAATGGAGAGACAAGCGTGACGTTTACATGCTCTCCTCCATTCACGCAGACACGACAATCCAAATTGAAAGGGCAACCCGTGTCATTGAAAAGCCCCTCTCAGTCCACGACTATAATGCGCTCATGGGAGGGGTGGACTTCAATGACCAGATGTTGGCTCCCTATTTAGTTTCCCGCAGAACCAGACGCTGGTATAAGAAGGTGTCTGTATATTTAATTCAATTGGCGCTGTACAATAGTTTTGTTCTCTACAGTAAGGCTGGGAGAACACGATCCTTCCTCAAATTCCAGGAAGAGATCATCGAGAACCTCCTGTATCCAGAAGGTTCCGTGGCCCCATCCACCAGTGTAGTTAGCCGTCTACACGAGCGACATTTCCCCAGTGTCGTTGCTGGTACCTCAACCCAACCGCCACCCCGAAAAAAATGTCGTGTCTGTAGCAGGAGTGGAATAAGGCGTGACACCCGCTATTTCTGTCCTGACTGCCCTGACCACCCTGCCCTATGCTTAGGTGAGTGTTTCCGGAAGTACCACACACAGGTACACCTAGCATAGGGATTGCATCTCACAGGACAGGCACACAGGGCTATTAGGGCCCATTCACTCACAGCTGCTGCAAACCTCTCCTTTCACCTGGGATAAAGTGCATAACGTACTTCGCCACATCTTTGGGCGATTTGCGCTTTGCACATTGTCCCATGGGGAAGGAGAGGTTTGTTCTATAAAGGTAAAAAAAACTAAACAAAAAAAAAATTACCGGTAAGTAAAAAAGTTAAAAAAAGTTAAAAAAAGTTAATATGTTCTGTTCTAAAGTTAATAAAGTTATTGCTTTGCGGCCTGGTTTTTTCTTTTTTTTTTTTTTTTTTTTACCTTTCAGGTGGACCAACCGATCGACTAGCTGCAGCACTGATGTGCATTCGGACAGAAGCATTGCGCTGCTGTCAGATTACACGCAAGTCGGTGTATGCGGCGCTGCAAGACGAGATTTCTCCTCTGCAGTAAAAGATACGTTTGCCGAGGCATATGAGCTGAGGAGGTGGCGGTGTTCATATACTTTGGCAAACACTTTGTATATATAAAAAAAAAAATCCCGGCAATGATTTATTCATCCACATCGATTGATGTGAATGGAGAAATCGGGTTTGCCAGGGCATACGAGCTAAGTGGGCATGGATGTTGGGCGGAGCTCCTATGTCCTGGCAGACGCCTTTCCCCTCCTTTTTTTTTTTTTTGGCAGAGATTTTTTCATCCACATTGATTGATGCGAATGAAGAAATCTGTGCCGTTCATTTTTTTCTTTCAGCCCAGAGGCTGAACGGAAAAAAAAATCTCATTACCTGTATGCTCAATATAAGGAGAATAGCAGAAACTCCTAATGCTGGGCATACATGTAATGATTGCGGAGACCCTCAAATGCCAGGGCAGTACAAACACCCCACAAATAACACCATTTTGGAAAGAAGACACCCCAAGGTATTCGCTGAGGGGCATATTGAGTCCATGAAAGATTGAAATTTTTGTCCCAAGTTAGCGGAAAGGGAGACTTTGTGAGAAAAAAAATTTAAAAAATCAATTTCCGCTAACTTGGGCCAAAATTTTTTTTTTTCTATGAACTCGCCATGCCCCTCATTGAATACCTTGGGGTGTCTTCTTTCCAAAATGGGGTCACATGTGGGGTATTTATACTGCCCTGGCATTTTAGGGGCCCCAAAGCGTGAGAAGAAGTCTGGTATCCAAATGTCTAAAAATGCCCTCCTAAAAGGAATTTGGGCCCCTTTGCCCACCTAGGCTGCAAAAAAGTGTCACACATGTGGTATCTCCGTATTCAGTAGAAGTTGGTGAATGTGTTTTGGGGTGTCATTTTACATATACCCATGCTGGGTGAGATAAATATCTTGGTCAAATGACAACTTTGTATAAAAAAATGGGAAAAGTTGTCTTTTGCCAAGTTATTTCTCTCACCCAGCATGGGTATATGTAAAATGACACCACAAAACACATTCCCCAACTTCTCCCGAGTACGGAGATACCAGATGTGTGACACTTTTTTGCAGCCTAGGTGGGCAAAGGGGCCCACATTCCAAAGAGCACCTTTCGGATTTCACAGGTCATTTACCTACTTACCACACATTAGGGCCCCTGGAAAATGCCAGGGCAGTATAACTACCCCACAAGTGACCCTATTTTGTAAAGAAGACACCCCAAGGTATTCCGTGAGGGGCATGGCGAGTTCCTAGAATTTTTTATTTTTTGTCACAAGTTAGTGGAAAATGATGATTTTTTTTTTTTTTTTTTTTTCATACAAAGTCTCATATTCCACTAACTTGTGACAAAAAATAAAAACTTCCATGAACTCACTATGCCCATCAGCGAATACCTTGGGGTCTCTTCTTTCCAAAATGGGGTCACTTGTGGGGTAGTTATACTGCCCTGGCATTCTAGGGGCCCAAATGTGTGGTAAGGAGTTTGAAATCAAATTCAGTAAAAAATGACGAGTGAAATCCGAAAGGTGCTCTTTGGAATATGGGCCCCTTTGCCCACCTAGGCTGCAAAAAAGTGTCACACATCTGGTATCTCCGTACTCAGGAGAAGGTGGGGAATGTGTTTTGGGGTGTCATTTTATATATACCCATGCTGGGTGAGAGAAATATCTTGGCAAAAGACAACTTTTCCCATTTTTTTATACAAAGTTGTCATTTGACCAAGATATTTATCTCACCCAGCATGGGTATATGTAAAAAGACACCCCAAAACACATTCCTCAACTTCTCCTGAGTACGGGGATACCAGATGTGTGACACTTTTTTGCAGCCTAGGTGGGCAAAGGGGCCCATATTCCAAAGAGCACCTTTCGGATTTCACAGGTCAATTTTTACTGAATTTGATTTCAAACTCCTTACCACACATTTGGGCCCCTAGAATGCCAGGGCAGTATAACTACCCCACAAGTGACCCCATTTTGGAAAGAAGAGACCCCAAGGTATTCGCTGATGGGCATAGTGAGTTCATGGAAGTTTTTATTTTTTGTCACAAGTTAGTGGAATATGAGACTTTGTATGAAAAAAAAATAAAAAAAAAAAATCATCATTTTCCACTAACTTGTGACAAAAAATAAAAAATTCTAGGAACTCGCCATGCCCCTCATGGAATACCTTGGGGTGTCTTCTTTCCAAAATGGGGTCACTTGTGGGGTAGTTATACTGCCCTGGCATTCTAGGGGCCCAAATGTGTGGTAAGGAGTTTGAAATCAAATTCAGTAAAAAATGACGAGTGAAATCCGAAAGGTGCTCTTTGGAATATGGGCCCCTTTGCCCACCTAGGCTGCAAAAAAGTGTCACACATCTGGTATCTCCGTACTCAGGAGAAGGTGGGGAATGTGTTTTGGGGTGTCATTTTATATATACCCATGCTGGGTGAGAGAAATATCTTGGCAAAAGACAACTTTTCCCATTTTTTTATACAAAGTTGTCATTTGACCAAGATATTTATCTCACCCAGCATGGGTATATGTAAAAAGACACCCCAAAACACATTCCTCAACTTCTCCTGAGTACGGGGATACCAGATGTGTGACACTTTTTTGCAGCCTAGGTGGGCAAAGGGGCCCATATTCCAAAGAGCACCTTTCGGATTTCACAGGTCAATTTTTACTGAATTTGATTTCAAACTCCTTACCACACATTTGGGCCCCTAGAATGCCAGGGCAGTATAACTACCCCACAAGTGACCCCATTTTGGAAAGAAGAGACCCCAAGGTATTCGCTGATGGGCATAGTGAGTTCATAGAACTTTTTATTTTTTGTCACAAGTTAGTGGAATATGAGACTTTGTAAGAAAAAAAAAAAAAAATCATCATTTTCCGCTAACTTGTGACAAAAAATAAAAAGTTCTATGAACTCACTATGCCCATCAGCGAATACCTTAGGGTGTGTACTTTCAGAAATGGGGTCATTTGTGGGGTGTTTGTACTGTCTGGGCATTGTAGAACCTCAGGAAACATGACAGGTGCTCAGAAAGTCAGAGCTGCTTCAAAAAGCGGAAATTCACATTTTTGTACCATAGTTTGTAAACGCTATAACTTTTACCCAAACCATTTTTTTTCTACCCAAACATTTTTTTTTTATCAAAGACATGTAGAACTATAAATTTAGAGCAAAATTTCTATATGGATGTCTTTTTTTTTTGCAAAATTTTACAAGTGAAAGTGAAAAATGTCATTTTTTTGCAAAAAAATCGTTAAATTTCGATTAATAACAAAAAAAGTAAAAATGTCAGCAGCAATGAAATACCACCAAATGAAAGCTCTATTAGTGAGAAGAAAAGGAGGTAAAATTCATTTGGGTGGTAAGTTGCATGACCGAGCAATAAACGGTGAAAGTAGTGTAGGTCAGAAGTGTAAAAAGTGGCCTGGTCTTTCAGGGTGTTTAAGCACTGGGGGCTGAGGTGGTTAAGGTGTTTACTCCACTGCAGTTCATGCTTTGCATGCAGGTGCCTGGTCATGCAGGTTGTGCTAAGGTTCAGAACGTTAATGCCTCGCTTCAGGTTCTGATGGCACAGCGTGCAAACCACTCGGGTCTTGTCGTCAGCACATTGTTTAAAGAAGTGCCATGCCAGGGAACTCCTTGAAGCTGCCTTTGGGGTGCTCGGTCCCAGATAGCGGCGGTCAGTAGCAGGCGGAGTCTCTTGGCGGCGGGTGTTCTGATTTTGCCCACTGCTCCCTTTTTGTCTTTTGCTACGCTGTTGGCTCGGTCTGACCACTGCCTCTTCCTCCGAACTGTGAAAGTCAGTGGCACGACCTTCATTCCATGTGGGGTCTAGGACCTCATTGTCCCCTGCATCGTCTTCCACCCAGTCTTGATCCCTGACCTCCTGTTCAGTCTGCACACTGCAGAAAGACGCAGCAGTTGGCACCTGTGTTTCGTCATCATCAGAGACGTGCTGAGGTGGTATTCCCATGTCCTCATCATCAGGAAACATAAGTGGTTGTGCGTTAGTGCATTCTATCTCTTCCACCCCTGGTGAAGGGCTAGGTGGATGCCCTTGGGAAACCCTGGCAGCAGAGTCTTCAAACAGCATAAGAGACTGCTGCATAACTTGAGGCTCAGACAGTTTGCCTGATATGCATGGGGGTGATGGGGGTGATGTGACAGACTGATGGGCTTGGTTTTCATGCGCCATCTGTGCGCTTTCTGCAGAAGACTGGGTGGGAGATAATGTGAACGTGCTGGA
Organism: Bufo bufo; assembly: GCF_905171765.1. Lineage (NCBI taxonomy): Eukaryota > Metazoa > Chordata > Amphibia > Anura > Bufonidae > Bufo > Bufo bufo. Next base: position 16,426,439 of record NC_053389.1, read on the forward strand.
TGCACTGTCGGCCACCCAATTGACTAATGCCTGTTCCTGCTCAGGCCTTACCATCCTTTGAACGGCATTGGGCCCCACCAAATATCCCTGTAAATTCTGGCGGCTACTGGGACCTGAGGTAGTTGATACACTAGGACGTGTGGCTGTGGCAGAACGGCCACGTCCTCTCCCAGCACCAGAGGGTCCACTAACACCACTACGACCTTGTCCACGTCCGCGTCCCTTACTAGTTGTTTTCCTCATTGTTACCGTTCACCACAATAAGAAAAATATTATTCGGGCCAATGTATTGAATTAAAATTCAGGCCTTTTTTTACAGACACCTAACACTGTCTGGCTATCTATTTAGGTACCGTATTACACTAATACAGGCACACAAGTAATGACAGATTTGGTTGAATATAAATGTGAGGCCTATTTTAAACGCGCTGTGTGACAGATATACCTTTAATCACAGAATTAGACTTGTATCTGCACTGTAGCGTGTGTGTTAAGTTTTTCAGAACGACACGATCAGCACCTTGAATCTAAGATATCCTTTTTGGGATAGATTTAAAGTAGGCCTGATATAGCAGAAACTACTAATTTTGAGAATGGCAAATTTGGGAATAGTTTTTCAACCCAGAACAAAAACTGTGCTTTTACGGTCACTACTAATAATTTGACCAGCTAAAACAGTACAGATTTGGTTGAATAGAAATGTCAGGCCTATTTTTTACGTGCTGTGTGACAGATATACCTTTAATCACAGAATTAGACTTTTATCTGCACTGTAGCGTGTGTGTTAAGTTTTTCAGAATGACACTATCAGCACCTTAAATCTAAGATATCCTTTTTGGGATAGATTTAAAGTAGGCCTGATATAGCAGAAACTACTAATTTTGAGAATGTCAAATTTGGGAATAGTTTTTCAACCCAGAACAAAAACTGTGTTTTTACGGTCACTACAAATAATTTGACCAGCTAAAACAGTTCAGATTTGGTAGAATAGAAATGTCAGGCCTATTTTTTACGCGCTGTGTGACAGATATACCTTTAATCACAGAATTAGACTTGTATCTGCACTGTAGCGTGTGTGTTAAGTTTTTCAGAATGATACTATCAACACCTTCAATCTAAGATATCCTTTTTGGGATAGATTTAAAGTAGGCCTGATATAGCATAAACTACTAATTTTGAGAATGGCAAATTTGGGAATAGTTTTTCAACCCAGAACAAAAACTGTGCTTTTACGGTCACTACAAATAATTTGACCAGCTAAAACAGTACAGATTTGGTAGAATAGAAATGTCAGGCCTATTTTTTACGCGCTGTGTGACAGATATACCTTTAATCACAGAATTAGACTTGTATTTGCACTGTAGCGTGTGTGTTAAGTTTTTCAGAATGACACTATCAGCACCTTGAATCTAAGATATCCTTTTTGGGATAGATTTAAAGTAGGCCTGATATAGCAGAAACTACTAATTTTGAGAATGGCAAATTTGGGAATAGTTTTTCAACCCAGAACAAAAACTGTGCTTTTACGGTCACTAAATATAACTTGACCAGCTAAAACTGTACTGATTTGGAGGAATAGAAATGTCAGGCCTATTTTTTAGGCGCTGGGTGACAGGCTCAACTTGCCCCTGATGTAGTATATGGCCAAAAAATAATCACACTGTTCATGGTTAAATGCACTTGGGTGACACAGGCTCAGCCTGCACCTGATGTAGGATATAGCAAAAAATAACCACACTATTGATGGTTAAATGCACTTGGGTGACACAGGCTCAGCCTGCACCTGATGTAGTATATGGCCAAAAAATAATCACACTGTTGATTGTTAAATGCACTTGGGTGACACAGGCTCAGCCTGCACCTGATGTAGTATATGGCCAAAAAATAACCACACTATTGATGGTTAAATGCACTTCGGTGACACAGGCTCAGCCTGCACCTGATGTAGTATTTGGCCAAAAAATAACCACACTGTTGATGGTTAAATGCACTTGGGTGACACAGGCTCAGCCTGCACCTGATGTAGGATATAGCAAAAAATAACCACACTATTGATGGTTAAATGCACTTGGTGGTAGATTGTGCTGGCGCACCACAAGCCACAAAATGGCCGCCGATCACCCCAGAAAAAAGTGATATAAAAACGCTCTGGGCAGCCTCAAAAAAGTGAGCAATTCAATATCAGCACTTCAATGATCCACAGCTGGAGATCGATCACTGAATTAAGTCTTTTGGAGGAGTTAATCTGCCTAATCTCGCCCTAACGTCGCAGCTGCAACCTCTCCCTACACTTGTATCAGCAGAGTGACGTGCAGCGCTACGTGACCCAAGCTTATATAGAGGCTGGGTCACATGCTGCACTGGCCAATCACAGCCATGCCAATAGTAGGCAAGGCTGTGATGGCCTCTTGGGGCAAGTAGTATGACGCTTGTTGATTGGCTGCTTTGCAGCCTTTCAAAAAGCGCCAAGAAAGCGCCGAACACCGAACCCGATCCCGGACTTTTACGAAAATGTTCGGGTTCGGGTCCGTGTCACGGACACCCCAAAATTCGGTACGAACCCGAACTATACAGTTCGGGTTCGCTCATCCCTATACACAAGTTCTTTACAAAAGAGATCAACAATGTCTTCTTGTCAACCAACTCAAAGTTGGAAAAGATGGATTCCAGAGTAACACATATAGAAAACAAAATAGAACAGATCTGCAAATCGCACAATGAGATCGCTGACACCATTAATTGCAACTCAGATGAAATTTAAAGCTTACAACTCAAACTAGCCGATCTAGAAGACAGAAATAGACAAAATAACTTGAAATTCAGGGGCATCCCAGAAACAGTTTTGCCCTCGGAACTAACACAATATTTACTAAAATTACTGGGACTAGTATTACCAGACTGCTCCTCACACGACTTTGAAATAGACATAGCCCACCGTTTACCCAAACCAAGAGGATTAGACCCTTCAATCCCAAGAGACAATACATTTCTACAAAATCAAAGAAAAGTTCGATCAAGAATTCAGAAAATGCAAACAACTCCCAGAGGAATTTAAAAATATACAAGTATATGCAGATTTATCACAATTCACAATCCAACAGAGGAAAAAAATACCAAACAGTAACTAACACCCTGCGCAAACATAATATACCCTACAGATGGGGTTTCCCTGTAAAGCTATTGATCCCTGATGGAGGAACAACAAGGGGAAATAAGGTCCACAGAACAAGGTCTGGAACTAGTGAATAAATAGTACATTTCACCCGAACCATAAGATCGTCCCCCTGAAAGACCATCAAAAAGAGAAAGACCGCGCTGAAGAAACGATATACCATTCAGTGTCTCTTTCCAATAGTCTAAAACATGTTGACAATATATACAGTTATTGCAGTATACACTAGAGTATATGTATCACCAAGACTCCAAGTGTACTTACTCTCTTTTCCTTTCCTACAATTGTCCCCAATTGTTTAGCTAAGGCTACTTTTCTATAACGCCTATAATTTCCTTTTCTCTATCACTATAGTGAGCCCCTGTGGGGTAATCTTTTTTTTAATCTGGATTGCCACATTGGTGCTTACGCATCCTATGCCTTTTACCTACTACCTTTTCTTTACTTCTGTTGACCCAAATACCTTTATAATCTTATAGATTGTGAGGCTATTTACTGTTTAGGCTAGGTTTGATCGGCTCTTGTCTTATGTTGTGCTCTTATGTAAAGTATAATGTATATATATATACACAGGTGTGAATTGCCCACGTACGGATCATCTAGAAAAAGTGTATAATCAAGTCTTTTCCTCATCTCACTTCATACCTTGAAAAACCTTCCGCGTTCGCAGAAATAAGAAAGACTACAAACGTAAGTGACTTCCTCCTGACATATTCTGCATCCTCATTCAACACACCCACTAAGAATATTCCATCTTCTTGTCTCTCCTAGATACAGGAAAGTGGAATGACATTGTCATTACTTAGTTATAATGTAAGAGGCTTAAATAGTCCTCAAAAGAGAACATACCTGAAACATGACATACAGAAACTCAAACCAGACATAGCTTTTATCCAAGAAACACATTACAAAGAAGGTGACAACCCACAAATAAAAATTAAATGTTATTCAAAAACATTCTATGCCAATGCAGCAAACAAAAGAGCAGGTGTAGCTATCCTTATAAAGGATACAATAACATTCCAAGAGGAAAAAATAACAAGCAATGAAGGAAGATTTATCATCCTAAATTGCAAAATAAACAATACCGCATACACGCTAGTGAAAGTCTATGCCCCCAATACCATACAAATACGATTCTTGAACAAACTACACAAAAAAATAGATAAGATATCTAAAGGTGTTCTCATGTTGGGAGGCGATTTTAACGCAATACACGACCCAATTGTCATGGTCTTACCTTCTTGCTGTTCTCCTTCGTTTGACATGTGCTGGCGGCCATCTTGGTTTCTGGGTTTCTCGTAGCCTTCCACCCGGCGGCTCCTCCTTCCCACTGGGAGGAGCTGGATGCCTAGCTCATATATATAGGAGGTCTGTGGCTTCAGTTCCTTGCTTGGTCCCCCTGTGTTCACATGCTTCTAAGACTGCTGCTGCTTCTGGTTCCTGATCCTGGCTTCGTCTGACTACCCTGCTGGTTCCTGATCCTGGCTTCGTCTGACTACCCTGCTGGTTCCTGATCCTGGCTCCGTCTGACTACCCTTCTGGTTCCTGACCTCTGGCCTCTCAAAGACTCTGCTTCGGTTTCACCATCCGTTTGGACTTTTGCTTTACAGCTTTATTTTCAATAAAGCCTTCTTATTTTCACTATCTCTGGTTGTACGTCTGGTTCATGGTTCCGTGACATTAGGACCAAGCCATGAATTCTGACGGTACAGGGCCATCCTCGCTACCCATGCTGGTTGCCAGACTTGATCAGCAGGATCACCTGTTGGGTCGGTTCGCTGTGGCGTTGCAAACCCTGCTTGAACGCACGGCTCATTTCTCTCCCGTTGCCGATGGATCGGTTGTTGCTCCTACTGCCGCTCCGGTTGTTGCGCCAGAGTCTACCCCGACACCTGTTGTTGCGCCTGCGGTGTTTCGGGGTATGACCGGTTCTGCCCCTCTTCCACAGCGCTTTGGGGGAGAGCCAACTCAGTGCCGAGGTTTCCTTAACCAGGTGGGCATTTATTTCGAGTTGCTGCCACATGCCTTTCCTACTGAGAGATCAAAGGTGGGCTTCTTGATCTCGCTGCTCTCGGACAAGGCCTTGGCCTGGGCCAGCCCTTTATGGGAGAACAACAATCCGGTGGTTGCCGAGTTTTCCGGTTTTGTTGCTTCTCTTCGGAAGGTATTCGATGTGCCGGCTCGTGCTGCCTCTGCTGCGAAGCTCCTTATGTCCATCAGACAGGGTTCACGATCCGTAGCTGAATACGCCATTGAGTTTCGTACCCTGGCAGCAGAGGTGGGCTGGAATAATGAGGCTCTGGTCGCTGCTTTCTCTCATGGTCTCTCGGATGCCTTGAAGGATGAGGTTGCAGCTAAGGACCTACCAGTGGAGCTCGAGTCTCTTATTTCTTTCCTGATTTTGATTGACACCAGACTCAGGGAGAGACCTTCCTTTAAGGAGAGCCTGCGGAGGTCTTCTAACAGATTGGCGTCTACGTTTGCTGTCCCACCCGTGCCTCCCTCTCCTCCCACGCCTCCTGGGGATGACTTGTCTGGGGGTGAACCCATGCAGCTGGGGTTTGCTCGCCTGTCCGAGGGGGAGAGGGTACTCCGGAGACACGAGGGCCGATGCATGTACTGTGGTCTCGGTGGGCATTTTCGGTTGGCATGTCCGAACCGTCCGGGAAAACGCTCGTACCTGAGATCCTGTCGGGGGCAGATTTTGGGTCTCCTCGTCCCCGGTTTCCCGTGTTGACAAACCACTGATCACTGTTGTCCTCTCCTGGGTCGCGGGCTCGGTGACGACCCAGGCGTTGGTGGACTCTGGTGCTGGTGGTTTGTTCATTGATAGTGTGTTCGCTGCCGCCAATTCCATTCCTCTGCAGGCTCGAGGTTCCCCACTGGCTCTTGAGGCGATAGACGGCAGACCCCTTCTGCCGCCACACGTGACTCATGAGACCCTTCCAGTGGGGATAGCCATTGGTGCCGTTCACAGAGAGTCGGTCTGCTTCCAGGTTATTTCGTCTCCACACTACTCGGTGGTCTTGGGGTACCCCTGGCTCCAGAAGCATAATCCGACTTTCGATTGGAGATCGGTCGAGATCCTCTCGTGGTCACCGCAGTGTGGGGCTAGTTGCATCCATGGGTCTGTCAAGTTGCTGTGTACTTCCTCGGACTCTCTGTTGCCTCCTGAATACGAGGAGTACCGGGATGTATTCGATAAGGTGCGCGCGGTTGCCCTACCTCCGCACCGCCCATACAATTGTGCCATAGAGTTACAACCTGGTGCCGTTCCTCCTCGTGGCAAAGTCTATCCACTGTCGGTAGCGGAGAATGAGGCCATGGAGGAGTACGTGAGGGAGGCGCTTTCACGCGGACACATTCGCAAATCCTCGTCCCCGGCAGGGGCTGGATTTTTCTTTGTGAAAAAGAAGGGCGGTGAGTTGAGGCCTTGCATCGATTACAGGGGTCTCAATCGCATCACGATCAAGAACGCTTACCCGATACCCTTGATTTCCGAGCTGTTCGATCGCCTTAAAGGGGCCACGGTCTTTACCAAACTCGACCTGAGGGCGGCATATAACCTGGTAAGGATCAAGGCGGGCGATGAGTGGAAGACCGCGTTTAACACCAGGACCGGTCATTATGAATCCTTGGTTATGCCCTTTGGGTTGTGCAATGCGCCCGCAGTCTTTCAGGAATTCATCAACGATGTTTTCCGTGACCTGTTGCAGCAGTGTGTGGTGGTCTATTTGGATGACATCTTGGTATATTCTGAATCCATGGAGGCCCACATTCTGGATGTCAGACGAGTGTTGCAACGGTTACGAGAGAACAAGCTGTTCGGTAAGCTTGAGAAATGCGAATTTCACCGATCCCAGGTAACCTTCTTAGGTTACATCATTTCCGCTGAGGGGTTCTCCATGGATCCTGAGAAGGTTTCGGCTGTCTTACAGTGGCCCCAGCCCAGTGGTCTTCGTTCCCTGCAGCGCTTTTTGGGCTTCGCCAATTATTATCGGAAGTTCATCAGGGACTTTTCCAGGCTGGCCAAGCCTCTCACGGATCTGACCAGGAAGGGCAGTAATTCCCAGGTCTGGCCGCTCGAGGCCATCCGAGCTTTTGAGGCCCTAAAGTCCGCTTTTGTGTCGGCTCCGATTCTGTCGCATCCCAACCCTGGGTTGCCCTTTGTCCTCGAGGTGGACGCGTCTGAGACGGGAGTAGGCGCCCTTCTGTCTCAGCGTAGAACACCAGAGGGTCCTCTGCTTCCTTGTGGGTTTTACTCCCGGAAACTGTCTTCCGCGGAGTGCAACTATCAGATTGGTGACAGGGAGTTATTGGCCATCGTGCAGGCCCTTAAAGAATGGAGGCACTTGCTCGAGGGTTCGGTGGTTCCGGTTCTCATCCTGACGGACCATAAGAATCTGACCTACCTTTCGGAGGCCAAGAGATTGACACCACGTCAGGCCAGATGGGCTCTGTTCTTGTCACGTTTTAATTACGTGGTCTCCTACCTACCCGGTTCCAAGAACATCAGGGCGGATGCCTTATCACGGCAGTACTCCGAGCTGTCCAGGGAGGAGTCGATTCCGACTTCGGTCATACCTCCGAATCAGATCCTGGCCGCCATTCGCACCAGCCTGACCTCTCCCCTGGGTGAGCAGATTTTGGCGGCTCAATCTGGTGCTCCCTCTGGGAGACCCAACGGCAGATGTTTTGTGCCTGAGGAGTTGCGCATTCGGTTGTTGCGAACCTACCATAACTCCAAGACCGCGGGGCATCCTGGAAAGAATCAGCTGTCCTGGGCTGTTTCACATCTGTTCTGGTGGCCTTCCCTACGTTCCGACATCGCCGCATATGTAGCGGCATGCTCCGTTTGTGCCCAGAGTAAGTCCCCTCGGCACCTTCCGTAGGGTCTTCTGCAACCCATAGCCACCGGGGAGCGCCCATGGTCACACCTGGGGATGGATTTCATTGTGGACCTTCCTGCATCCCGAGGCCATACGGTCATTCTCATGATTGTGGATCGGTTTTCCAAAATGTGCCACTGTGTTCCTCTCAAGAAGTTACCCTCTGCACAAGAGTTGGCCACGATTTTTGCCAGGGAGGTCTTCCGGTTGCACGGTTTGCCCAAGGAGATTGTGTCGGATCGGGGGAGTCAGTTTGTGTCCAGGTTCTGGCGCGCCTTTTGCTCCCAGTTGGGGATTCATCTCTCCTTCTCCTCGGCCTACCACCCTCAGTCCAATGGGGCCGCAGAACGATCCAATCAGGCCTTGGAGCAATTCCTTTGTTGCTATGTCTCCGATCACCAAGACAATTGGGTTGACCTCCTGCCTTGGGCTGAGTTTGCCAGGAACACGGCGGTGAACTCTTCCTCTGGGACGTCTCCCTTCATGGCCAATTATGGGTTCCAACCTGCCGTGTTACCGGAGGTATTCTCTCCCCAGGATATTCCGGCTGTGGAGGATCACCTTTCCGTCCTACGTGCTTCTTGGGTACAGATCCAGAAGTCCCTTGAGGTCTCTGCGCAGCGCCAGAGACTCCAGGCTGATCGCAGACGAGCGCCTGCTCCTTCCTACCAGGTCGGAGACCGTGTATGGTTGTCCACCCGCAACCTCAACCTTCGAGTGCCCACTCCCAAGCTGGCGCCTCGCTTTGTTGGTCCCTTCCGAGTGCTTCGCAGGGTAAACCCGGTAGCCTATGCCCTTGCGCTTCCTCCTGGCATGCGGATCTCTAACGTGTTTCATGTCTCCCTGTTGAAGCCACTGGTGTGTAATCGTTTCACTTCCTCGGTTCCTCGGCCTCGTCCGGTCCGAGTGGGCAATCGTGAGGAGTATGAGGTGAGCAATATCCTGGACTCACGCCTGGTCCGCGGTCGGGTGCAGTTTTTGGTCCATTGGCGTGGTTATGGTCCAGAGGAGCGTTCCTGGGTTCCCTCCGCAGATGTTCATGCTCCTGCCTTGCTCCGAGCCTTCCACGCACGCTTCCCTCAGAAACCGTTTTTTGCTCCGCGGAGGAGGGGCCCTTGAGGGGGAGGTACTGTCATGGTCTTACCTTCTTGCTGTTCTCCTTCGTTTGACATGTGCTGGCGGCCATCTTGGTTTCTGGGTTTCTCGTAGCCTTCCACCCGGCGGCTCCTACTTCCCACTGGGAGGAGCTGGATGCCTAGCTCATATATATAGGAGGTCTGTGGCTTCAGTTCCTTGCTTGGTCCCCCTGTGTTCACATGCTTCTAAGACTGCTGCTGCTTCTGGTTCCTGATCCTGGCTTCGTCTGACTACCCTGCTGGTTCCTGATCCTGGCTTCGTCTGACTACCCTGCTGGTTCCTGATCCTGGCTCCGTCTGACTACCCTTCTGGTTCCTGACCTCTGGCCTCTCAAAGACTCTGCTTCGGTTTCACCATCCGTTTGAACTTTTGCTTTACAGCTTTATTTTCAATAAAGCCTTCTTATTTTCACTATCTCTGGTTGTACGTCTGGTTCATGGTTCCGTGACACCAATCTTAGATACAAGTAGTGGGAAAAATAAAAACAGAGTTTTTATAGATAACTGGCTAAAAGACAAAGAACTATACGACATATGGAGATGCTTAAATGCTACTGAAAAAGACTACACACATTATTCACAATGCCACAATTCATACGCAAGAATTTATATGTTTTTAGCTAAAGCTGATACATTCAACCAAATCATATCGAGTACTATAAACAACATAACTTGGTCAGACCATGCGCCAATATTGCTAAAAATTAAAACTACAGCACCATCCACCGCATCCTACTCATGGAAAAATAATATATTCATACTCAACAATGAAGAAACAAACCAAGCAATAAGGAAAAACTTAAAATAATTCTTTGAATTTAATTCCTCTTCACATTCTGACCCTATCATGATTTGGAGAGCTCATAAAGCCAAGAGGAATAATAATTCAACAGACGGCCAGATTCAATAAGTTACACAAAAGAGAGATCACAAACACATTAAAAGAACTAGAATCCCTAGAGAAGAAACACAAAACAGACAACTATTTTCCCACATTAGAAGCCCTAACCAAAACTAGGTTGAAACTTCACAACATTTTACTAAAAAATCATCTAAAATCAACGAAAAGAATAGAGGCACTTTAGTACAGGGACTTTAATAAACCAACAAAACTAATGGCCAAACATTCCAAAAATATTAGAACTCAGTTTAGAATATAACACTTAATAGATCAGATTACAAAAGATAAAATAACTAATCCGATAGAAATAGCTAACTCAATAGCTAAATATTATGAAAAACTTTACAACATAAAAAATGATATAAACACACACCAACCAACTAAAGAACAAATTACCGATTACCTAAAGGAGTGCAAAGTCCCAAATATTAATCCAGAAATTAAAAGATCGCTGGAATCTCCTATTTCTGAAAAAGAAACAGAATTAGCAATCAGATCTTTAAAACAAGGAAAAGCGCCTGGCCCAGACGGATTTTCATCCGAATACTATAAGATCTTCAATGACATCTTAATCACACATATAACCAAAACATTTAACAAAGCAATGGAACAAGGAAAATTCCCTCAAGAAATGTTATCAGCCAACATAATAACAACTCCCTAAAACAAGGAAAAGATCCCACTAGCCCAGGAAATTTCCGCCCAATTTCATTAATAAACGCGGATGTCAAACTATACGCAAAAATTCTAGCATACAGGTTGAAAGATTTGGTACCGTCTTTAGTCGATTTAGACCAGGTAGGCTTTACCAAAAACAGGCAACCATATGATGGTACTAGAAAGATGGGACTATGTCAAATTGGCCCTGTCTCAATACAATTTCCCTGATTCATAGAAACATAGAATGTGTCGGCAGATAAGAACCATTTGGCCCATCTAGTCTGCCCAATATACTGAATACTATGGATAGCCCCTGGCCCTATCTTATATGAAGGATGGCCTTATGCCTATCCCATGCATGCTTAAACTCCTCCACTGTATTTGCAGCTGCCACTTCTGCAGGAAGGCTATTCCATGCATCCACTACTCTCTCAGTAAAGTAATACTTCCTGATATTACTTTTAAACCTTTGCCCCTCTAATTTAAAACTATGTCCTCTTGTAGCAGTTTTTCTTCTTTTAAATATTCTTTCCTCTTTTACCTTGTTGATTCCCTTTATGTATTTAAAAGTTTCTATCATATCCCCTCTGTCTCGTCTTTCTTCCAAGCTATACATGTTAAGGTCCTTTAATCTTTCCTGGTAAGTTTTATCCTGCAATCCATGTACCAGTTTAGTAGCTCTTCTCTGAACTCTCTCCAAAGTATCAATATCCTTCTGGAGATATGGTCTCCAGTACTGAGCACAATACTCCAGATGAGATCTCACTAGTGCTCTGTAGAGCGGCATGAGCACCTCCCTCTGTCTACTGGTAATGCCTCTCCCTATACACCCAAGCATTCTGCTAGCATTTCCTGCTGCTCTATGACATTGTCTGCCTACCTTTAAGTCTTCTGAAATAATGACCCCTAAATCCCTTTCCTCAGATACTGAGGTTAGGACTGTATCACTGATTTTATATTCTGCTCTTGGGTTTTTACGTCCCAGGTGCATTATCTTGCACTTATCAACATTAAATTTTAGTTGCCAGATTTTTGACCATTCCTCTAGTTTTCCTAAGTCCTTTTCCATTTGGTGTATTCCTCCAGGAACATCAACCCTGTTACAAATCTTTGTGTCATCAGCAAAAAGATCTTTGCACTATACAAAAACCCGTCCGCAAGAGTCCAGTGTAATGGCATATACTCAGATACCTTCCTTATCAGTAATAGAACAAGACAAGGGTTTCCACTATCCCCAACTATATTCATTCTAGCAATTGAACCTCTGATAACACATATAAGACTGAACCCGAATATAAAAGGCATTAAAACAACTAATAAATCATATAAAACTACATTATTCGCAGATGATATGATACTAACCTTGACTGATCCACTCAGGTCCATTAGAGAAACCCAAAAAGAATTAGATAGATTTGGGAAAATTTCCTACCACAAAGTAAACCAAAACAAATCTCATATATTAGGGATTCACATCAAAGAAGACATTAGATCCAAGATTGAAAAAGAATTCAATTACATATGGAATCACAAAACAATTACTTTTCTAGGAACAGAAATAGCTCCAGACAGAAACCTCTTACTAAAAGAGAATTTCCACACACTATTAAAAAACCTCAAAAAAGACATGGACACAATGATGTTAAAAGAATAGAGCTGGTTTGGAAGATTAACCCATTATAAAATGCTCATCCTACCTAAAGTGCTCTATAAATTCAGAACAATACCCATTTCCGTACCAAAATACATACTGAGAAATCTCCAAACACAAGTCAACAACTTTGTATGGAACAAACGGAGACCTAGAATCCCGATGCAAGTCATTACGAAAAAGACACAGTTTGGCAGAATATCCCTTCCTAACATAGAAGCCTATCATAACACCAACCTACTGCAACAATCATTGGATTGGATATATATGGAAGACATATAAAAGAACCAAAAACTTGGGTAGAAATCGAATCTGAGATAACACAAGTCAAAAACTAGACACACCTCATACTAAACGCTAACAAATTCCCTGAACTAGCAAAGAAAATTCTACTCACTGTAAAATGTACCATAGAAGCTTGGAACATACAAATTTCCAAACATAAAAAATCACCAAACACAACAAAATATCCTTTGGAGATAGCATCACTAAAACACATCATCGCACTCAAAAACATAGAAAACTGGACCTCTAAAGGACTAGTCCACTTAAGACAGTTAATCGAAGATAACAACTTCAAAACCTATGACTCCCTTAAAGAAAAATACAATTTAACAGAAGCAGACAGATACATACACAAAGCTATAAAAAACATTTTGGAAAAATATCCCTCAACAGAAACAGAGATTCCACAACAACTATCGGACCTCCTAAACCACTTTCTAAGTGGCGAGAAGAAAAACAACTTCAAAAAGATATATGACAATTGCAATAACGATGTAATACAGGAAAACGTCTCATATCATAAGAAATGGGAAGTAGACCTAAATAGAAGTATAACATTGAACAGCTGGAACAAAGCGACACAACTGTTTAAAAAAGCCACTATCTGCACGAACCACAGAGAACAATTCTTCGAAATGCATAGTAGATGGTATTACACTCCGGTCAAGCTCCACCAATTCTATAACACTTGCTCAGACAATTGCTGGAGAAAATGCAACCAAAGGGGCACTTTATTGCACACCTTTTGGGTATGTCCAAAACTTGCCAAACTGAAAAAAGATCTAGAGATCTTAATTAATATGATAATGGGGAAACCTATTAAAATAACCCCTGAGTTGGTGTTGCTCAACCTGGAAATGGAAACTATAGATTTAGAACTACAATATCCTCTACGCATATCTGTATAGCATACAGGCTATTGATAGCTAAGAATTGGAAGTCAATCACTATTCCTATGATGTAAAATGTAATAGAGATGGTATCAAGGAATTACATAAATGAAAAAATGTATGGAATATGTTTAGGAAAAAGTGCCTATATTAAAAAAAAGTGGGATACTTGGCTAAAGCACTATCCAGAAAAATAATGGGAGGTGGAGTATTGACAAGAGCCGATCAACATTAAGTCACTGTTTTATTAAAGGTTATATACAGTTAAAAATTACAAGTTACATTGAATGTGTAACAATTACATTCAAGCCAGAGATATGGCTGATATTATTAAGGTCAATATACGATCAATGCTGTTCTTATATGTTAAAAATGACAAAAAGAAAGTTGAAGCATCAAAATGTTAAAATGTTTGATAGGTTAACTATACTTTACCTTTTCTTACAAACAAAAATGTATCGACAAGACATGACACAAAATGTATCATAATGTGGATAATACTAAAGTTATGCAAGCAATAACATGTAACGAATAATCCACATGCAATTTATATCATTTATGTCAAAATTGCCTTTTATTTGTGATATTTCAATAAAAATCACTTTAACTAAAATTGTATAATGTCAACCCAAGAATGTAACAGAAAAATTATTGAAATTTATTAAGCTGTCAACTAGGTAGAGGAGGGATATATTACACCCAAAAATTGGTGAATTTCACCAAAAAATTTAACTGACAATTTATTTATTTTTTTCAGTCTACTAGGTATGGTACATCACACCCAAAAATTGGTGAATTTCACCAGAATTTATAACTGACAATTTTTTTTTTGTTTAACCTGTCTACTAGGTATAGCAGTGGTACTATATACCCCAAAATTTGTTTATTTCATCAGAGAATTTAACTGACAATTTTTTAAAAATTTTTTACCGGTCCACTAGGTATAGCAGTGGTACTATACACACCAAAATTGGTGAATTTCACCATAAAATGTAAATGAATTTTTATTTTTTTCTTAACGGGCCTACTAGGTATAGCAGTGGTACTATACACCCTGAAATTTGTTAATTTCACCCGAAAAAAGTAAATGACAATTTTGGATTTGTTTGCTTAACCTGTCTACCAGGCATAGCAGTGATACTATACACCCAAAAATTGGTGAATTTCACCCAAAAATGTAAATGACAAAGTAGTGAAATGAAATAAAATAAAACATGTACAAAAAAAATAAAATGGATTTATGAGGTGGAGTTCCATATGGAGTAGGAGTTTGAGGAGGCGGTGGACGTAGCGGAGTAGGTGGAAGGAGGACGAGATAGCCAACACAGGTTTTTGGTTTTAATTTAATTTAGTAAAATTAAGGTATACTTCAAAAGAGTGTGAAATAAACAAAATACAAACATGAGCAACTGCGCTGCAGTATAACAATGGCTGGTTAGTGCCGGTATACATGTCTATTCTGCACAAGGTATGGAAAAGTCCTGAGGGATCCATGCCTGGTTCATTTTAATAAACGTGAGCTTGTCCACATTGGCTGTGGACAGGCGGCTGCGCTTGTCTGTGATGACGCCCCCTGCCGTGCTGAACACACGTTCAGATAATACACTAACTGCAGGGCAGGCCAGCACCTCCAAGGCGTAAAGGGCAAGCTCAGGCCATGTGCCCAATTTGGAGACCCAGAAGTTGGAGGGGGCAGACCCGTCATTCAGTACGTGTAGGCGTGTGCACACATATTGCTCAACCATGTTGGTGAAATGCTTCCTCCTACTAAGACGTTCCATATCAGCTGGTGGTGCTGGTTGTTGTGGCGTGCTGACAAAGCTTTTCCACATTTCGGCCATGCTAACCCTGCCTTCTGAGGTGCTGGCAGTGCTTCAGCTGCGTTGGCGACCTCTTTCTCGTCCTCTGCCTTCGCCTTGTTCTTCCACTGTGCCCCCGCTGTTAGGTGGGAATGCCACCAGCAGCGCGTCTACCAGGGTGCGCTTGTACTCGCGCATCTTAAGATCAAGCTCCAGTGAGGGAATTAAAGACGGTACGTTGTCCTTGTAATGGGGATCCAGCAGCGTGGCCACCCAGTTATCAGCACAAGTTAGAATGTGGGCAACTCGGCGCAGGGGCGTAGCTAGAAATGCATGGGCCCCATAGCAAAAATAATTTTATGCCCCCCCCAGTGCCATCCACAGATCCCCCTCCCCTAAACAGTGCCATCCACAGATCCCCCTCCCCTAAACAGTGCCATCCACAGATCCCCCTCCCCTAAACAGTGCCTTCCACAGATCCCCCTCCCCTAAACAGTGCCATCCACAGATCCCTCTCCCCTAAACAGTGCCATCCACAGATCCCCCTCCCCTAAACAGTGCCATCCACAGATCCCCCTCCCCTAAATAGTGCCATCCACAGATCCCTCTCCCCTAAACAGTGCCATCCACAGATCCCCCTCCCCTAAACAGTGCCATCCACAGACCCCCTTCCCCTAAATAGTGCCATCCACAGATACCTCTCCCCTAAACAGTGCCATCCACAGATCCCCCTCCCCTAAACAGTGCCATCCACAGATCCCCCTCCCCTAAATAGTGCCATCCACAGATCCCCCTCCCCTAAACAGTGCCATCCACAGATCCCCCTCCCCTAAATAGTGCCATCCACAGATCCCTCTACCCTAAACAGTGCCATCCACAGATCCCCCTCCCCTAAACAGTGCCATCCAAAGATCCCCCTCCCCTAAATAGTGCCATCCACAGATCCCTCTCCCCTAAACAGTGCCATCCACAGATCCCCCTGCCCTAAACAGTGCCATCCACAGATCCCCCTCCCCTAAACAGTGCCATCCACAGATCCCCCTCCCCTAAATAGTGCCATCCACAGATCCCTCTCCCCTAAACAGTGCCATCCACAGATCCCCCTTCCCTAAATAGTGCCATCCACAGATCCCCCTCCCCTAAGTAGTGCCATCCACAGATCCCCCTCCCCTAAATAGTACCATCCACAGATCCTTCTCCCCTAAACAGTGCCATCCACAGATCCCACTCCCCTAAACAGTGCCATCCACAGATCCCCCTCCCCTAAATAGTGCCATTCACAGATCCCCCTCCCCTAAATAGTGCCATCCACAGATCCCCCTCCCCTAAATAGTGCCATCCACAGATCTCCCTCCCCTAAACAGTAACATCCACAGATCCCCCTCCCCTAAACAGTGCCATCCACTGATCCCCCTCCCCTAAACAGTGCCATCCACAGATCCCCTGGCCCCCTCCCCTAAACAGTGCCATTCACAGATCCCCCCCTAAATAGTGCCATCCACAGATCCCCCTAACCTATACAGTGCCATCCACAGATCCCCCTCCCCTAAATAGTGCCATCCACAGATCCCCCTCCCCTAAATAGTGCCATCCACAGATCTCCCTCCCCTAAACAGTAACATCCACAGATCCCCCTCCCCTAAACAGTGCCATCCACTGATCCCCCTCCCCTAAACAGTGCCATCCACAGATCCCCCGGCCCCCTCCCCTAAACAGTGCCATCCACAGATCCCCCTCCACTAAATAGTGCGGGCGGCGCTCACTCACTGACGTCACGCGCCTGCGCCGCCTAGTGGGAGGAGCAGGCGCGTGACGTCAGTGAGTGAGCGCCGCCCGCACTGCCTGCTGTACCATTACCAGAGCTAAGACAGAGTAAGGTATCCAATGCAAGTAAAGAGATCAGCATTCACCAATGTCAATGATTAAAGTTCAAGTTACTAATTAGTTTATAAATGTGCTTCTGTGAGCAGCGTGGCCCTGTATATTCTAACCCCCAGGCAAGCGTCCTTGTCACCATGGGAACTCCTGGGGGTTAGAATATGCCATCGGATTTGAGTTTTCACGCTCTCACTGAGAGCGTTAAAACTCAGATCCGATGGTATAGTCTAACCCCCAGGCAAGCGTCCCCGTCACCATGGGAACTCCTGGGGGTTAGAATATGATCGGATCTTCCTTACTCAGTGGCCTGGCTGGACCCTCCCCAGCCTCTGTGTCGGCCCGGCCCTGCGTGCGCCCTGCTCCAGTCCAGTCCTGACTCCTCCCCAGCCAAGCCTGAGCTGCGGACCGCCCGCGCCCCGCCCACTACACTAGTGTAGTGGGCGGGCGGTCCGCAGTTCGGGCCTGGCTGCCTGTTTGTAGAGTGTGTGTGTGTGTGTAAAAAAATAAAAAAAAATAAAAAGAAGGCGGCCCGGACGTGCCCCCAGTGGCGTAGGGCCCCATAGCCACTGCTATGGTTGCTATGGCGATCCCTACGCCACTGACTCGGCGGTTGTTGCGGAGACACTGCAGCATGTAATCGCTCATGTGTGCCAGGCTGCCCAGAGGCAACGACAAACTGTCATCTGTGGGAGGTGTATCGTCTGTGTCCTCTGTATCCCCCCATCCAATCACCAGTGATGGCCATGAGCTGGTCTGGGTGCCATCCTGCTGTAATCATGGTTCCTCCTCTTCCATTTCCTCCTCCTCCAGAACTGTGCCCTGGCTGGACAATTGTGTACCTGGCGTTTGTGGGTGCAGGAACCCACCCTCGAAGCCACTTGGGTATGACTGGCCGGAAACCCTACGAAATGATCCCTCTTCCTCCTCCTCCTCCTGTGCCACATCCTCTTCCATCATCACCAGAAGCGTTTTTTCAAGGAGGCATAGAAGTGGGATAGTAACGCTGAGAACGGCGTTATCGGCACTGGCCATGTTGGTGGAGTACTCGAAACAGCGCAACAAGGAACACAGGTCTCGCATGGAGGCCCAGTCATTGGTGGTGAAGTAGTGCTGTTCCGCCGAGCGACTCACCCGTGCGTGCTGCAGCTGAAACTCCACTATCGCCTGCTGCTGCTCGCACAGTCTGGCCAGCATGTGCAAGGTGGAGTTCCACCTTGTGGGCACGTCGCATATGAGGCGGTGAGCGGGAAGGATGAAGTTATGCTGCAGCGCTGACAGGCGAGCAGCAGCAGGGTGAGAACGACGAAAGCGCGCACAGACGGCCCGCACTTTATGCAGCAGCTTTGACATATCGGGGTAATTTTTAAGGAATTTCTGCACCACCAAATTCTGCACATGTGCCAGGCAAGGAATGTGCGTCAAACCGGCTAGTCCCAGAGCTGCTACGAGATTTCGCCCATTATCGCACACCACCAGGCCGGGCTTGAGGCTGACTGGCACCAACCACTCATCGGTCTGTTGTTCAAGGCCCATCCACAGCTCCTGCGTGGTGTGGGGTTTGTCCCCCAAACAGATAAGTTTTAAAACTGCCTGCTGTCGTTTACCCCTGGCTGTGCTGAAGTTGGTAATGAAGGTGTTACGCTGACCGGATGAGGAGCTGGTAGAGGATGAGGAAGCAGAGTAGGAGGAGGAAGCAACAGGAGGCAAACTGAAGCGCCCTGCAATCCTCGGTGGTGGAAGGACATGCGCCAAACTGCTATCCGCCTCAGGCCTAGCCGCCACTGCATTTACCCAGTGTGCTGTTATGGAGATATAATGGCCCTGACCGTGCTTACTGGTCCACGTATCCGTAGTCAGGTGCACGTTGCGCAGTGCACACCTGATTTTGTCCCCTACTTGGTTGTGAAGGGATGGCTCGCCTTGAAATGTAGTGGTGGCTGGGCACGACGTACTGTGGGACAGCCACCGCCATAAGGCCTTTAAAACGATCCGTCTCCACCAGTCGGAATTACAGCATTTCAAAGGACAGTAATTTAGAAATGCTGGCATTCAGGGCTAGGGATCGCGGGTGGGTAGGGGGGTACTTCCTCTTCCTCTCCAGCGTTTGGGATATGGAGAGCTTAACGCTTCCGTGGGACATTGTGGAGATGCTTGGTGACCCAGGTGTTGGTGTTGCTAGCAGATCCTCTGTTTGCGGGGTGCCAGGTGGCACTGTCACTCCAGAGGTGGATAAAGAGGCCACGACTGCAGCAGAAGAGGAAACAGAAGGAGCCAAAGACCTTTCTTGGTTTTTGAGGTGTCTACTAGAGTTGAGTGAACACCTGGATGTTCGGGATCGAGAAGTTCGGCCGAAATTAACGGAAATGTTCGGGTTCGGGATCCGAACCCGAACCGAACTTCGTCCCGAACCCGAACCCCATTGAAGTCAATGGAGACCCGAACTTTTGGGCACTAAAAAGGCTGTAAAACAGCCCAGGAAAGAGCTAGAGGGCTGCAAAAGGCAGCAACATGTAGGTAAATCCCCTGCAAACAAATTTGGATAGGGAAATGAATTAAAATTAAAATTAAAAAAATAAAAATGACCCAATATCAATTGGACAGAGGTCCCATAGCAGAGAATCTGGCTTCACGTCAGCAGAGAATCAGTCTCTTCATGCCATAGCAAAGAATCTGGCTTCATGTCAGCACAGAATCAGTCTCTTCATGCCATAGCAGAGAATCTGGCTTCATGTCAGCACAGAATCAGTCTTCATGTCATAGCAGAGAATCAGGCTTTATGTCACCCACCACTGGAACAGGCCACTGTCACACATTTAGGCCCAGGCACCCAGGCAGAGGAGAGAGGTCCCGTAACAGAGAAACTGGCCTGATGTCAGCACAGAATCTGTCTTCATGTCATAGCAGAGAATCAGGCTTCACGTCACCCACCACTGGAACAGGCCACTGTCACACATTTAGGCCCAGGCACCCAGGCAGAGGAGAGAGGTCCCGTAACAGAGAATCTGGCCTTATGTCAGCACAGAATCAGTCTTCATGTCATAGCAGAGAATCAGGCTTCACGTCACCCACCACTAAAACAGGCCACTGTCACACATTTAGGCCCCGGCACCCAGACAGAGGAGAGCAGTCCCGTAACAGAGAATCTGGCCTGATGTCAGCACAGAATCTCTCTTCATGTCATAGCAGAGAATCAGGCTTCACGTCACCCACCACTGAAACAGGCCACTGTCACACATTTAGGCCCAGGCACCCAGGCAGAGGAGAGAGGTCCCGTAACCCCCGCCCCGCAATATAATGGTAAAATGAAATTAAAAATAGTATTGAATGAGGAAGTGCCCTGGAGTAGAATAATATATTGTTAAGGGGAGGTAGTTAATATCTAATCTGCACAAGGGATGGACAGGTCCTGTGGGATCCATGCCTGGTTCATTTTTATGAACGTCAGCTTGTCCACATTGGCTGTAGACAGGCGGCTGCGTTTGTCTGTAATGACGCCCCCTGCCGTGCTGAATACACGTTCAGACAAAACTCTGGCCGCTGGGCAGGCCAGCACCTCCAAGGCATAAAAGGCTAGCTCTGGCCACGTAGACAATTTGGAGACCCAGAAGTTGAATGGGGCCGAACCATCAGTCATTACGTGGAGGGGTGTGCACAGGTACTGTTCCACCATGTTAGTGAAATGTTGCCTCCTGCTAACACGTTCCGTATCAGGTGGTGGTGCAGTTAGCTGTGGCGTGGTGACAAAACTTTTCCACATCTCTGCCATGCTAATCCTGCCCTCAGAGGAGCTGGGCGTGACACAGCTGCGTTGGCGACCTCTTGCTCCTCCTCTGCCTTCGCCTTGGGCTTCCACTGGTTCCCCTGTGACATTTGGGAATGCTCTCAGTAGCGCGCCTACCAACGTGCGCTTGTACTCGCGCATCTTCCTATCACGCTCCAGTGTAGGAAGTAAGGTGGGCACATTGTCTTTGTACCGGGGATCCAGCAGGGTGGCAACCCAGTAGTCCGCACACGTTAAAATGTGGGCAACTCTGCTGTCGTTGCGCAGGCACTGCAGCATGTAGTCGCTCATGTGTGCCAGGCTGCCCAGAGGTAAGGACAAGTTGTCCTCTGTGGGAGGCGTATCGTCATCGTCCTGTGTTTCCCCCCAGCCACGCACCAGTGATGGGCCCGAGCTGCTTTGGGAGCCACCCGCTGTGAACATGCTTCATCCTCATCCTCCTCCACCTCCTCCTCATCCTCGTCCTCCTCGTCCTCCAGTAGTGGGCCCTGTCTGGCCACATTTGTACCTGGCCTCTGGTGTTGCAAAAAACCTCCCTCTGAGTCACTTCGAAGAGACTGGCCTGAAAGTGCTAAAAATGACCCCTCTTCCTCCTCTTCCTCCTGGGCCACCTCCTCTTCCATCATCGCCCTAAGTGTTTTCTCAAGGAGACATAGAAGTGGTATTGTAACGCTGATAACGGCGTCATCGCCACTGGCCATGTTGGTGGAGTACTCGAAACAACACAACAGGGCACACAGGTCTCGCATGGAGGCCCAGTCATTGGTGGTGAAGTGTGTCTGATCCACAGTGCGACTGACCCGTGCGTGCTGCAGCTGAAAGTCCTTTATGGCCTGCTGCTGCTCGCACAGTCTGTCCAGCATATGCAAGGTGGAGTTCCACCTGGTGGGTACGTCGCATATGAGGCGGTGAGCGGGAAGGCCGAAGTTACGCTGTAGCGCAGACAGGCGAGCAGCGGCAGGGTGTGAATGCCGGAAGCGCGAACAGACGGCCCGCACTTTATGCAGCAGCTCTGACATGTCGGGGTAGTTGCGAATGAACTTCTGCACCACCAAATTCAGCACATGCGCCAGGCAAGGGATGTGCGTCAAACCGGCTAGTCCCAGAGCTGCAACGAGATTTCGCCCATTATCGCACACCACCAGGCCGGGCTTGAGGCTCACCGGCAGCAACCACTCGTCGGTCTGTTGTTCTATACCCCGCCACAACTCCTGTGCGGTGTGGGGCCTGTCCCCCAAACATATGAGTTTCAGAATGGCCTGCTGACGTTTACCCCGGGCTGTGCTGAAGTTGGTGGTGAAGGTGTGTGGCTGACTGGATGAGCAGGTGGAAGAAGAGGAGGAGGAAGCTGAGTAGGAGGAGGAGGAGACAGGAGGCAAAGAATGTTGCCCTGCGATCCTTGGCGGCGGAAGGACGTGCGCCAAACAGCTCTCCGCCTGGGCCCCAGCCGCCACTACATTTACCCAGTGTGCAGTTGGGGAGATATAGCGTCCCTGGCCGTGCTTACTGGTCCACGTATCTGTGGTTAGGTGGACCTTGCCACAGATGGCGTTGCGCAGTGCACACTTGATTTTATCGGACACTTGTTTGTGCAGTGAAGGCACGGCTCTCTTGGAGAAGTAGTGGCGGCTGGGAACAACATCCTGGGATCGAGGGTGGCTAGGTGGGAATTTTACGCTTTCTCTCAAATGTTTGTGAGATGGAGAGCTGAACTCTGCCGTGTGACATGGTTGAGATGCTTGGTGACGCAGGTGGTGGTGTTGGTGGTACATCCCATGTTTGCTGGGCGGCAGGTGCCAACGTTCCTCCAGAGGGAGAGGAAGAGGCCGAGGCGGCGGCAGCAGCAGCAGAAGAGGCCGAGGCGGCGGCAGCAGCAGAAGAGGCCGAGGCGGCAGCAGCAGAAGAGGTAGCAGGGGGAGCCTGAGTGACTTCCTTGTTTTTAAGGTGTTTACTCCACTGCAGTTCATGCTTTGCATGCAGGTGCCTGGTCATGCAGGTTGTGCTAAGGTTCAGAACGTTAATGCCTCGCTTCAGGCTCTGATGGCACAGCATGCA
This sequence comes from Bufo bufo, assembly GCF_905171765.1. NCBI lineage: Eukaryota > Metazoa > Chordata > Amphibia > Anura > Bufonidae > Bufo > Bufo bufo. The sequence continues at coordinate 16,449,539 of NC_053389.1, forward strand.
AACCACTCGGGTCTTGTCGTCAGCACATTGTTTGAAGAAGTGCCATGCCAGGGAACTCCTTGAAGCTGCCTTTGGGGTGCTCGGTCCCAGATGGCGGCGGTCAGTAGCAGGCGGAGTCTCTTGGCGGCGGGTGTTCTGATTTTGCCCACTGCTCCCTCTTTTTCTACGCTGTTGGCTCGGTCTCACCACTGCCTCTTCCTCCGAACTCTGAAAGTCAGTGGCACGACCTTCATTCCATGTGGGGTCTAGGACCTCATCGTCCCCTGCATCGTCTTCCCCCCAGTCTTGATCCCTGACCTCCTGTTCAGTCTGCACACTGCAGAAAGACGCAGCAGTTGGCACCTGTGTTTCGTCATCATCAGAGACGTGCTGAGGTGGTATTCCCATGTCCTCATCATCAGGAAACATAAGTGGTTGTGTGTTAGTGCATTCTATCTCTTCCACCCCTGGTGAAGGGCTAGGTGGATGCCCTTGGGAAACCCTGGCAGCAGAGTCTTCAAACAGCATAAGAGACTGCTGCATAACTTGAGGCTCAGACAGTTTCCCTGATATGCATGGGGGTGATGTGACAGACTGATGGGCTTGGTTTTCATGAGCCATCTGTGCGCTTTCTGCAGAAGACTGGGTGGGAGATAATGTGAACGTGCTGGATGCACTGTCGGCCACCCAATAGACTAATGCCTGTACCTGCTCAGGCCTTACCATCCTTAGAACGGCATTGGGCCCCACCAAATATCCCTGTAAATTCTGGCGGCTACTGGGACCTGAGGTAGTTGGTACACTAGGACGTGTGGCTGTGGCAGAACGGCCACGTCCTCTCCCAGCACCAGAGGGTCCACTAACACCACCACGACCATGTCCACATCCGCGTCCCTTATTAGATGTTTTCCTCATTGTTCCCGTTCACCACAATTTTGAGAATGGCAAATTTGGGAATAGTTTTTCAACCCAGAACAAAAAGTGTGCTTTTACGGTCAATACAAATAACTTGACCAGCTAAAACAGTACAGATTTGGTTGAATAGAAATGTGAGGCCTGTTTTTTTTTGCGCTGTGTGACAGGTATAGGTTTAATCACAGAATTAGACTTCTATCTGCACGGTAGCGTGTGTCTTAGTTTTTTGTGAATGACACTATCAGTACCTTCAATGTAATATATCCTTTTTGGGATAGATTTCAAGTAGGCCTCAAATACCCGAAACTAGTTATTTTGAGAATGGCAAATTTGGGAATAGTTTTTCAATCCAGAATATAAAAAGTGCTTTTACGGTCACTATAAATAACTTGACCAGCTAAAACAGTACAGATTTGGTTGAATAGAAATGTGAGGCCTGTTTTTTTTTGCGCTGTGTGACAGGTATAGGTTTAATCACAGAATCAGACTTCTATCTGCACGGTAGCGTGTGTCTTAGGTTTTTCTGAATGACACTATCAGTACCTTCAATGTAAGATATCCTTTTTGGGATAGATTTCAAGTAGGCCTCAAATACCAGAAACTAGTTATTTTGAGAATGGCAAATTTGGGAATAGTTTTTCAACCCAGAAAAAAAAAATTGCTTTTACGGTCACTACAAATAACTTGACCAGCTAAAACAGTACAGATTTGGTTGAATAGAGATGTGAGGCCTGTTTTTTTTTGCGCTGTGTGACAGGTATAGGTTTATTCACAAAATCAGACTTCTATCTGCACGGTAGCGTGTGTCTTAGGTTTTTCTGAATGACACTATCAGTACCTTCAATGTAAGATATCCTTTTTGGGTTAGATTTCAAGTAGGCCTCAAATACCAGAAACTAGTTATTTTGAGAATGGCAAATTTGGGAATAGTTTTTCAACCCAGAAAAAAAAATGTGCTTTTACGGTCACTAGAAATAACTTGACCAGCTAAAACAGTACAGATTTGGTTGAATAGAAATGTGAGGCCTGTTTTTTTTTGCGCTGTGTGACAGGTATACAGTCATGTGAAAAAATTAGGACACCCTTTGAAAGCATGTGGTTTTTTGTAACATTTTTAATAAAAGGTTATTTCATCTCCGTTTCAACAATACAGAGAGATTAAAGTAATCCAACTAAACAAAGAAAACTGAAGAAAAGTCTTTTCAAGATCTTCTGTAAATGTCATTCTACAAAAATGCCTATTCTAACTGAGGAAAAAGATAGGACACCCTCACATGTATTCCCTCTTAAATTGGCTCAGATCTCACACAGGTATATCACACCAGGTGCACATAATTAGTAGATCGTTACTCTGCATGTTGAATGAGGCTTGCCCTATTTAAACCTCAGACATTTAGTTTGGTGTGCTCCTGACTGTTGAAGTGAGAGTGAGCACCATGGTGAGAGCAAAAGAGCTGTCAGAGGACTTCAGAAAAAAGATTGTAGCAGCCTATGAGTCTGGGAAGGGATTTAAAAAGATCTCAAAAGATTTTGAAATCAGCCATTCCACTGTCCGGAAGATAGTCTACAAGTGGAGGGCTTTCAAAACAACTGCCAACATGCCCAGGACTGGTCGCCCCAGCAAGTTCACCCCAAGAGCAGACCGCAAGATGCTAAAAGAGGTCTCCAAAAACCCTAAAGTGTCATCTCGAGAACTACAGCAGGCTCTGGCTACTGTTGATGTAGAAGTACATGCCTCTACAATCAGAAAGAGACTGTACAAGTTTAACTTGCATGGGAGGTGTGCAAGGAGGAAACCTTTGCTTTCCAAGAGAAACATCGAGGCCAGACTGACATTTGCCAGAGATAAAGTTGACAAAGACCAGGACTTCTGGAATAATGTTCTTTGGACAGATGAGTCCAAAATTGAATTATTTGGACACAACAGCAGAGGACATGTTTGGCGTAAACCAAACACAGCATTCCAAGAAAAGAACCTCATACCAACTGTGAAGCATGGAGGTGGAAGTGTCATGGTTTGGGGCTGCTTTGCTGCAGCAGGACCTGGTCAGCTCACCATCATAGAATCCACGATGAATTCTACTGTGTATCAGAAGGTGCTTGAAGAACATGTGAGACCATCAGTTAGAAAATTAAAGCTGAAGCGGAACTGGACCATGCAACATGACAATGACCCAAAACATACTAGTAAATCAACCAAAGATTGGCTGAAAAAGAAGAAATGGAGAGTCCTGGAATGGCCAAGTCAAAGTCCAGATTTGAATCCCATTGAGATGCTGTGGGGTGACTTGAAAAGGGCTGTACGTGCAAGAAACCCCTCAAACATCTCACAGCTGAAAAAGTTCTGCATTGAGGAGTGGGGTAAAATTTCCTCAGACCGATGTCGAAGACTGGTAGATGGCTACAAGAACCGTCTCACTGCAGTTATTTCAGCCAAAGGAGGTAACACTCGCTATTAGGGGCAAGGGTGTCCTATCTTTTTCCTCAGTTAGAATAGGCATTTTTGTAGAATGACATTTACAGAAGATCTTGAAAAGACTTTTCTTCAGTTTTCTTTGTTTAGTCGGATTACTTTAATCTCTCTGTATTGTTGAAACGGAGATGAAATAACCATTTATTAAAAATGTTACAAAAAACCACATGCTTTCAAAGGGTGTCCTAATTTTTTCTCATGACTGTAGGTTTAATCACAGAATCAGACTTCTATCTGCACGGTAGCGTGTGTCTTAGGTTTTTCTGAATGACACTATCAGTACCTTCAATGTAAGATATCCTTTTTGGGATAGATTTCAAGTAGGCCTCAAATACCAGAAACTAGTTATTTTGAGAATGGCAAATTTGGGAATAGTTTTTCAACCCAGAAAAAAAAATGTGCTTTTACGGTCACTTCAAATAACTTGACCAGCTAAAACAGTACAGATTTGGTTGAATAGAAATGTGAGGCCTGTTTTTTTTTGCGCTGTGTGACAGGTATAGGTTTAATCACAGAATCAGACTTCTATCTGCACGGTAGCGTGTGTCTTAGGTTTTTCTGAATGACTTTATCAGTATCTTCAATGTAAGATATCCTTTTTGGGATAGATTTCAAGTAGGACTCAAATACCAGAAACTAGTTATTTTGAGAATGGCAAATTTGGGAATAGTTTTTCAACCCAGAAAAAAAAAAGTGCTTTTACGGTCACTACAAATAACTTGACCAGCTAAAACAGTACAGATTTGGTTGAATAGAAATGTCAGGTCTATTTTTTAGGCGCTGGGTGACAGGCTCAACTTGCCCCTGATGTAGTATATGGCCAAAAAATAACCACACTGTTGATGGTTAAATGCACTTGGGTGACACAGGCTCAGCCTGCACCAGATGTAGTATATGGCCAAAAAATAATCAGACTGTTGATGGTTAAATGCACTTCGTTGACACAGGCTCAGCCTGCAGCTGATGTAATATATGGCCAAAAAATAACCAGACTGTTGATGGTTAAATGTACTTCGTTGACACAGGCTCAGCCTGCAGCTGATGTAATATATGGCCAAAAAATAACCACACTATTGATGGTTAAATACACTTGGTGATAGCTTGTGCTGGCGCACCACAAGTCACAAAATTGCCGCCGATCACCCCAGAAAAAAAGTGATCTAAAAACGCTCTGGGCAGCCTCAAAAAAGTGAGCAAGTCAATAATAGCACTTCGATGATCCACAGCTGCAGATCGATCACAGAATGAAGTCTTTTGGAGGAATTAATCTGCCTAATCTCGCCCTAACGTCGCAGCTGCAACCTCTTCCTATGCTTCAATCAGCAGAGTGATGTGCAGCGCAACGTGACCCAAGCTTATATAGAGGCTGGGTCACATGCTGCACTGGCCAATCACAGCCATGCCAATAGTAGGCAAGGCTGTGATGGCCTCTTGGGGCAAGTAGTATGACGCTTGTTGATTGGCTGCTTTGCAGCCTTTCAAAAAGCGCCAATAAAGCGCCGAACACCGAACCCGAACACAGACTTTTACGAAAATGTTCGGGTTCGGGTCCGTGTCACGGACACCCCAAAATTCGGTACGAACCCGAACTATACAGTTCGGGTTCGCTCATCCCTAGTGTCTACTCCACTGCAGCTCGTGCTTTGCACTTAAATGCCTGGTCATGCAGGTTGTGCTTAGAGATGTCGCGAACATAAAATTTTCAGTTCGCGAACGGCGAACGCGAATTTCCGCAAATGTTCGCGAACGGGCGAACCAGGCGAATTTTAAAACCCACAGGGACTCTTTCTGGCCACAATAGTAATGGAAAAGTTGTTTCAAGGGGACTAACACCTGGACTGTGGCATGACGGAGGGGGATCCATGGCAAAACTCCCATGGAAAATTACGTAGTTGACGCAGAGTGTGGTAAGTTAAATTTGCAATGCGATTAATATAACCTGTATTATTCGCATTGTGATTACAACTTAGAGCTGGGTTCCTAATGGTTGTATTGCTAGGATATAACGAAGATTGAGAATATAGTGCTATATTCGCTATATTCGTCAATTCTAGCAATACAACCATTAGGAACTCAGATCTAAGTTGTAATTGCAATGCGATTAATACAGGTTATATTAATCGCATTGCGATTACAACTTAGATCTGAGTTCCTAATGGTTGTATTGCTAGAATTGACGAATATAACACTATATTCTCAATCTTCGTTATATTCTAGCAATACAACCATTAGGAACTCAGATATAAGTTGTAATCGCAATGCGATTAATATAACCTGTATTAATCGCATTGCGATTACAACTTATATCCAGTGGCATTGCGAGGGGGGTGCGGTGGGTACAGGCCGCACCGGGTGACACCAGTCTGATGGGGTGTCACCCGCGGCCTGCCGGCGCAGGAGTTCTCACTCACAAGTTCAACTTCTAAACTTTGCAAGCAAGCAAGCACATCGCACCGTCACGTGGTAAAGGTGGACGGGGGTGTGACTGCAGGAGTCTCTGGTGCCGGGAGGAGGAGGTAGGTAGAGCGGCTCTGACTTTATAGGCAAATTATTTTAATAATACCCCAATAATAATAAGTTAATAACCTAACCCCATTCATAAATTACTGGTGGATTATTATAGAGACGGCCCCAGGCCAGGAGACATAAGGGGTTGGGTTTAACTGTGGGCTGGGGCCACCCAGCCATATTTACTAATCTTTGCTCAGGGGGAACCTCATAAATATAGACCCACATGGTCTGGACTGGTCATTTTTACTAAGGAATATAGTTTAAACGTTTATGTAGACATCGCATATCTAGATTTGAGACATCGCATATCTTGATTTTAGTAAGGCTTTTGACACTGTCCCACATAGAAGACTTATCAATAAACTGCAGTCATTGAGCATGGACTCCCATATTGTTGAGTGGATTAGGCAGTGGCTGAGTGACAGACAACAGAGGGTTGTAGTCAATGGAGAACATTCAAAACAAGGTCATGTTACCAGTGGGGTTCCACAGGGATCTGTACTGGGACCAATTTTGTTTAATATCTTCATAAGTGATATTGCAAAAGGCCTCGCTGGTAAGGTTTGTCTTTTTGCTGATGACACAAAGATATGTAACAGGGTTGATGTTCCTGGAGGGAAACGCCAAATGGAAAAGGATTTAGGAAAACTAGAAGAATGGTCAGAACTCTGGCAACTGAAATTTAATGTGGATAAGTGCAAGATAATGCACCTGGGACGTAAAAACCCAAGGGCAGAATATAGAATATTTGACACAGTCCTGACCTCAGTATCTGAGGAAAGGGATTTAGGAGTAATTATTTCAGAAGACTTAAAGGTGGGAAGACAATGTAATAGAGCAGCAGGAAATGCAAGCAGAATGCTTGGATGTATAGGGAGAGGTATAAGCAGTAGAAAGAGTGAAGTGCTTATGCCGCTGTACAGAACACTGGTGAGACCTCACTTGGAGTATTGTGCGCAGTACTGGAGGCCATATCTCCAGAAGGATATAGATACTCTAGAGAGAGTTCAGAGAAGAGCTACTAAACTGGTACATGGATTGCAGGATAAAACTTACCAGGAAAGGTTAAAGGACCTTAATATGTATAGCTTGGAAGAAAGAAGAGACAGAGGGGATATGATAGAAACTTTTAAATACATAAAGGGAATCAACTCGGTAAAGGAGGAGAGCATATTTATAAGAAGAAAAACTACCACAAGAGGACACAGTTTTAAATTAGAGGGGCAAAGGTTTAAAAGTAATATAAGGAAGTATTACTTTACTGAGAGAGTAGTGGATGCATGGAATAGCCTTCCTGCAGAAGTGGTAGCTGCAAATACAGTGAAGGAGTTTAAGCATGCATGGGATAGGCATAAGGCCATCCTTCATATAAGATAGGGCCAGGGACTATTCATAGGATTCAGATATATTGGGCAGACTAGATGGGCCAAATGGTTCTTATCTGCCGACACATTCTATGTTTCTATGTTTCTATGTGCAAAAGAGAAAATAAGAAGTCAGCTCCAATCAGATATCTGCACATAGACCAAGACTCTGGGTCTATGCAGATATCTGATTGGAGCTGACTTTGTGACTTCTTTTTTTTTCTCTTTATCTCTTTATTATGGCTTCGGGGGGGGGGGGGGGTAGCAGGGGTGACACCATTTTCTACCGCACCGGGTGACACCAGCCACAGCAACGCCAACCATTAGGAACCCAGCAAAGTTGAATTCGCATTGCGATTACAACTAAGTCAAATTTGTGACACTGCAGCTTCCGAATGAATCTAAAATGGATGCTGTCCAGGAGGTGGGAGGGTCTGGGAGGGAGGGTATGATGCTGATTGGCTGGAATGTGTCTGCTGACTGTGAGGTACAGGGTAAAAGTTTACACAATGATGATGAATAGGGGGCGGACCGAACATCGCATATGTTCGCCCGCCGCGGCAAACGCGAACAAGCGATGTTCGCCGGGAACTATTCACTGGCGAATAGTTCGGGACATCTCTAGTTGTGCTCAGGTTAAGAACGTTTATGCCTCACTTCAGGCTCTGATTGCACAGCGTGCAAACCACTCGTGTCTTGTCGTCAGCACATTGTCTGAAGAACTGCCACGCCAGGGAACTCCTTGGAGCTGGCTTTGGTGTGCTCGGTCCCTTGCTGCGGTGGGCAGTAGCAGGCGTACTGTCTAAAGGACTGCCGCTCTGCTTTTGCACTCTGCTCCCTCTTCTGCTGTGCTGGTGGCTCTGTGCGACCACCACCTCTGCCTCCGAACTACATCGGTCACTCACATGACCTTGATTCCATGATGGGGTCGAGGACCTCATCGTCCTCCACATCATCTTCCACCCAGTCTTCACCCCTGCCTTCCTTGTCGGTCTGCACACTTTCAAAAGCCCCAGTAGTTGGCACCTGTGTTTTGTCATTATCCCAGACGTGCTGCGATGGTCCTCCCATGTACTCATCTTGAAGTATAAGTGGTTGGGCATTGGTGCACTCAATCTCTTTCACTTCTAGGGCAGGGATAGGTGGATGGCCCTGGGAAACCTTGCTAACAGAGTCATCAAAAAGCAGAAGAGACTGCTGCATGACTTGGGGCTCAGACTGCTTGGCTGATTTGCAAGGGGGTGTCACGGCTGAGGATGGGAGAAACCCTCAGCCGTGCGATGACAGAAGATGCTGGTCGCTGCTTGGCCAGGACAGGAATCAGGG